>NC_060143.1:122769988-123136072 GCF_021461385.2 Schistocerca piceifrons | reverse complement strand
TTAAGTATTTCCTAGAGATGGGAAACCAAAGTGTCTAGGTCTGTAAAGCATTCTTTCTGAACAAATTTCGATATCTGATGGA
The DNA here is from genome assembly GCF_021461385.2 of Schistocerca piceifrons. NCBI lineage: Eukaryota > Metazoa > Arthropoda > Insecta > Orthoptera > Acrididae > Schistocerca > Schistocerca piceifrons. Next base: position 123,135,990 of record NC_060143.1, on the reverse strand, counting down.
TGACTGTACCATTGTATATATGTTGTAGTTGAATCTTGTAGCAAGAAGATTCTAGGCAATAAAACTGATGACACGGTTGTTATGGAACATATAAAATAATTTCAAGCCTATCAAATTCATTACATACAAAATAAAAATCTCAAAAGAAAATACTTAAACCCACATTTGTCTACTTCCCAAATGTACAGCATGTACATTCAGAAATGTGTTGAAGAACATAAAACACCAGGAAAAGAGAAATTCTATCACCATGTCTTTTCAACAAAATTTAATCTCCAGCTCAAGCTACAGTCAAGACACATGTGCAGTTTCTGTGATGAAATTAACATGGAACAGAATGTAGCTACATTGCTGTCCATGATTCAGAAAAGGAACATGCTCTTTAGAAAAGCTACACAGGCTAGGGAGAATTCAAAGTAAAATCCAACAAACATTTCAGATAACTTGTACCTACTGACTTCTGATCTGCAGAAGGCACTCTCGTTTCCAAAACTGTCCACATCAGTAGCATACTGCACAAGGAACCTGTAAGTGAACAGTTTTGGAATAAATTCATTTAATGAAAAGAATGGTTTTATGTACATGTAGGATGAAACGGAAGAGGGTAGAGGATCACAAGACCTCTCAACATGTCTAGAGAAGCATCTCAAGGAAATTGCAAGACATTGCAAGCATGTGATTTTATATTCCAACAGCTGCACAGGACAAAATCAGAAAATAAAAGTGGGAGTTGCTTTGAAGTAACTATTACAGGAACCAGGTATAGAAACAGAATCATAGGCTATACAATTCTTATATCAGGGCATTCATAGTTACTAAATGATGGTGACTTTCGCATAACAGAAGCAACTGGCAGAAAAGCAACCCATGTCTATTTGCCAGATGACTGGATAACCATCGTGAATGAATTAAAGAAGAAAAATCCATTTAACAATATTATGAAGGGAAAGTTGCTACTCACCACACAGCGGAGACGCTGAGTTGCAGATAGGCACAACAAAAAGACTGTCACATATAAAGCTTTCAGCCAGTAAGGTCTTTGTCAAAAGTAAATGACACACACACACACACACACACACACACACACACACACACACACACACACTGGTTTCAGTTGCCTGAGATTGCAGTCGTGAGAGAGAGAGAGAGAGAGAGAGAGAGAGAGAGAGAGAGAGAGAGAGAGAGTGTGTGTGGGGGGGGGGGGGGGGGCGCACACGCACGCTCGTGCACCTATCTGTGACTCAGCATCTCCACTATACGGTGAGTATCAACTTTCCTTTTCATAATATTGTCACACTTCATCCTGAAAAATCCATTTAAAGTAGTTCACAGGATTCATACTAACTTGTTATCCATAAAGAAATTGAAAACAGCCATTGTAAACCGGAAGAAAACCATTGATGGCCACAAAGCGAACTGGCTACACATTTGGAGGCTTAGGTATGAAAAGGGATCGTGCATATTCACTAAAATATAAAAACAAGGCCTTGTTCCTGACATATAGTTATATGAAGTTAACTAGACAAAGACACATAAAGGAAACCTAGTACATCAGCTACTAGAACAAACATTGTCTACAAGCAGTGACATGCAAATATGGACTCAAAGAATGAGGAGGATATGTTGGATCTGCTGCCTTTCATTCTTCTCATTCATCACCGTTTCCTCAAATATTTTCCTTGTGCTGCAAACACACAGCAAAAATGTTTTGCTGAAATTATGCTGAGTCTGAAGACAATGATGAGTTGTTCTGTGTGTGAATGAAGTCATTATAAGAACAGGCATGGATATACTAAACACGGAACTGTTATATTGTGTATTACATTGTTTGCAATTATTTTCATGAGACTACTGACGCAAGTCCATATTTTCCATTTCAGACATTGTTTCAGTCTCCAGTGTTTCTTTTATGTATTCAGTTTTGCATGGGACAAGCGAAGTGCCACTGTCTCTTTTAATATCAAGTAAATTTATGTTTGTAAAGTTTATAGTGCTTTTTTATTCCCATATATCTTCATCCTCCAATATCTCAGAGACACTTTCTCTGGAGATGCACTACTCATATAGTGAATGCCTCAAATAAGACAAACTTCATCACTAAATGAACAGATTGCTGTCCTCATTGGGAGCTAGTGTAGTACTATACATTTAACAGGCTACTAAACACACTTACTATGGAAAAAAGTTATGTCTCAGAAGTCCTTTAGTGCTCAATTGCTGCTAGTGAAATCATGCCACCTAAGAATCATCTGGGTTCACTGTAAGTAAATGACCTATAGCAGGGCTGTCTCAGCTGATGGGCTCCACAAGCCTGGTATGCCATGTGTCTGCCAGAGTAAGAGTAATAGTTGTATTTTATCCCAGACCAAGTACAAAACTTCCTGGGTACATCCTATTGCGCCCTCACTTACACCATCTGCATACTTAAATCTACCATTACATTAGCTTGTTTAAAATTATAAATAGAAATGATTATATCTTTATTTGAATAGAAAGTGCTTAACCTGCCCTGTGGAGAACATTTTCAACTTTTTTTGGAATGTGTTTTTGATAAAGAAAAATGACAACACATCATGGAATCTGTTACTTAAAAAGAATTTGATAATGTAAAATGGTGCAGCTGTCTGAAATCCTCCGGTAAATAGGTATAAGTTACAAAGACAGATGGGCAATATATCATATGTATAAGAACTGAGAAGGAACAATATGACTGGCAGACCAAAAATGAAGTGCTTGAATTAAAAAAAGGTATAAGACATGAATGATGTAGTCTTTCTCTCTGACTGTTCAATCTGTACACCGAAGAAAAAATATCAAGATGGCGGTGAGTGAGTGACGTGCGTTAGCTTGGCTCACAAGTTTATGTGAAATCTGGAGGTGTTTTTTAAGCAGTTCGGCTAGTCTACATACACTTAAGTCGTATATCTAGTGCCAAGTGTCATATTTTGCATCACATACTGAGTACCAATTACACAGAATTGCACTTAAAATGGAAAATTGCCAAACAACGCGCAGTGCAGCCAACGGCCAGGCTGGCGACAGCGCAGGGGTGGAGTCTACACCGGGAGGTGTGGCCACTCTGCCTGGCATTTCTGACTTCGCCGCACTCGTGAAGGCTGAGGTGAGTGCGCCGGCCGCGGTGGTCTAGCGGTTCTAGGCGCTCAGTCCGGAACCGGGCGACTGCTACGGTCGCAGGTTCGAATCTTGCCTCGGGCATGGATGTGTGTGATGTCCTTAGGTTAGTTAGGTTTAAGTAGTTCTAAGTTCTAGGGGACTGATGACCACAGATGTTAAGTCCCATAGTGCTCAGAGCCATTTTTGAGGTGAGTGCCGCACTGCACACCAAGGAGATGCTCGGGCTCATTGTTCAAACCATCACTGATGCTGTCACTATAGTATAACAAAATACAGAAAACTCTGGAGGCGAATGTGAGCGAGATCCATGCACTAGACACATCGTTAAAAGCAAGTGAGGAGAGAGCACGACTGCTTGAACAGAAATTGATCAAGAAGTCGGACGAGCTCGAACAATATCAGAGATGCAATAATCTCAGACTGTTTGGCATCCCAGAGAGCAGCAGACAGAATGCAGATGAACTAGTGATAAACCCTGGATGAACTAGTGATAAACCCTGCCCAAGAAAAGCTAGGCGTGCAGGTGACTCTGAGTGATATTGACAGAAGTCATAGAGTGGGTTGTAGGTCACCAGATTCTACAAGACCAAAACATATAATAGTGAAATTTGTTTCTTATAGGAAAAAGTCTGAAATCTTCAGAGCAAAGAAGAATCTCGCAAAGTCGGGTCTGAGAGTACGCGAGGATCAGGCCTTTGAAAGACTTAACATTTTGAAGAACGTGATTTCGAAATTTGGGCTAAAGAACATATGGACAAATGATGGCAGGATAATGCTTAAGACCAAAAACAGAAAGAGAACAATTTGGAGTGTTAATGAACTCAAAAGCCTGTGCTTTAGAAGCTAAACCATGTCAAATCTTGCTGCCACTAACCTGTATGTTTGTATTGTTTATATTGTCAACCATAACTTAACTAATATATTGCAAAACTTTTTTGTTTCTCCATATAACTATTTTTATCCCTAATTGTTTTCTCATGTAATTTTGTTATAATTTGTATTACCAACTTTTCGTTTCTCCACATAACTATTTTTATCTCTAATTGTTTTCTCGTGTAATTTTGTTGATTATTACACAAGTTAGACGTACTTCCACTTTTAATTTCCAATACAATATCATATTTTAGTTGTTATCCTCATAAGTGCCATTAATATCAAACTCTGTCCTTGTCTTGAAAACCGTTATGTGCAGATTACTCCCGTTTTGTTTAGTGAGATTCTCTCTCGTCAGCACACGGCTACTTTCAGGACCGTTGCAAACCTCGCGGACCTTGGCCACAGGTCCCATCGCCTCCCCGGGAACCTACTCCCCTCCCCCCCTTCCAGCCACTTTCCCTGCAGAGAACAGGGAGAATACTCCCTCCCCCCACCCCCCTCCTCCTCCTCACACCTTCCGCTTCCACATTCCTCGTGGCAGACCCTCTTGCCAGCACTAACCATGACCCACAACCATCCATCAGCAGCATCCTTGGGCTATCAACACCCGAACGCACGAAGCTGCATATTGCACATATTGAACATCTCTGCCAGCTCACTTTCACAAGTACAAATATATATTTCAAACTACTAATATTCATGTAATATTGTTGTCAGAGACTTGGCTCAAACCAGGTGTTCCCACAACTTCCATAAACCACGACAGCTATATCTTTCTCAGGCACGACAGGTGCAACAGACGAGGGGACGTACATATACTCTGATTTATCACCTACTGTGCTACATATATTCGACAACAATGTAGATTGTTGTTGTTGTTGTTGTTGTGGTCTTCAGTCCTGAGACCAGTTTGATGCAGCTCTCCATGCTACTCTATCCTGTGCAAGCTTCTTCATCTCCCAGTATCTACTGCAACCTACATCCTTCTGAATCTGCTTGGTGTATTCATCTCTTGGTCTCCCTCTATGATTTTTACCCTCCACGCTACCCTCCAATACTAAATTTGTGATCCCTTGATGCCTCAGAACATGTCCTACCAACCGATACCTTCTTCTAGTCAAGTTGTGCCACAAACTTCTCTTCTCCCCAATCCTATTCAATACCTCCTCATTAGTTATGTGATCTACCCATCTAATCTTCAGCATTCTTCTGAAGCACCACATTTCGAAAGCTTCTATTCTCTTCTTTTCTAAACTATAATGTAGATAAACTATAATGTAGATAAACAAGAGGAATATATGTTCAAATAAATCAAATCCCTTACTAGAAAGTGCTTAATATATGTCCTTTACAAACCTCCTAAAGTAGGTGGGTTTGCCTGCTTCGAAACTGCCCTCTCAAGTCACGAATCGTCATATGAACATGTAATTATAGCAGGTGACACTAACATTAATTTCATGCACAGTAGTCCTTCCAGTGGGAAATTTAAGAGGGTGCTTTCTTCCTCAAATATGATGCTACTTCAGCTGGCATCTACTCATCACACGACTACCAGTCACACTTTCATAGATATACTCGCAACGAAATCTCCAAACAGAATAATCCACACCTCTCAAATATCTGTGCCTAGCATGTCTGCCCATGACATTATTTTCGTGATGTATTCACTAGAAGTCCTAGATATAAACAAAAACTGTCTACATACCAAGACTTCAAATGCATAAATTTGCCTGATATCGAAACTGAGGCACAGGAAACAGTTTGGGGAATGACCTCTACTCCTCTCATGGACATAAACTAAAACTTCAGGGATTCACTAACAAAATTACTCAACTGTATGACAAATATGCCCCAATAAAGACCAGAAAAGTAAAAAGGAAACCTGCACCTTGGCTGACTGATGAACTAAAACAGCTCACGAATCTCAGAGATGCTGCACATTGAGCATACAAGATACACCCTACACCTGAAAATCATACTGTACACAAGCAGAAATGAAACAGTCAGTCAAGCGGTGAGAAATGCTAAGCTCAGGCATGCCCATACATTAACTGACAATATATGTAGACCAGCTATCCTGTGGAAAAATCTCCGCAGTCTCGGTTTAGGCAAAATAAAAGTTGCAGAAAATCCCATGGTCCCAGCTGAAGAACTAAACCAATTCTTCACATTACCTACCACCACAATTGAAAAAAAAAAAAATCAGAGAATCATTGATTACTTCATGGGGATTAACGACTGTAGCAAAAAGAAAAATTCTATCTACAGCACGTCACTTGCAGTGCTGTCAAGAAAGCCATCATGCAAATTATATCAGCATCTACTGAACATGATGGCATCACTATCCAGATGGTGCAACTTATTACTGATCCACTACTGCCCTCTATAACAGTCATTTTCAATGATTCCTTAATTACAAGTGTTTTCCCTGAGGCCTGGAAACTGGGACAAATTAAGCCACTGCCTAAAAAGGACATTACCACAGCACCCTCTGACTACTGTCCCATCTGCATTATTCCTGCACTATCAAAAGCCTTAGAATATATAGTCCATAATCAGCACACCAACTACCTAACTACTAACAACCTACTAGACGAATACCAATCAGGCTTCCGTAAACATCGAAGCACAACATCCGCATTGATAAAGGTGACAGATGACCTGAAACTTGCCATGGATAGACAAGAAGTGACTATCATTTGCTTCTTAGATTTCAGCAAAGCATTTGATACTGTTGACTTCAACATCTTACTTGACAAACTTAGTGGTCTAAATTTCTCACCAAGTGCAGTGAAATGGTTTCGCTCATACATGACGTCTCGTCAGCAACGTGTCCTGTCTGGGAATATAAAATCACAATGGTGGCAGGTAGTGTCAGGCATTCCACAAGGCTCAGTATTAGAACCTATACTCTTTTCTCTGTATGTCAATGATGTGTCATCGGTTCTGATCTATTGCAAATATCACATGTATGCTGATGACCTTCAGTTGTATCTAAGTGCAAAACCAATCAATCTAAAGAAATCTATTGAAAATTTCAATACTGCCTCGATGCACTATCAAAATGGGCACAGAACATAGGACTAAAACTCAACCCATCTAAAACCCAAGCGGTACTTGTTGGTCACTCTAAGCTCATTAGCCCAAAACATCGGGAATCCGTACCATCTCTAATCCTAAATGGAACAAACCAATTTCTCTCCCTCAGCAAAGATTTTGGGAGTAATAATAGATGAATATCTACATTGGACAGAGCACATAACTGCAGTGTGCAAAAAAGCATCAGCATCCCTTCATGCCCTACAAAAATCTTCCCTTTCAATCTGAAAAAGAAATTAGTACAAACGCTTATACTCCCAATCATTGACTACAGCAATATTATCCTACAAGGTCTCTCTCAGGAAAATTCACAATGACTGGAACTGGTCATAAATGCCTGCATCCGATATATCTGTGACGTTCGACTTTTTGATCACATTTCACCAGCATATGCACAACTCTGTCCTGGCTACATGCAGACAAACGCAGAAATTTCCATACACTCTGTCTCATCTACTTTCCTATATCTCTCCTCGTCCTTAACGCTCATGTCTGAACAACATGACAGAAACACATGTTCCCATCATAATAAAATCCTCTCTGTTCCACTACATCGCTCAGTCACCTTCTCGAAGTCCTTTACAGTAGCAGGAATCCTACTCTGGAATAACCTCCCTTGTTGTATTAGAGAACTTAAAAACACGTCCGGCTTCAATAAACAGTTAATGACGTATCTACTTAAGCAACAGTAACGCCTTCCTCTGTACATAAATGCACTTCACCCCATTACTTCCTTGTTTCCTACTAGATCTTCCTCATTTTCCATTTTTAACTGATGCGGCCTCATTAAATCTCCCTTCTCCAAATCTCGCTGTAGCAGTAAACAGCTACTTTATACACCAATATATTAATGTACATCTGCACAAATCTTCATTACTATTGCCAATTTTTCTCACATTTACCATTACTATTGCAACTGCGGTCCTTTTTCGGTAAAGTGGCATACTACCAGAAGTTCTTTCCTGTAGCAGCGACAGCCGTGGCTTGTCTTTCCCACCTTTGTAAAAAAGGGGTGCTTTTCACTTGGTCTCCATCTTGTGAAACTGCCTTCCAGCCTCGAAATCACAGCTGCTTACAGCCCCCTGCTTTGCCCACTTCGACTCACGGCAGCAACTCATCTCGCTCACAGACGCATTGGAGGCGGGCATCGGCACGTCGATTCCCCGGTGGCTCTGAGTACACTATTGTCTATGCCTCTAAAACGTTTTTGAACACTCAGAAAAAATATTCCCAGATCGAGAAAGAGGCTCTTGCCGTTGTCTTTGCACACAAGAAATTTCACACGTTTCTGTACGGGACTAAGTTCCACTTAATAATGGGTCACAAACCTCTCATAGCTTTGTTCAACCCTGCCCCCAAAATTCTAGACCGGACAGCTCATCGTTTGCAGCACTGGGAACTGTTCCTGGCCCATTATCGATACGACGTTTACTTCCAGTGTACTTCAGAACGTGCTAGTGCACACACCCTCTCGTGCCTTTCCTGGGGCCCCAATCCTGAATTTGATAAAGAAGAGCTTCTCTGTTTTCAGATTGACAAAGCAGCTGAAGCGGCGGTGGAATCCTTCCCGCTAACTAGTTCCACAGTTGCTGAGGCCACAGGCCAGGATCCTGATCTCCAGTGGGTCTGCAGTAGCATTCTCCATAGATGGCCACGACCACATCCATTACTGTGTCTGCCTTAGAACACCTCCCCAAGTGATGGTCACTGACAACAGTCCTCAATTCTGCAGCCAAGAATTCCTCACCTTCTGCCTTCACCACGGCATCCGCCACATTCCTACACCCCCTTTTCATCCTCAGTCCAATGGAGAGGCAGAAAGCATGATACAGACTTTCAAGACGCAACTGCAGATATATCTCTGGGACCATTCCGAGGTTAATGCACTCACATTATTTTTCAGCTCTTACAGGTCTACTCCAATTGGTGACAAGAGCCCCACCTAGCTCTTGCATCATCAACAACCTAGGACGCTCCTCCTCACTCTTCTGTTCCCAGTGCCCAGGTCGGTGCCACCTCTGTCAATGCCGCGTTTCCGTCCCAGAATGGCCGTTTAGGCTCAATGTTTCGGTCGCCAATGGAAGTGGCTGCCGGGTGTGATTCTCCGACAGCAGGGCCACAAGGTTTTCTGTTTAAAGATCCAGAACAGGGTCACGTTCCCACATGCTAATCGGCTTTGTCCCCCGTCAGCGCAGCAGCCGTCGACCGCCTGCCAGCCGGATCCTCACCGACGGCCGGATTGCGGGCCCGTAGCCGGATTTCTCCTCCACTTGCTACGGACCTGCCGGTTCCAGTGGGTGGCATCACGGGCATCCCACTGCCTCTGGTCACTGGCCATTTGCAGTCTCCTAGCCCTGAGAGCAGTTCAGCCACGCCTCGCATCTGGGGCCCGTCTGGACCTCAGCCACCTTAACCGGGAGCACAACCTTCGGCATCGGCCGTCACACCTGCACCACAATGCCCTTCCTGGATGTGGGGGCTGGATGAGGAGATGCTTCTCCAGCTGCCTCTGCCGTCTGAGCCCCAGCACGTCTTCCAGCCTCACTGTAATCGCCATTGCCGACGACATTTTCGGCCTTACTGCACCACTCTCCCACACGTATCCGATGAAGAACCCGTGGATGTCTCCTACATCGCCAGCAGCTGTCTCGAGCTTTCTGCGGGAGGAGGAGTATGGTATCCGCCATCACTCAGCCACTGGCCGACAGTGGCAGATGTCAACATGCACAAAGCGTGGCCAGTTGCACAGCTGCAAAGATAACACACACAGACCAGGCATATAGATTCACTGACTGGCCACGTAGTGCATTTTCAGACGATTACTAGAGAGCCAGTGTCATGAGATGGAAGCAAGTCCCCACTTGGCCCCTGGTGCCACCACATACTATATTCCTGAACTACCAGGACGGTATACAGGGTGAGTCATCTAACATTACCGTTGGATATATTTCGTAAACCACATCAAATGCTGACGAATCGATTCCACAGACCGAACGTGAGGAGAGGGGCTAGTGTAATTGGTTAATACAAACCATAAAAAAATGCACGGAAGTATGTTTTTTAACACAAACCTACGTTTTTTTTAAATGGAACCCCGTTAGTTTTGTTAGCACATCTGAACATATAAACAAATACGTAATCAGTGCCGTTTGTTGCATTGTAAAATGTTAATTACATCCGGAGATATTGTAACCTAAAGTTGACGCTTGAGGACCACTCCTCCGCTGTTCCATCGTGTGTATCGGAGAGCACCGAATTACGTAGGGATCCAAAGGGAACGGTGATGGACCTTAGGTACAGAAGAGACTGGAACAGCACATTACGTCCACATGCTAACACCTTTTTATTGGTCTTTTTCACTAACGCACATGTACATTACCATGAGGGGTGAGATACACGTAGACACGTGGTTTCCGTTTTCAATTACGGAGTGGAATAGAGTGTGTCCCAACATGTCAGGCCAATAGATGTTCAATGTGGTGGCCATCATTTGCTGCACACAATTGCAATCTCTGGCGTAATGAACATCGTACACGCCGCACTATATCTGGTGTAATGTCGCCGCAGGCTGCCACAATACGTTGTTTCATATCCTCTGGGGTTGTAGGCACATCACGGTACACATTCTCCTTTAACGTACCCCACAGTAAGAAGTCCAGAGTTGTAAGATCAGGAGAACGGGCTGGCCAATTTATGCGTCCTCCACGTCCTATGAAACGCCCGTCGAACATCCTGTCAAGGGTCAGCCTAGTGTTAATTGCGGAATGTGCAGGTGCACCATCATGCTGATACCACATACGTCGATGCGTCTCCAGTGGGGCATTTTCGAGCAACGTTGGCAGATCATTCTGTAGAAACGCGATGTATGTTGCAGCTGTTACAACACGCAACTGAACGTCGGAGGTTTCAAGCGTTAATTTTAGGTTACAATATCTCCAGATGTAATTAACATTTTACAATGCAACAAACGGCAATGATTACGTACTTGTTTATATGTTCAGGTGTGCTAACAAAACTAACAGGGTTCCATTTAAAAAAACGTAGGTTTGTGTTAAAAAACGTACTTCTGTGAATTTTTTTATCGTTTGTATTAACCAATTACACTAGCCCCTCTGGTCACGTTCGGTCTGTGGAATCGGTTCGTCAGTAATTGATGTGGTTTACGAAATATATCCAGCGGTAACGTTAGGTGACTCACCCTGTATAGGCCACTGCAACAGCATCGTGCAGCAGTCCTATGCCTGCCTTTGCTCGTACTTGTGACTAGTGACTGCACGTACTAGGAACCCTGTGGAACAGGATACTGTCTCAACTATCTGGGATGTGAACTAGAGTGCCTTCGACTTGTGTAATTGCTTTGGATTGTGAAGTGCTATTTTGAACCAGTATCATTGTGAATAAATCATTTCAGTATTTTGGATGTTATTATGTTATTCTGATATAGCAACTAGTATCAAACATTAGCCTTAATTTGAAAAAGAATTTTCTGAGAATGTATGTTTGGAAACCAGCACTGTTTGAGAATGGGAGTGAACAATGAACTGTAGGGGAACCTGAGAAGAAGAGAATCAAAGCATTTGAGATGTGGTCCTATTGAAAGAACGTTGTAACTTAAGTGGACTCAGAAGATAACAAATGAGGAGGTTTCCCACAGATGATAGGAAACGTGTGAAGACATCAGAGAATAACTATCATGGTACTAGAGGAAGCTTTAGAGGGTAAAAACTGTAGGGGCCCTCAAAGGTCGGATTGTATACAAGTAATTGAGGATGTTGCGTATAAATGCCACCCCAAGATGAATAGGCTGGCATAGGAGAGGAATTCATGTTGAACCATGTCAAACCAGTCAGAAGACTGATGATCAAAAAAGGTCAGTTGAGTTCATATGTATACAAATGTGTAAATTCACCAGATACCCCATTCTGGCATACCAAACTTGAGTCATGTTTCAAGAGGCACTTTGGAAATAATGACATAACATACTCATTATCTTAACAAACCCAGAATCTAAAGTAAATAATCAAACAACAAGTTATTATAATCTACAGCAATGCACAAAAAAAATCCAGATATACAACTGTTAATAACATACCTGGTACTCATTGATGAAATCAGCGATATCATACCCACATGTGCAACTGATATCACGTACTCCTGATACCTTTTTAATCCATTCAGACTGTACTAACTTACAGTCTACAGAAATAGACTTAGGTAACAGAATGCCTTCTCTATTCAAAAGTTTCCTAAAGAAAAGAAGGAAAAAAGTCTCAAACAAAGTTCGGACATGGTGATAAATACTACATTTTATAGTGCACAAAGAACCAGTGATATTTTCAAGTTCTGGAGGTTGACCCACAGCAGTGTCCGACTTCAGCAGCTCTCTGCTGAAGTGCCACTGGAGGCAAAATATTTATTACCAATAAGACAATCATAAAGCTGCTGTCAAAATGAAATGATAAAGAAAAATGGCCTGCACTGCTAGTGATCAATGTACTCATGAACAATAACAAGGCAGTCGTTTTTCACTAAAAAGAACATATGTAAAGTGTGTCAGTGCACTCCAAAATTTAACTGCACTCTCTGACAAATACAAGTTAACTCTGTTGTAACTCCTGTCCATCCGAATAAATAGCTTTTATTGAACTGTGGTCAACAGCAAAGTAGGTCGCCTAACGGCAGAGCATATTGCCGAGAACAATGGGCTTAACTTCAGTGGCTGCTTCTGAATTGTTGCCCTTCACCACCACCAGAATACCAGCTTCTCTAAACTATGTACTAGGAAATTGTCCTTATAACACATTCTTTAACCCCACAACTCCCCTGGCCTCATCCCCTGCCTCAAACTCACCTTCTCCCTGTGCCCAAGGCTCCCTCCACACTCTATTAATCTGCACCCACACATCCTCTCCACAGTCTTTGTCTTCCTCTCCCCCCCCCCCCCCCCCCCCTCCACCCTCACACCCACCTCCCCACCCAACCACTCTGCCATAACATTGTGTGCCACCGGCAACAGTGCTGAGGTGAGCTCGTCAATACCACATTTCTATCTCGTTTCTTTACTGCCTCTCCTTCCAGGAAATTACATTCCTAACGTCCACCTTCCCTTTCTCCCCCTCAATCTTCTCAACTACTCTCCTCCTGACACAACCCCTTAACCCAGTCAGCCTGCAATGCACTGAAATGGCATCTAGCAGGGTTAACACAACCGTGCATGTACATTTGCGTGTGTTTGCATCGCTTAGTCACTTAGCTCTAAGGAAGGATGTTGATCAAAAGATGAACAATTTCAGTCTTGCTTCTGCACCAGACAAGTGCTCAATTCATCAGCTGCATGGTCACCTTTACTTCTTCCAGGAATTTTCAGTGTTGTATTAATAAACCAGACTATTACAACAATGGAAATTCAATTATTGATGCACTTTGATTTGCCATATCATCTCAACTTCTTTGAACATCATATGCCACACCATTTGTACTGCTTATGGTTCTGGCAGTATATGGTGTCAGTTTTCTACAATAGTGACACAAATGCTACACAGCACTTGTTACAAACACAGGTTTATGTAACACACAAGATGCGTCCAGCAGGAATACCAAGAGAGAGACAATTGTTGTTCAGTCTCATCTGTGGTGATCAACATATCACTTTTCAACTGGACTCTGGGCCAGCATCAAAATTCACTTCTGAAGCAATCTTTCAGCAGTTGAGATACAACCCAATGATGAACCCCACCACAGTACGCATTGTGTTTAGGTAGCTAACATATCTGATCTTAAACTTTAAGTACATGTCTGCCACACACCAGTTAGTCACGAGCCAACTCAAATTTGATGTGGTTGCTTGGCAGAATGTCCTATACATTCTTGAACTTGATCCCCTTATTGCTTTTGGTCTTTGGTCAGTTGATTTTTTGTAGATCGTATTTGAGATAAAATTTTTAATGAACCAAGTAACCTATACACACCACTTATGCCTCTATTGTAGCAGGATCTGTGACAAACAAAGAATTTCAAATCTCTTATCTCCCTTAGGGCTGATGTAATCCTGCATTTTTAGGGCATATTTCATACCGTATATTCTGTACCTGGGTAGATAAAAAAATCTACTCACCAAGAGGTGGCAGGAGAACCCATGTATAAAAAACGTATTATGTATTTTCATTGATATACCATCCATTCTGCAGGATCTCTTGTTTGAGGAACTCAATCTTATAATCAACACAAGAGTTCTGAATTGTATTCTGCACAATAATTGAATGTATCTGAAGATGGTATCTGTTCTTTTGGACATGTTCAGCTTACCGGCCAGTGATCTTCTTCAGTGTGGATGCACTCACATTGCTCAAACTCTTATGGGAATCAGTAGATTGACTGCTGCGAGTAAGGAGTACAGTGGGCAGGGACACTACAAATGTAGTGTGTGGACAGTAAGTTGGAAATCTGGGTATCACGGGGAGCATGCCAGAGATAAGTTCCAGCAATCGCACTATCCTCTGTGTCCTCGATGGCTCAGTCGGACAGAGCTTCTGCCATATAAGCAGGAGATTCCGGGTTCGAGTCCCGGTCGGGTCACACATTTTCAATTATCCCCGTTGATATTTATCAACACCTGTAAGCAGCTAATGGTCTGTATTTCATTCTAATTTCATAATTGAATGTTGTTGTTCCTAAATGTTGATAATGACTGGCTTAGTGCCCCTTAACCCTTTAATGCCCATCATATGTTATATGTGAAAAGAAATCTATGTTTAAAATTGTATACAATGAAAAGAGATTTTTAGATCGCCAAAGTTTCTGTCCAAAGTTTTCTTGAATCTTTCAAGAGTGAATTGATAACAATGAGTTTGGTTGGTGTTAGTATCATAAATAAGAAACAGATAAGAAACAGCTAATTGTAGTGAGATCTGCAAACTGCTCACTATGCCATGAACTCCTGTCATCTCTCTCTCTCTCCCTCCCTCTCTCTTTCATTCTTTTACTTCTTAAACTTGGGCTATAAAAGGTTTTATTTAATGGGAGATTTCCTTGTAAGAGCCAACACTGTTTGTTTGTTCAACAATACTGAAAAGCAGCCTCTTTGTTGTGCCTGCCTGTAACTCAATGTGTCTTTTTTATGGTGAGTAACAAGCTATCCTTTTCATAATTGTCGATAAATCAACCTGGATTTTTTATTGTTTTATTTGTTTGACCTGTTATGTTTCACATGCCTTCATTGGCAAACTGCAGTAGCCAGTGAAAGCAGAGTATGCTTGACCCTGGTATTGTTAGCAGGTGATACATCGTGGTACTGGTCACTCTCTACTGAACCATGGAGGAATATGCAAAGTATAAATTACATTTTTTCTAACACAAAAAAAATTTCGCTGCAATGCTTATTAAGAAAAAAGATTCAAACTGTAGAATCAGTTAGTAAAAAGAACTTGAAAAAAGATTTTAATATCTGCAACTCATTCAATGATATGTACAACAATCTAGGAAAAGAAGGATTGCTACTTACCATAAAGAAGAGATGTCAAGTTGCAGACAGGCACAATTAAAAGATACTTACACAAAGCTTTCAGCCACAGCCTTCATCAGTAAAACACACACACACACACACACACACACACACACACACACACAGCCCCCCCCCCCCCCCACACACACACACACAAAACTGCCAACTCCAGCATTTTGGGACAGAACGCAACTATCACGCAGGATACAAGCAGCAATCTGAAGGGCATGGGGAAGGGAAAGGGACAGTAGTGTATGGGTGAGGAGAGAGACAAATGCTGTCTGGTGGAGTGTGCAGGGACTAGACTGTCAACAAGCATAGCATCAGGAGGTTGTGGTGCAGGAAGGTGGGGAAAAAAGGAGCAAAAAGGGAGAGGAGCAGGGAAAGACAGGAGGATGCATTAGCAGAGGGCTGCAATAAACGGGACGGGATATGAGAATGGGGAGGAGATGATAGGACAGAGTGGATGGAGACTGTAGTGTGGAGGGCCACTATGTTACCATAGTTTGAGGCCGGGATAATTTCGGGAACAGAGAATGTGTTGTAACGATGACTCCCATGTGCACAGTTCAGAAAAGCTAGTGTTGAAGGAAAGGCGTAGTGAAGCAGCCACTGAAATCAAGTGTGTTATCTTCAGCATCATGTTGTGCCATAGCATAGTCTACTTTGTGCTTGGCAACAGTCTGGCACTGGCTATTCCTCCTAGTAGACAGCTGATTGGTAGTCTGTCAATATACAAAGCTGTGCAATGATTGCAGCAGAGCTGGTAAATGACATGGCTGTTTTCACAGGTGGTCTGGCCCCTGTTGGAGTAAGATAAATCTGTGGCAGAACTGGAATAGGAAGTGCTGGGTGGGTGGACTGGACAGGTTTTGCATCTGGGTCTTCCACAGGGATATGATCCTTGTGGCAAGGGTTGGGATTGAGAGTGGCATAAGGATGGACTAGGATGTTGTGGAGGTTGGGTGCTTGGCAGTACACCACTTTAGGAGGGGTAGGAAGCACATCGAGTAGGATGTCCCTCATTTCAGGGCATGACGACAGGTAATCAAAGCCCTGGCGAAGGATGTGGTTCAGTTGTTCCAGTCCAGGGTGGTACTGGGTGATGAAGAAGACACTCCTTTGTGGCTGGTTCTTGGAGGTAGTGGGAGAGGATGGTGTTTCTGCAGTGACAAAACTCCCTTGCTCAGAATGCTGAGGGTCTCACCAAGGCATTCACAGACAGGCACTATCCACAGACCTAGTCCGCAAACAGATCTCCCACATCATTACCCCTCACAGCCCCAATCCTTCCACCACCCTTCTAAAGTGCTGCTCTGTCACCCATCCAACCTCCACAACATCCTAGTCCGTCCTTGTGCTACTCCCAATCCCAGCCCTTGCCACAAGGATCATAACCCTGTGGAACACCCAGGTGCAAAACCTGCTCCATACATCCACCCAGCAGCACTTCCAATTCCAGTCCTGTCACAGGTTTATCCTACCCCATTAAAGGCAGGGCCACCTGTGAAAGCAGCCATGTTGCACACCAGTTCTGCTGCAACCATTGCACAGCTTCTTATATTGGTATGACTACCAACCAGCTGTCCACTAGAATGAACAGCCACTGCCAAACTGTGACCTATAGCAAAGTAGACCCCCTGTGGCACAACATGCAGCTGAACATAACTCACTTGATTTCAATGGCTGCTTCACTACCTGAGCCATCTGGATCCTTCCATCCACCACCAAATTTTCTGAACTGCGCAGATGGAACTTATCCATACAACACATTCTCCACTCCAGTAATTATCCCAGCTTCAACCTACGGTAACATACTGTCCCCACACCCTCCACCCAACGGTCTCCACCCCCTCTCTCCTGTCATCTCTTCCCTATTCTCATCTTCCTACCTGTTTATTTGCAGCCCTCTGCCAATGCATCCACCCGTCCTTTTTCGCTACTCTCCTTTTTTCCCCACCTCCTTGCCCACAACCTTCTGATGCTGTGCCTGTTGGCAGTCTAGTCCCTGCACACTCCATCAGACAGTGTTTGTTTCTCTCCCCACCTGTACACTACTATCCTTACACCTCCCCCCCTCCCCCCCCCCCCACCACCACCACCACCACCACCACCACCATCACCGCCACCGCACCTCCAGATTGCTGGTGTGTGTGTTTGTGTGTGTGTGTGTGTGTGTGTGTTAGGTGTGCTTGCCTGTGTGTGGATCGTGTGTATGAGTCTCTATTTTACTGATGCAGGTTGTGGCCAAAAGCTCTATGTAAATGTCTATTAAGTGCACCTGTCTGCAACTTGACGTGTCTTCTTTACATTAAGTAGCAATCTATGAGTATCTTTTCCTACATTGTTGATACTCCTACTTGGAGTTTTGATTGTTTGATACAATGATATGTATTAGCTAAGAATAAATGGTTTTAATTGTGACAGAGTACTAACAAAAAAAAGACTGTTGATCAACAATTTCAATTAAATGATGTGTGACAGCTGAAAGTTATTGGATTACGCACAAGAAAGTCCTTCCTGATAACACAGGCAAAAAAGCTACCTGTTTTTATCAATCAAACTCATTATTGTTAGTAAGGCAGGAGAGGGAGAGGGAGAGGGAGAGGGAGAGGGAGAGGGACAAGGAGAGGGAGAAAGGGAGAGGGTGAGGGAGAGATGATGATGATGATGATGATGATGATGATGTTGATGAAATGATGAGGGCAACACAAATACCCAGTCAGGAAGTTACTTCCTTTATTTCTTCAAGAAAGTCCTATCATCTTGAAAAGTGTTTTACCCATATTTCTTTCCTCGTTTATTCTGCGGAGAAACTCACATTTTGTCTTCTCAGTCCACCTAATTTTCAACATCCTTGTATAGCACCACATGTCAAAGTTTCCATTCTCTTCTTCTATGGTTCCCCTCCCACCACTCCATGATTTACTTCCATACAATGCTGTGCTCCAAAGGTATATTCTCAGATATTTCTTCCTCAAATTAAGGCCAATGTTTGATGCCAGCAGATTTCTTTTCACCATTCTAGCATAGATCAAAAAATATCATGAAAGTGAACTGTTTGGAAATCAATCACAGAATGGTCAAATCCTCATGCTGACCCCAGCCTCTTCATCAATTTGCTTGATGTTCAAATAGATACATCCTGTTTCAGATTTTGTGCCCTCTCATCAATAGCTACATTGATTGTCAGTTTTCAAATCCATTATTACTTCATTCGCATTTCACTGATTCCACCTTCTCTTAAGTTCTGGCAAACCTTACAAATTATTTACCTTTCAAAATCGCCCATCTTTCAACAAAATTTGATGCAACATCTATGGTCAACACATTCAGCTATGTTGAAGAGAAAATTTTATGGTGAAAATGTGGAACAGCACATCATACATCTACCGTAACAATTAGTGAATTACACACACAAAAGTGGAGCAAAAACATGGGAATGTATATGAAGATATGGAAGAAAAATTAGAGCAAAACTTCTGGGATTCAAAACCATGACCTCTCAGGCACATATTCATGAAGGTGTGTTGAAAGGGTGAAAGAAAGTAAACATTCAGTGTTAAGAGTGACTCCACACATCTGTCATTACTCTGTTTGAAAATTTACAGTTGGGCACATTTTTGCACCAGTATCTGTTATGTGCATCTTTGTAATGTGTTTTTGGTTGCATACTACCAAGTTTAACTATCCCATGCAAAATGACACGGAATGCTTACCTGATTGTGCTCAGTGAATTAAATGTTTTCTCTCTCAGCTCACCAGTTGTTTCAAAGGGTTGAGTCATAATGAGATCAAATGTTTGTCCACTTGACTCTAAATCACTGATCTCATGTTCACGTATGCATTTTATGAGAGAATTGTTTATTCCATGAATTTTTGCCCATGTCCTAATTGCTAATTCATCACCAGGTATTCGTGTTATACAAACCAGACTGCTGTCTGTGTCAGATGAATTATCTTTTTGTTCTTCAAGTAAACTCAGACCCAACATAGGAAAATGTGACATATCTAATACTTTTTGGCTGCAAACCACTTCAGTCATCTTGCACACATTTCTCACTGCACTTATCCAGTGAGAATCATTAAGACTCTTCACAAGCTCTTGTGAAACATATATGTTCCCATCATGCTGTAACTGCACTGCATTTAACATTTCATGAATTTTAGAAGTTGATTTCTGTGGATCTTCTTGTTGCACTGATAGATTGTGCTCCAATTCCTGAGTTTTGTTTGATTGTATGACCTCAATTTCATCAGTTACACTGATGTCAACACACAGTTTTCTTCCAGAAAGCTAGAAATTTGAATTCACATAAATAAAAATCAAATTTTAACCTTTGTTTCAAACTCACACATTAACTGGAATAACAAATCAATTCCCATTAATGAGTGTCATTATTAATTACAGTACAACATACAATAGAATGTGGAAAAGTGATGAGGCAATTGCTCTTAATGTCATACCATGATGAACAAATATGCAGTCAGATAGCATTATGATAACAGATTGTCAACTGGCATTAAACATTAAATTGTAGTTTTAAATTCATTAAACATAAATACATTGTAGACTTAGACTTTAATCATTAAAGTTACACATTCACAAGAAACAAAGTGTATACATATGAAATGGAACAGACATATCACTTCACTCAGGGGTAAGTAGGGCTGAATTCAAATAATTACTTGGATACTGGAAAATTACAGGCTTATTGCACCCCAGCACAGGTCCAAGCTACCAAAACAGAGTTGGTTTTGCCTGCATGGCGCAATCGCAATGTTGATGATAATACTGTTATGTTGTGCTTTTCCCTAATTAGTTTTTATTACAAAGTCGAGAGGGAGCAGAACCGCCTTGGTCTTTTAAGGTTGGTACTGGAAACAGAGAGGAATGTTTGACAGGGATGGTGAACTACCAAGGAAGCGAGATGATATGAACTCTTTAAACAAGTTTATTTGCCATTAGAAATATTTATGTACATGGTGTTTGACCAACAAATCCAACACACATACATCAGCCAGAACCCCTTTCACTATGATATCTATCCTATTAAACATGGGCCTCCCACTATAAAGAGACAAGAACCGTGTTGCTTCTTGTTCTAATCACTATTAAATGCACTACCTGGGGTGCCTAACACATAGGCAAGTGCTGTTGTTGGCACTTGTCCTGTCATCTATTGAATCAGAGGACCCTTGGCCTAACTACTAAAGCAATGGGAACTTGTGCTAATTATTATATCTGTGGCCACTGGTCTAATTCACAGAACACAAATACTATTTAGCAACTTATTTCTACTCTCAAATGAAATCTGCTCCACTGCTATTTGATACAAAGACAGGCTGTCTCTGTAAAACACTATTCAATGAAACATTTACAAGAAACTTGTAAGCTTGGAAAATCCAGGATGGAATAATGACAATATTATGAAAAGGATAGTTGCCACTCACCATATAGTGAAGATGCTGACTCACAGATAGGCCCAACAAAAAGGTTGTCAAACAAATCTTTCAGCCAAACAGGCCTCATCAGGATTAGACAAAACACACACACTCGTGTGTGTGTGTGTGTGTGTGTGTGTGTGTGTGTGTGTGTGTGTGTGGTTTTTCTGTCTAATTCTGATGAAGGCCTGTTTGGCCGAGAGCTTTGTTTGACAGTCTTTTTGTTGTTCCTGTCTGCGTCTCAGCATCTCCACTATATGGTGAGTAGCAACTATCCTTTCCATAAAACTTGTAAGCTTGTTATTTATATAACATTTGTCATTTATCTGGGTATAAATATGGAACCAACTGCTTTTCTGGATTTTAGATATGATTTATTATACCATTAACTAGTTTTCGAGCCACTGTGGGCTCATCATCGGATGGAGGTGTTACAGGAATATTATACCATGGACCAAGTGTAGCCAGGTGCTGAGATGATGGGGCTGGCAAAAATGATGGAAATTTAGTTATCAGTAATGAAACATTTATGGAACAGAAATGCTGTTATGTTTTGAGTACTTATAGTGCACTGCTACGAGGTATCCACAGTAAATCCATTCCCATAGTGTACATTATCAGGTGACACACAAATATACACAGTATTTAGCAACACTTGGTTTCACATTTTTTTACAGAATGGTAACACTGGATGTAAATACAAGGGATATGTATACAATAGATATAACATTTTGCTACACCACGACCTTTGACATGAGATGCATTGCATTACAAAATAAATATTTGCAAATACAGATAGTATATTCATGTGAGTCTTGCTAGCTGCAGGCGTGTTCTTATATATTCACAATATGCAAGTAATGTGGATTAAAAAGGTTCACAAAAGGTAAACAAAATATAGCAAACTATTAACTATGTAATTAAAGAGTGAATGAATTACAGAATGCCACTCATTTTTGGTGTTTTTGTGCCAGGATGTCTTGCAAATTCTGGAAGAAAGAGTTCTGCATTCAGTTTGTTTGTTAAGGATTTTTTGAGGTGATTTTACCTTGTGAATGTAAATCTCTAATTGTTCAAGGAGATCCATCTGTAACCCTTTTTCAGTAATGTGTAGAACAAAAAGATTGTTATTGATATCACCAACAAAGTGTTCGTGATGAGCAATATGTGATGCAATGCTGGACTTATTTTAGTTTTTGAGTCGAAGGGTATCCATATATTCTTTGTAGTGGATTGCACAATTTCTACCTGTTTGTCCTATACAGAAGCAAGAACCGGAGCATGTGACAATGTATATGCCGGATTTTAGATGCCACTCTTCAGTGGATTTATTATTGTGAATAATTTAATTCTGTAGTTTACTGTCTGTGTAGAAGGATATTTTTATATCATTTTGTCTGAAAAGATTTGCTAGTTTGTATGACACTTTGCCAAGGACCACAAATCTGTCAAGTTTTGGCATTTCTTTCTTATCTTATAATGGTGATGGTGGTTGCTTAAGTTTGCTTTGCATTTTTTAATTTGGGTGTTTATAAAGAAGGTGTTATACTCATTATTTTGGGCTATAGATTTAAGTATGTTAATTTCGTTACATTCGTCTGGTTCACTGATGGGGATGCGGAGCATGTGGTTTACCGATGACCTGAAGAAAGTGTTTTATGTTGATTCAGGTGGCATGAGGTATTGACTATGGCAATAAGTGTTAGTGGCTTTTCTATATATTTGGAAAGCATGCTTATTACTGTGACTGTAAATAGTCATATCACGGAAATTAATTCCTTCAGCTGTCTGATATTCAAAAGTGAATTTGATGTTTGGGTGCATTTCATTCATTTCATCTGCTAGGTTATTTAGTTCTTCTTTTCAATCATTGAAAAGTACTATTGTGTCGTCCCATCAATAATTAGTCTGATAATATGTACAGTGATGAGCAAAAACATTATGATCACCTGCTTAACAGCTTGTTTCTCCATCTTTGGGATAAAATACATCACTGAATCTGCATATCAGGGATCCGACAGTTTGTTTGTAGGTTTGTGGAGGTATGTGGCATTAGATGTGTACACACAGGTTATGTAATTCAGATACGTGCTGCTGATCTGATACATGGTAACAGTGCCTGATAGCAACCCAGATGGGTTCCACGGGATTTACATCATGTGACTTTGATCGACTTGACATCAACACGAGTTCACTATAATGCTCCTTAAACCACTGTAGAACAGTTATGGCTCTGAGACACGGACAATTTACTGCTGAAAGATGACATCGCTGTCGAGGAAGACACCAAGCACAAAGGGGTGCAGGTGGTTCACAGCTGTCAGTGTGTCTTCAATTACTGCACAGGTCCGTGTAAGCGCAGGAAAATGTCTCTCATAGCCTAATACTGCTCCTATCAGCCAGTGACCATGGTGCACTGCACATTTTGAGCTGCATTCACCTTGGTGATGGCATTTGTGGAGAAGACCAAAGTGTAGCAAAACTGATTGACAGCTGAATCCCAGTGGTGCTGTTCTCACTGCAATCTTAAACAATGATGTTGCTGTATTAACATGTGAACACATAGGGATGGTCTGCTGTGGAGTTCCATGTTCAACAATGTATGATGAACAGTGTGCCCCAAAACACTTGTGCATGCACCAGCATTTTGCTCTTTCAGCAGAGATGCCACAGATCAACATCTATCCTATTTTACAGAGCAGACAGGCCCCCAAACCCCACATTCTATAAAGTGTTGTGGATGTCCAGCCATTTAGTGTCCAGTGGCAGTTTCACTGTCATTCTACCTCTTTCCGTAGATGGTCACGACCGTAGCATGAGAACGTTCAACCACCTTCACCATTTTTGAGATACTCGTTCATAGGCTCTGTGTCATAGTAATCTGCCCTTTGCCAAAGTTGCTTATCTCAATGGATTTCTCCATTTGCAGCCCGTATCTTCACCAGGGTGATCTCCCGTACACGTCTGCTCCACTTACATACTTTTGTTACCATGTCACATGCCTTCAGCGCCACCAGGCGGCAACCGACATTGTGGTGGACTGTGGTCATAATGTTTTGGCTAATCAGTGTACATATTTCTGCACTTTTCTGCCCAAATTTTCTACATTATATCTACCCAACTTATTTTTTAAAAATTTGGTAAATGATAATGATTCTTCATTCCCTCACTGTAAAGTTTACAATTTGAAATGTATAAAAATGGGATAGTTAGCACAAGATTTGTATGTTACATATTGACTCTTGTATCCTGGTTGAAGCAAAACTGCAGCTTTGACACTGGTACAAAAAAACAACAAAAAACTCCATGTCACATCTAACACCAGGTGGCATGCAACAAAGAAGTCATGTGATGTAATCACCTGATCACAATCTGGCCTCCATAAGGAGCAATGCAAGCTCGCTACATGGCAACAGTTCCAGACTTGGATTATAGTGGTATAGCGTTCCATTTATACAAGAATCACTCTCTTACTCTAGACAATGGAGATTACAAGTTTACAGCTTGGAATCATTCTGGCCCTGATTACAAAGACCATAAACTTGCTTCACAACTGGATAGAAGATTCCCCATCCCTGGTCAGGATACCTCGCATACCATTACAATAATTCCTATAAGTGGAAATAGAGTTGTAATTCATCATAAGCTTAGGCAGATACAATTCATTATTGAGCTTACAGATTAAGTGCTAAAGAATGAATCCAATATGTAGTTGAAGGTATGCTACCTCATTTTTGTAGTTTTTCAGCCCCATTTACAAAACAAAAGCAATATCATTCCATAAAATTTCTGGCATGCAGCCACATAAATTCAGCTTCTTCTTCCAATATTTTGGCTGAATACAGTCCAGCCATCTTCAGAGTGAGCCGAAGTGATTAACTGGAGTGTTAGTCACCTTGGCTCACTCTGAAGATGGCTGGGCAGTATTCAGCTGAAATATTAGAAGAAGAAGCTGAATTTCTGTGGCTGCATGCCTGAAATTTTATGGACCAGTCTTTACACCGTGAAAACAAGACAGACATAATTAAAAGACACTTACGTAAGGCTTTTGGCCACAGCCTCCATCAGCAAACATGAAACAGACACCATTCACACACACAACCAAGCACAGCTCATGCACACATGACTGCCAACTCCAGCATCTCAAGTTGGAATGCGCTGGAATGTGCTGGAGTTGGTGATCATGTGAGCTTGAGGTGCACTTGCTGATGTATGTGAATGATGTGTGTTTCTCTTTTGCTGATAAAGGTTGTGGCTGAAAGTTTTATGTAAGTGTCTTAATTGTGCCTGTCTGCAGCTTAACATGTCTTCTTTATGGTAAGTAGAAATCTACCTTTTCCCACATTGTTGAGTTTCCTACCTGGAGTTTCCATTGTTTGATTTTACTTACTATTAGATTTACAAAACTTCATATACATATGAATACTACATACCTTGACCTCAAAGTTTATCATTTGGTTGGGGGAAATGTGCAAAGGTCTCTTGACAGGGAATATTGCCTGTTCCCAGCAGCTATTACTGCCTGGAGCTGATGACAATACAATGTCATCATCCAAATGAAGTTCAAACCAAACAGCAGCAGCATCAATATTTCCCTCAGCCACACACTTTGCAGCACATGAGAACACACTGTCACACTGTATTAATTTTCTTAATTGTTCTTGGTTCATGAAGTCAATGTTCAAGGCTGATGCCACTTCCGTCAGTACCCTGTCAGCATTTCGTATAGTCAAAAAACCTCTCATAAAAATTAGAATGACATTAACATAGAAATATACATTATTTACACATTAACAAATTACTCTTTTTTCTTATCAGCTGGAAGTTTCCAAATTGATTTTCAAGTTATTTAACAGAAGAAAAAGATAGCAGTTACGTTACAGTCTACATTTGTAATCTGGAAACCGTCCTCCAGACTGTGGCTAAGCCATGTCTCCACAATATCCTTTCTTTCGGGAGTGCTAGTCTCATAAATCTCACAGAAGAACTTTTGTGAAGTTTTGAAAGTAGGAGACGAGGTACTGGTGGAAATAAACCTGTGAGGATGGTTCATGAGTAGTGCCTGGATAACTCAGCATGTAGAGCACTTTCCCGCAAAAGGTGAACATTTGGGGCTTGAGTTCCAGTCTGGCTCACAGTTTTAATATGCCGGGATGGTTCGTATCAGCGCACACCACCTGTTTGGTGGTAAACTAGCCAAAGTCCAAGTCACTTTTTCAAGTTATGACTTACATTCATTATTTAAGGCTCATTTCCATTTTCACAACCATCATGAATCTTTGATTTGTTATACACATTTGACTCAGGAATTCTAACACATAAGAAATTTCATTATTGTAATGTATAATTTTCAGTTTTCTTTAATGCAATGATTTTCCAGTTTCTAGCTGCACGGGATTTGTATCTGGATGTTGGTCACTGTACTGATCGATGATGCCATTACTGTCTGCTCTGCATCATTTCATGTCAAATAAAGATGAACTGCACTTTGATCATCAGCAGGATGTGTTGGTCTTATTGCTGTCTCAAGAATGATAGGTATAGCAGCCAGCTGAATGCTGCCCATATCATAATTGTATTTATCTGTAATATACAAAAGAAACACAATTGGTATAGTTGTCAATTATAAGTTTGGTACTCTTTGTGATACTTTTGCACTGTTGCATTTTAAATTTTTGATGAAGTCCACATCACGGGTCTTCACAACTATCTTTGGTGAATGTGGATCAATTAGAGAGTACACTTTAAAATCTCCATAACATCCAACAGATGCAAGTTCTTTGAATTTATCTTTTACTTTTTTTCTCACTTTTGGTAGGTACATATAAAATGCTCAATATGCAAAGTTTTGTAAATGACTCAGCTTGATTTAATGATCACTTGATAATTATTCAGGAGTAACATTTTGAACAGCTGAGAGAGATTCTTCGGCTACATCTCAGTTTTAAAGGCTACAGTTCAAAATTATTTGATCAGCATTGCATCTGTCAACATTGATTTTGCCTTTTTAATGATTGTGCAACTCAGACACTCCACACTTCAGTTTTGTTTTGGAGTGTAAAGAATTGTCATCTTATGTTGAATTGTGTTTGTCTTTAAGAATACCTTCAAAGGCTTATTAACAAATTCTTTTTATTGTCTGATTGAACTGTTTCAACTTTTCAACCAGTTTCACTTTCTATCCACCCTTTGAACTTGATTAACATATCACAGATTTTTTTCATTCATTTTAGCATATAATCAAATGAATTTCTTCACGTCATCTGCAAAAGTGAGAAGATAGTGTACACTTCACCATACAACCATGTACATTAGTTCATATATCTTGGGAGATTCTGTAGGAAGCAAATCTTTTGTTATATTGCTTGAAATTTCTATTACCACATTGGTGGCCAGACCTGAGCATAACTCAGGGCACAAAAGGACTGCACCTTAATATACCCAGCACTGCAATTTTCATGATGTGCAAGCCATGTGTCACTTGAAAACTGCATTGATTTCATATGAAAACAATGTACACTATCTGTCCTTTGACAGGTTCTGCCTTCTGCTGTCAATATTTATAACTTCACCTTAATATACCTAGGGCTGCAATTTTCATGATGTGCAAGCCATGTGTCACTTGAAAATTGAATTGATTTCATATGAGAACAATGTACAGATGTTTCACTATCTGTCCTTTGACAGGTTCTGCCTTCTGCTGTCAATATTTATACCTACTTTGAAAGACCCAGTAACAAATGCAAGAGCTGCTGTTGTGGCTGACTGAGTCATTGTGTGCTCAGTTTCATGCATGTACTCATTAGGTTTGCAGTTTTCTGTAATTCTGCTACAAATATGTCACATTTGTTGAATGAGCAATAAATTTAGAAGCTCAAGAGGATCTGAAGCATAGGGAGAAATATCTGAATGGGAAAAGAGTGAAGAAGATTCATACTCTGGCAAGGTGCAGTATGCTACAATTTCTTGCTGCTAACATTGTTGCTACAGGTCCTGCTGCTGCAGTTACAATTTAGTGCTGTTTTATCAGTCTTCATTTCATCATGTTTCACAGATGAATCTCACAATGAAGCAGCATACAGCAAGAGTTTCCAAGATTTGTTTGCAGGTGATGAGACAATTTACTAGCAAAACAAGCAGGAGGGAAACAAGCTGATTTCACCATACCTTTCTGTATACCACAATGCTTCAAACTCTTCCATACAAAAAGGCAATTATGTCTGAAATTGCTCAAGAATTCACCTCACACTTTTTTTAGTATAATTATACTTTCTGTCATCATAATTTTAAAAATTGTAATCTATTAAGAAATTCAAATAAATATGAAAAATAAACTTGAAGCTTGATCTCTTTAATGTACTTTATCGTTTAAGATAAATTAAACACAAATATACCAGTGACATTTGAAACAAGGACATAAATGACTGGTGTTTTGTGCCAAACATTTTTTTTTTCCAAATGACTGACCCTCAAAGTGTTACAGGTTGTCAAGACTACTTTTCGTTTATGCAGTAAATAGTCTGATCTAAAAGGAATTTCATTCAGTGCAGTCAAACAGCCGATTTTTTCTTTTAATAAATGCATGCTTACATTATGCAAATGTTCCAATCTTTGATGGAACAATTTGTAATTATTTTAATTATTACAGCATCTGCACAATAATGAATTTTATCTAATCAATACATGAGCTGCAGTTACCTAGTTGATTCATTGTTCTTATTGTATATGCCATGTTGCTCATCATTAAACAATAAGCATGTGCCAGATCTAGTCATTTGATTCTCTCTCTCTCTCTCTTTCTCTCTCTCTCTCTCTCTCTCTCTCTCTCACACACACACACACACACACACACACACACATACACACACACATAAACTTTGAGTGTCATCATTTTTTAACTGTTTGTGTATTTTATTTTCTGAGGTGGGGCTGATAACCAGCCCGGCACTTTCTGGGTCTGGTTCATCTTCCTGGCTCACATCTTATCTTTTGATCAACTGACAGTAAATTGTATCCAAAGCCTGGAACATATAAAACATCATTAATTCGTATCACTTTATTCTTGTTATCACTGTTAACTTTAACCCTTAGCTGCTCATTCCCATCAATATTTTTTCTACTGTAGCTGATCTTTGACGTGGTGAGAAACAGAGGTAGCTGGTTCCATGTAAATTCAAATGTTGTGTGGTTGTCTCTTGAGCTCTACTTAATACCGCTGTGAACCCTCACTTTTTCACTGTCATGTGTGTTTCGCCCTGATGTGACTACCTGGGCCACTTCACACTTCAGTGCCGAAAGCTGACCTGACCACCTGTGCTACTCAGTATTTCAGTAAAGTGACCCAACGTGAGCATTTCGTGTGATCACTGTCACTATCTTTAATATGAATCAGCTCTTAATTAAATCTGTTATTATCACTTTTCTGACCAGTTACACGCTTTAGCAAGTGTTCATTGAACACATGCAAGGTTTCAATGTTGATTCACCTGATCTTGCAGAGAATGTCCAAATTTTTGCAGATGAGGAAATTATATCACGGCTGCTGTAAATTTATTACAAACAGTCTCTGTTTTAGGAAAGTTCAGAAAATGGACAGGACAACACTAAAATAAATGAGCATGATATGGATTAAGATATGAAAAGAAAAGACAGAAGATTAGTGTTTAATGACCTGTTGACATTGAGGTCATTAGAGAAGGAGCACAAGGAAATTGGCCGTACTCATTCAAAGAAAACATCTCAGCATTTACCTTGAGTGATTTAGGAAAATCACAGAAGACCTCAATCTGGGTGGCTGGATATGGATTTGAAATGTTGTCCTGCTGAATGTGAGGCCAGTGTGCAAACCACCATGCCACCTCGCTGGGTGATTCAGATGCCTCTTCAAATGATCAATTTTCAAATTGATAAAGATGGGCATAATGAATGGAATACGAAACCAGTTAGTCATGGAGGGATACCCAAAAACCATAACATTATTTCTCTCAAATTGAGCACTTTAGCACTGGATACAGCAGCAAAGACTCCAACAGATATCTTCTATCTTTATTTTGATGATAAACTAATGGATGACATTATTGTGTGCACTAATATCCACATTCTAAACTTTCATGGACAGTTTCAAAGATCTCATGATGCACTATATACAGACCATGTGGAGATTGATGCCTTTCCGAGTCTTGTGCTATACACATGGACCTACAAAGCTTTCCATCACCATTTCAAAGACATGTGGAATATGTAACAATGAAATTATCAATTATTGATAATATAATATAAATGGACAGACAAAAACAAATTTACTCACCAAGCAGTGGCAGGGAAACAAACACACAAAAGGATTTAACTTTCAGAAGCTGTCAGAGCCAGCGGCTCCTTCCTCTGGCAGTTGAGTTGATGGGAAGGAATAGGGGAGAAGGAAAAGGACTGGAGAGGGTTAGGGAAAGTGGTACAGTTTACAAAAGTCACCCAGAACCCCAGGTCAAGGGAGATTTACCAGATGGGATGAGAAAGAAAGACTGATTGTTGGGGACTGCACCAGACGAGATTTGAAAACCTGAGGAAGACAGGGTAATATGCAAGACAGAGATTACTACTAAGACTTTGTGCACGAGTTAATAAGAGTAAAAAGCTAAGTGCATTTTATGGAACAGAAGTGGGAAGCAGGAAAGTGAAAAATAGACAAGTCAGAAAATGAAACATGTAGAAAACTGAAATGGAGTGAAGAAAGGAGTAGTTACTGTGAATTAATGCTGAGATGGAAGGAATTAACATAAATTAAGTCTAGGTGGGTGGCAAGAACCAAGGACATGTTGTAGTGCTAGTTCTCACCCGTGGAGTTCTGAGGAACTGATGTCTGGGGGAAGAATCCAGATGGCGTGTGTGGTGAAACAGGCACCAAGGTCATAACTGTTTTATTGTAGAGCATGCTATGCAACAGGATACTGTGTGTTGCCTGTAGACACTCTCTGCCTATGCCCATCCATCCTGACTGATAACTATGTGGTAGTCATGCCGATTTAAAGGCTGAACTGTGTTTACATAACAGCTAGTATACAACATGTGTCATTTCATAGGTGGCTCTCCCTTTGATAGTATATGTTTTGCCAGTTACAGGGCTATTGTAGGTGGTGGTAGGAGGGTGTACAGGGCAAGTCTTGCATGAGGGACAGTCACAAGGGTAAGAGCCATAGGATTGGGAGATAGGTGCAGAAGGAGCATAGCATCTGACAAGGATATTGTGGGGATTGGGAGGGTGACAAAAAGCTATTCTACATGTGGTGGGCAAAATCTCAAGCAGAATGGATCTCATTTCAGGGCATGTTAAAGTAGCTGATTGATAAATTCAAGACCAGGATAATACTGGGTGAGAAGTGGTGTGCTCCGAAGTTGTTTTTTTTTGGAGGCATCAGCAGTACTAGGATTAGATGTGGTGGCCTGGGAAATCTGCTTTTGGACTAGGCTGTTGGGATAATTATGTCCAGTGAAGGCTAAAGTGAGAGTGGTAGCGTACTGCTGTAAAGAGTCCTCATAACTGCCATCTGCTTCATATCTCCTATGCAGCAAGCTACGTAAATTTAAGTATTAACTGTGTTTTTCTTACTTGTCACCTCTTTTTCCATGTGTTTTTGCTTTTAGGAAGCTTTAATTTTCGAGTACTAGTAATTGTGTTCCATAGACTTCATATTTGTTTTCAATACAGTCCAGAGACAGTTATTGCTTATTTTCATTGTTTCCAACAAGAAGTGTGTAGTAACCACAGTTTAGTCAGCTATCAGGTGCCTTTAGTGAATTAGCAGTCTAGTTAAAAGTTGATTACTTGAGGCTCTGCAATAAACTGTTGATTTCTTAGGATGGATAGGATGTGTGACTGCTGTGTACGGACGCAGGAGGAGCTGGCCATTGTTCGCGAACAGCTGAACGTGCTGATGGCCACAGTCAGCTGCCTTCAGGCTGCTGTCTCAGAGTGTAGCACCAGTGGGGAGTCTGGTGCATCGCATGGTACACCCCAGGTGTTACATGCTTCACCCACGGTCCCTGCTTTCGAGTCATCTTCGCAGGTACCGGGCGCGGTTGGGCCACCCTCTCCCCAAGGGGAGTGGCGGGTTCAACAGCGTTCGTGTTGCACAAGGTGGAGGGTCAATGTGGAGGCTGGCTGTGTGGCATCGCCTGCTCTGCCTGTGAGTGGACATGTGGCTGCTCCTTCAGCAAGGTCCAAGCAGGCACATAGGGGGAGGAGTTTATTAGTGATTGGGAACTCCAATGTTAGGCGGGTGATGGAGCCCCCTAGGGAAATAACGGAAAGGCCGGGGAAGAAGGTCAGTGTTCACTCTGTCTGCTTGGGGGGGAGGGTCTCATCCGAGATGTGGAGAAGGCCCTGCTGGCGGTGATAGAGAGCACTGGGTGCACCCGACTGCAAATAGTTGCTCATGTCGGTACCAATGTCTCCTGCCGTCTGGGTTCAGAGGTCATTCTCAGTTCATACAGGCGGTTGGCGGAGTTGGTAAAGGCGGAAAGCCTCGCTCGCGGGGTGGAATCTGAACTAACTATTTGTAGTGTCGTTCCCAGAGCCAATCGCGGTCCTCTGGTTTGGAGTCAATTGGAAGGCTTAAACCAAAGGCTCTCCAATTCTGCAGAGATCTGGGGTGCAAATTTCTCGACCTCCGCTATCAGGTGGAGAAATGTATGGTCCCCATGAGTAGTTAATGCGTGCACTACATGCAGGAAGTGGCTACAAGGGTAGTGGAGTACGTGTGGAGTGCACATGTGGGTTTTTTAGGTTAGAGAATTCCCTCCCTAGGCCTGACAAGATGCCTCCTGAGATGCGACAAGGTAGCAGTAGGCAAAACGCAACATGGAATGACAATAATAATGTGGTAATAGTAAACTGCAAGAGTGTCAATAGAAAGGTCCCAGAACCGCTCTCATTAATAAACGGTCATAATGCCCACATAGTACTATGGACGGAAAGTTGGCTGAAACCAGATGTAAATAGTAATGAAATTCTAAACTCAGATTGGAATGTATACCGCAGAGACAGGCTGGACAGTGAAGGGGGAGGCGTGTTTATAGTGATAAAAAGTGCAATAGTGCTGAAGAAAATTGACAGAGATCTGAAATGTGAAATAATTTTGGTGAAGGTCATGGTTAAAGCAGGCTCAAACATGGTAACTGGATGTCTCTATAGGCCCCCCTGGCTCACCAGCTGTAGATTTCCCGACCATGTTAGTTTTGGGTGCAGATTTTAATTTACCAGATATAGACTGGGAGACTCAAATGTTTATAACAGGTGGCAGGGACAAAGAATCCAGCGAAATTTTTTTAAGTGCATTATCTGAAAACTACCTTGAGCAGTTAAACAGAGCACCAACTCATGGTGATAACATATTAGACGTTCTGGCGACAAACAGACCTGAACTATTTGAAACAGTTAACGCAGAACAGGGAATCAGCGATCATAAAACGGTTACAGCATTGGTGATTTCAGCCGTAAATAGAAATATTAAAAAAGGTACGAAGATTTTTCTGTTTAGCAAAAGCGACAAAAACACAAAAGTTTTATCTCAAGTACAGATAGTGTTGAGGATCAGTGGACAAAGTTCAAAACAAATCTTACAATATGCATTAGATGCGTATGTGCCAAGCAAGATCATAAGAGATGAAAAAGAGCCACTGTGGTACAACAACCAAGTTAGAAAATTACTACGGAAGCAAAGGGAACGTCACAGCAAACATAAACATAGCCAAAGCCTTGCAGACAAACAAAAATTACATGAAGCGAAATGTAGTGTGAGGAGGGCTATGCGAGAGGCGTTCAACGAATTCGAAAGTAAAGTTCTATCTACTGACTTGGCAGAAAATCCTAAGGAATTTTGGTCTTATGTCAAAGCGGTAGGTGGAGCAAAACAAAATGTCCAGACACTCTGTGACCAAAATGGTACTGAAACAGAGGATGACAGACTAAAGGCTGAAATACTAAATGTCTTTTTCCAAAGCTGTTTCACAGAGGATGACTGCACTGTAGTTCCTTCTCTAAATTGTTGCACAGATGACAAAATGGTATATATCGAAATAGATGACAGAGGGATAGAAAAACAATTAAAATTGCTCAAAAGAGGAAAGGCTGCTGGACCTGATGGAATACCAGTTTGATTTTACACAGAGTACGCAAAGGAACTTGCCCCCTTTCTGGCAGCGGTGTACCATAGGTCTGTAGAAGAGCGTAGCATTCCAAAAGATTGGAAAAGGGCACAGGTCATCCCCATTTTCAAGTAGGGACATCGACCAGATGTTAAGAACTATAGACCTATATCTCGTCGATCAGTTGTAGAATTTTGGAACACGTATTATGTTCGAGTATAATGACTTTTCTGGAGACTAGAAATCTACTCTGTAGCAATCAGCATGGGTTTCAAAAAAGACAATCGTTTGAAACTCAGCTTGCGCTATTCGTCCATGAGACTCAGAGGGCCATAGATCCGGGTTCACAGGTAGATGCCGCGTTTCTTGACTTCCGCAAGGCATTTGATACAGTTCCCCACAGTCGTTTAATGAACAAAGCAAGAGCATATGGACTATCAGACCAATTGTGTGATTGGATTGAAGAGTTCCTAGATAACAGAACACAGCACGTAATTCTTAATGGCGAGAAGTCTTCCAAAGCAAGAGTGATTTCAGGTGTTCCGCAGGGAAGTGTCGTAGGATCGTTGCTATTCACAATATATATAAATGACCTTGTGGATAACATCAGAAGTTCACTGAGCCTTTTTGCAGATGATGCTGTAGTATACTGAGAGGTTGTAACAATGGAAAATTGTACTGAAATACAGGAGGATCTGCAACGAATTGACGCATGGTGCAGGGAATGGCAATTGAATCTCAATGCAGACAAGTGTAATGTGCTGCGAATACAAAGAAAGAAAGATCCTTTATCATTTAGCTACAATATAGCAGGTCAGCAACTGGAAGCATTTAATTCCATAAATTATCTTGGAGTATGCATTAGGAGTGAGCAGATGCCAGACTGAGATTCATTGGAAGAATCCTAAGGAAATGCAGTCCAAAAACAAAGGAAGTAGGTTACAGTACACTTGTTCGCCCAATGCTTGAATACTGCTCACTGGTGTGGGATCCATACCAGATAGGGTTGATAGAAGAGATAGAGAAGATCCAACGGAGAGCACCGAACTTCATTACAGGATCATTTAGTAATCGCGAAAGCATTACAGAGATGATAGATAAATTCCAGTGGAAGACTCAGCAAGAGAGGTGCTCAGTAACTCGGTACAGGCTTTTGTTGAAGTTTCGAGAACATACCTTCACCGAGGAGTCAAGCAGTATATTGCTCCCTCCTACGTATATCTTGCGAAGAGACTATGAGGATAAAATCAGAGAGATTAAAGCCCACACAGAGGCATACCGACAATCTTTCTTTCCACGATCAATACAGGACTGGAATAGAAGGGAGAACCGATAGAGCTACTCAAGGTTCCCTCTGCCACACACCGTCAGATGGCTAGCGGAGTATGGATGTAGATGTAGATGTAGAAAGAGTCTGCATCCAAATAAATACTTTTGCCTCCAATGCCAAGGCTGAGTGGGAGAGAATGCTTAACATGGAAAGGATGGCAACTGTCAAAATGTAAGAACTGTTGTTTGCTAGTGGGTTTGATGTGGACAGAAGTGTGTAGCTGACCTGTGGTGAGGATGAGATCAACATCAAGGGAAAGTGGCATTGGATTCAGACTAAAACCATGTGAAATTTAATTGGGAGAAGGTATTAAGAGATTGCACGAATTTTAAAAGATCAGCCTCACCATGAGTCCATGCGGTATAGATGTCATCAACGATCTAAACCAAACCAGGGTCTGAAGACTTATGGATTCCAGGAGAGCCCCCTCCAAGTGACCGATGAAAAGGTTGGCATAGGAAGGAGCCAACTCTGGTTCCAATGGCCGTACCCCTGATCTGTTTGTATGTCTGCCCATCAAATGTGAAGTAGTTGTTGGTAATTATAAAGTACATTAAGGTGAGCGTGAAGAATGTCATAAGATTAGAATCAAGTGGGTGTTGAATGAGGAAACATTCAGCAGCAGACAAACCATGTACATAGGGGGATGTTGGTATAGAGGACGATGGCATCGACAATTACTGAAGGTCTACACCAGCTGTCTGTTCCCTCTACATACAGCATTTGTTACCAAGATCCCAACCCTGTGATTCAAACTGACCTGCAGTCCCTCCTAAAAACCTCACGTCCCTCACAAGCACATACGCCTCAAGCCACAGAACGTCTTACCACACCCAGTCCTGCACCCCCGCCTTTTACCTTCTTCCTAAGATCCAAAAACCCAATCATCCTGGTCATCCTATAGTTTCTGGCTTCAAAGCACCCACCAAACATATATTTGCCTTAAGCTGATCACCTGCAACCTATAGTACAAAGAGTCCCCTCCTATATTAAAGATACCAACCATTTCCTGGATTGTCTTTAATCTGTGCACGTGCCATTCCCATACACACCTTGCCTGTCACCATTGATACCGTCTCCCTCTATACTAACATCTCCTATGTACATAGTCTGCCTGCTGCTGAACATTTCCTCAGTCAACGCACACCTGATTCCAAGCCTATGACATCCTTCTTGCTGATCTTAATCAACTTCATACTTAACAACAATTGCTTCACTCTTGTGGGACAGACATACAAAAAGATAAGGAATACAGCCATGGAAACCAAGATAGCTCCTTCCTATGCCAACCTTTTTATGGGTAACTTGGAGAAGGCTTTCCTGGATCCATAAGCCTTCAGTCCCTGGTTTGGTTTAGATACATTGATGAGATCTTTGCGGTATGAACTCATGGTGAGGCTGATCTGTTAAAATTGCTGAAATCTCTAAATACCTTCTCCCAATTAAATTTCACATGGTTCTAGTCCAAACCCCATGCCACTTTCCTTGATGCTGATCTCATTCTCACTGCAGGCCAGCTACACACGTCTGTCCACATCAAACCCACTAACAATAACAAACAACAGTTCTTACATTTTGACTGTTGCCATCCTTTCCATGTCAAGCGTTCTCTCCCACACAGCCTCGGCATTGGAGGCAAAAGAATATAATTTATTTGGAGGCAGACTCTTTACAGCAATACACCACCACTCTCACTTCAGCCTTCACTGGACATAATTATCCCAACAGCCTAGTCCAAAAGCAGATTTCCCAGGCCATTACATCCAATCCTGGTACTGTTGATCCCTCCAAAAAACAACTTCGGAGCATACCACTTCTCACCCAGTATTATTCTGGTCTTGAATGTATCAGTCATGCCCTGAAATGAGATCCATTATGCTTGAGATTTTGTCCCCCACCACACCTAGAATAGCTTTTTGTCGCCCTCCCAATCTCCCCAATATCCTTGTCAGACCCTATGCTCCTTTTGCACCCATCTCCCAATCCTATGGCTCCTACCCTGTGATTGTCCCCGGTGCAAGACATGCCCTATACACCCTCCTATCACCACCTATAATAGCCCTGTAACTGGCAAAACATACTATCAAAGGGAAAGCCACCTGTGCAACGACACATGTCATATACATTATGTAAACACTGTTTGGCCTTCTACACTGGCATGACTACCACGAAATTATCAATTAGGATGAATGGGAATAGGCAGAGGGCAACTCACAATATCCTGTTGCAGAACATGCTTTACAACATGAGACTTGTGACCTCGGTGCCTGTTTCACCACACGTGCCATCTGGATTCATCCTCCAGACACCAGTTTCTCAGAACTCCGCAGGTGGGAACTAGCACTACAACATGTCCTTGGTTCTCGCCACCCACCTGGTCTTAATTTACGTTAATTTCTTCTGTCTCAGCATTTCTTCACTGTAACTACTCTTTGCTTCACTCTGTTTTAGTTTTCTACATCTTTCATTGTCTTTCCCGTCTATTTTTACTGCCTCCATCCAAGCTCTGTTACATACTCATGCGCGATGTTTCATTAGTAATCTCTGTCTTGCATTTTACCCTGTCTTTCACCTTTAAGCTCTCAGGTTTTTGAATCTCATCCAATGCAGTCCCCTACAATTAGTATTTCCTTTTTGTTCCATTTGGTAAGTCTCCCCTGGCCCGCAGTTCTGGGTGACTTTCCTGAAATCTACCCCTTTTTCTAGACCTCTCCAGTCCTTTTCTTTCACCCTTCTTCCCTCCCCTTCAACCCTTCTGTCTGAAGAAGGAGTCACTGACTCCAAAAGCTTGGCACTTACAACAGTCTTTGATGTGTGTTTTCTGCCACCGCTTGGTGAGTAGATTTTTTATCTATCCAATTATATAATTTTATACAATGCACTTAGCTTTTCACTTTTATTAACTCTTGCATGATGTTTTAGTAGTAATTTCTGTCTTGCATATTACCCTGTCTTCCTCGGGTTTTCAGATCTTATCCACTGCAGTCCCCAACAATCAGTCTTTCCTTCTCATCCCAACCGGTGAGTCTTCCCTGACCTGGGGTTCTGGGTGCCTTTTCTAAACTATAGCCCTTTCCTTAAATCTCTCCAGTCCTTTTCCTTCACCCCTCTTGCTTCCCTTCAACTCCTCCACCGGAAGAAGGGACCACTCGCTCTGAAAGCTTGTTACAGTTAAATCCTTTTGTGTGTGTGTGTTCCCTTGCTGCCACTTGGTGAGTAGATTTTTTTATCTGTCCACTTACATGTGGAATATACATGGACCTGATGTATTCGCAGTTACTATGCTATATAGAAGAGTCCTGTTTTTATTTTACTGCATTCGCCTCAATGATAAAATCACTACATATGAGGGGAAACGACTGACAAGTTTGCTGCTGTGTGTGAACATATCACATCATTGCAAGATAGTTATTTCATACTTTATACTCCTGGAGAATATGGGATAACTAACGAGCATCTAGTTCCATTTTAAGGCTGATGTTCCTCCTGGCAATATCTGGCAAAAAGGCTAAAGAAATATGGTATAAAGGTTTTTAAAAACCAAACATGCCTCCAGAAATAATGCAATGTCTTGATGTCCCTCTAGAAAGTACTGGCAGAAATATAACAACTGGCAACTGCTACACCAGTGTGACTGTTACAACAGTTCCATTGGACAAAAGGCTGACATTAGTAGGAACATTACAAAGGAATCAATCAAATATTCCCCCACAATTTTTGTGCAAAGAACAAAGAACTGTAACTTCAAGCCTGTTTGGTTTTACACAAGATGTAACAATGGTGCCATCTGTTCCAGCCAAACAGAGATCTATTGTATTCATCTCCACAGTGCATAATGATGGAAAGATCAGTGAAGATACAGGCTCTCAGGCAGAAGTCTGTACAACAGGAGGAGTAGACATTTGTGATCAGTTGTGTAGTAGTGTTGGCAGAAGTACGAGAGTAAGCGCGTCTGCTGTGGATTCATACATCCTCCACAAATTGAGCTCTGGTAATAAAATGATAAGATGCGAATTTCTGAAGAATGTGGCTGAGGACTTACTAATTGATTGTACTGTCCAAAGAATGAACAGTTCTTACATACTTCTCAAAATCTACAACATAAAATAAAGCTTTATCTAGCAGAGAGATGAACTGGTTCCAGCATGCAAGAGTATGGAGAACAAGCCCAGCTTCACTGCTCAGCAAGAAAAGAATGTGTCACATGTGTCCAAGCATGAATGACAGCAACCATACCACAGTACATATGATTTGTCCCTAACATGTTTGTAAAAGGCACACTATTTTGCTCTGCACATCCTATAAAGCTGACACCCAAGAGAACATTGTATACCATGTAACATGTAAAATATTATGCCTCTATCTTAAAAGATACTGGTGCTTCAGGTTCAAAAAATAGTTATTTGGAAATAACAGACGATCAAAATGTATCTGAAACCATTATTAATTACAATATTATGAAATGGGCAATTTCTACTCACCACATGGTGGAGATCTTAAGTTGTGGACAGGCACAGCAAGAAGACTGCTAAACCAGTAAGTTTTCACCCAAAAGGCATTCTTCTGAAGCAGACAATACATACATTCATGTAAACACAACTGACACATACATGACCACTGTCTCTGACTGCCGTGGCCAGTCTGTGAGCAACTGTGCATGATGGGAGAAGTAATCTGAATGGTGGGGGTAAAGAGGAGAATGGGGTGAGAAGAGGTGAGGGGCAGTGAAGTGCTGCTTGTAGGAATATACAGGAATGTGGTAGGGAGAGGGTAGGGCAGCTGGTGCAATCAGAAAATTAGACTGGGAGGAGAGGTGGGGGTGGGGGTGGGGGAGGGGGGGGGGGGGGGGGGGAGGAGCGGAACAGGAGAGAAGTAAAAAGACTGTGGGTGCATTGGTGGAACAGAAGGTTGTGTATTGCTGGGGTGAGAACAGGGAAGAGGATATGTGGGTGAAAGACAGTGACCAATGAAGGTTGAGGCCATGGGGGTTACGGGAACGTAGGATATATTGCAGGGAGAGTTCCCATCTGTGCAACTCAGAAAAGCTCATGTTGGAAGGGAGAATCCAGATGGCACAGGCTGTGAAGCAGTCGTTGAAGTGACAAACGTTGTGTTCGCCAGCATGTTCAGCAACTGTGTGGTCCAGCTGTCTCTTGACCAGAGTTTGTCAGTAGCCATTCATGCTGGCAGACAGCTTGTTGGTTGAAACTTCCTGGCAGATTAAAACTGTGTGCCATCCCGAGACTCAAACTAGGGACCTTAGCCTTTCACGGGCAAGTGCTTTACCGTCTGAGCTACTCAAGCACGACTCACGACCCACTCTCACAGCTTCAATTCCGCCAGTACCTCATCTCATACCTTCCAAACTTCACAGAAGCTCTTCTGAGAACCTTGCAGAACTAGCACTCCTGGAAGAAAGGATATTGTGGAGACATGACTTAGTCACAGCCTGGGGGTTGTTTCCAGAATGAGATATTCACTCTGCAGCAGAGTGTGCGCTGATATGAAACTTCCTGGCAGATCAAATCTGTGTGTCGGACCGAGACTCGAACTCGGGAACTTTGCCTTTCATGAGCAAGTGCTTTATTGTCTGAGCTATCCAAGCATTACTCACGATCCACCCTCACACCTTCAGTTCTGCCAGTACCTTGTCTCCTACCTTCCAAACTTCACAGAAGCTCTTCAGCGAAACTTGCAAAACTAGCACTCCTGGAAGAAAAGATCTTACAGAGACATGGCTTAGCCACAGCGTGGTGGATGTTTCCAGAATGAGAGTTTCACTCTGCAGCAGATGTGTGCTGATATGAAACTTCCTAGCAGATTAAAACTGTGTGCCAGACCGAGACTCGAACTCGGGACCTTCCCCTTTCATGGGCATGAAGCACGACTAACGACCCATCCTCACAGCTTCAATTCTGCCAGTACCCCGTCTCCTACTGTCCAAACTTCACAGAAGCTCTTCTGCAAACCTTGCAGAACTAACACTGCTGGAGCTAACACTCCTGGAGCTTGTTGGTTATTATGCCCACATAGAATACAGCACAGTGGTTGAAGCTTAGCTTTAGAGTACATGACTGCTTTCACAGGTAGCCTGCCTTTGAGGGGAAAGGTGATGCTTGTGACCGGACTGGAGTAGGTGGTAGTGGAAGGATATATGGGACAGGTCTTACTTCTAGGTCTGTTACAGGAATGTGAGCCACGAGGCAACGGGTATGGAGCACGTGTCGAGTAGAGAAGGACGAGGATGTTGTGTAGGTTTGGTGGATGGCAGAATACCACTGTGGGAGGGACCGGGAGGACAATGGATAGGACATTCCTCATTTCAGGGCACAATGAGAGGTAGTCCAAACCGTGGCAGAGAATGTGATTTAGTTGCTCCAGTCCTGGGTGATACTGAGTCTAAAGGGGAATCACCCTCTGCGGCCAGGCACTGGGACTTTGGGAGGTGGTGGGTGACTGGAGAGATAAGGCAAAGGATATCTGTTTCCGTATAAGGTCGGGAGGTGATTTCGGTCTGAAAGATTCAGTGAGACCCTTGGTATATTTTGAGATGGACTGCTTGTCACTACAGT
The DNA here is from genome assembly GCF_021461385.2 of Schistocerca piceifrons. NCBI lineage: Eukaryota > Metazoa > Arthropoda > Insecta > Orthoptera > Acrididae > Schistocerca > Schistocerca piceifrons. The sequence goes on along the minus strand of NC_060143.1, from coordinate 123,093,893 downwards.
TTTGATGGCCACAGGTAGCTAGGATGTATGGAAGGGCCTTTTTGGTATGGAACAGGTAGCACCTGTCGAAGTGAAGGTATTGTTGATGGTTGGTAGGCCTGATATGGACAGAGGTACTGATATAACCATCTTTGAAGTGGAGGTCAACATCGAGGAAGGCGGTTTGTTGGGTGGAGGAGGACCATGTGAAGTGAATGGCTGAGAAGGTCTTGAGATTCTGGAGAAATGTGGTTAGGAAACCATCACCCTAACATGAAGATGTCATCAATGAATCTGAACCAGTTGAGGGGTTTGAGATTCTGGATGGTTAGGAAGGATTCTTCTGGAGTCCGATGATTAGGTTGGTATAGGATTGTGCCAGGCTGGTGCCCAATGCCATAGCATGGATTTGTTCGTACGTGATACCTTCAGAGGTGAAGTAATCATGGGTGAGGATGTAGTTGGTCATGGTGACCAGGAAGGAGGTTGTAGGTTTGGAATCTATCAGGCAATGGGAAAGGCAGTGTTCAATAGCGGTAATGCCACAGGCATTAGGGATGTTAGAGTAAAGGGAGGTGGCACCAACAGCGATGAGGAAGGCACCTTGTGGTAAAGGAACAGGAACTGTGGAGAGTTGATGGAGGAAATGATTGGTGTCTTTACTATAGGAAGGAGGTTGCAAGTAATAGGCTGAAGGTGTTGGTCTACAAGAGCAGAGATTCTCTCAGTGGGGGCACAGTAACTGGCCATAATTGGGTGTCCTGGATGTTTGGGTTTATGGACTTTAGGAAACATGTAGAAGGTAGGAGTGCAAGAAGTGGCAGGGGCGAGGGGCAAGAGACGCAGGGGGAGAGGTTCTGGGACAGGATTAAGGATTGAGGAGAGTCTGGTGATCCCATTGGATTTGAAGTCCCTCTGTCAAGTAATCCCTACAGTTCAAAGCCATCGTGGTGGAGCCTTTGTCAGCAGGTAGGATTTCAAGGTTGGCCTAAGTTTTTAGATGGTGGATTGTGGCTCTTTCTGCATAAGTAAGATTAGCTTGCGTGTTGAGGGATTTGGGGAAAGATAGTGAGGCAAGGTTCGATATTAAGAAATTGTGGAAAGTTAATAGATGATTATTCGGGGTCATGGCAATGTGACTTGGGGTACTAAACTCCTGACTACATCAGCTGCCCTACCCTCTCCCCATCATACTCCTGCATACTCCCACGAGCAGCACTTTACCATCCATCACCACTACCCCCTATCCCTCCCCCTTCCTCCCCCAGCTTCCTCCTTTCCCCCACTACCCAGACTGCTTCTCCCGTCAACTGCAGTTACTTGCAGTCGGCCTCGGTGACCAGAGACAGTGGTCAAGTGTGTCAGTTATGTTTGCATGACTGTGTGTGTTATCTACTTCAGAAGAAGTCCTTTTGGCCAAAAGCTTACTTATCTAGCGGTCTTTTTGCTGTGCCTGTCTGTGACTAGACATCTAGACTATCTGGTGATCAGCAATCTATCCTTTTCATAACATTGTCATTATTCTGTTCTGGATTTTCCATTGTTTGAAATTGTTATTAGCATTCTAAGAGGGAATAAAGACGTATATTTTAAATAATTAAATGATGGAGAATTGTGTTGTTCTATGTTTTAGTTTTGGGTCAAATTACCTGACTTGTGTATTTTCATATTGCAATATCACGCGATTACTAAAGAGTTAAGGTGCCCATTGTCTTTGTAGTCATCTCTAGAACAGTACTGTCTACAACTGTTAATTTTGTAACTGTGAGGAATTTGAAATGATAAGCAAGTCTCTTTTATTCATCATGATGACCAGATAGAAAATTATAGTTCATCCCGTATTATTATTTTAAGCGATCAGTATGGTTTCGGGAAAGGTTGCAGCACAACCCATGCAATAATTGAACTGGTCACAAATGTTAGCAGTTCTCTCGATAACAGAATGTATGTATCAGGCATCTTTTGTGATCTTACCAAAGCCTTCACACTGTAAACCATCACCAGCTGCCTCAAAAACTGACTAGCTATGGTTTTCAAGGAAAATCTCTTAGCTGGATGTCATCATACTTGGCAAACAGAAAACAAAGAGTACTTGTTAATAACAATGGCAAGAAATTCCTCTCTAGCTGGAAACAAACACAATCAGGTGTCCCACATGGCTCAATATTAGGGCCACTACTATTTTTGTATTACATCAAAGATATGCCATGCCACGTTGAGTCAGATACCATCCTTTATGCAGATGGTTCAACAGCAACAGTCTGCTGTAAAACTGATGAAGACTTAATCCATTATATTGATCAGACACTTAGGGAAGTGGAGGTGTGGGTGAGAAATAATAATTTAAAATTAAACTTTGCAAAAACAGAAACTGTTCATTTTGCCATGAAACAATCAGCACAATCTACATGTTAAATTAGTTACAAGGACAAAAAACTGGACACTGCTAGCTGTCTCAAATTTCTTGGCATGTTAATAAATATAATATATTGTGGAGTGAACAGTCTTGTGTATGTCACGGATGTCTTATCTGGTAACAATGATTTAGTGGTTAAAAAACTGTATATTATGCATATTTTGTTTCAGTAGTTAAGTACAGCATAATTTTCTGGAGGTCTGAGAATACTAATCTGCTCAGAGCCTTTACAAAAATCATTCAAGCAATGGTGGGAGCTAAAAAGAATCAACACTGCAAACCTTTATTTCAAAAACTAGATCTAATGTCCATTCCAAGCATATATGACATTCTCATTTTCACAAATGGGCATGAAATTGGTAAATAAAATCTGTAGGGGGAAAAGTTACCCAGTTCTAAAAAAATACTGAAGGAGACCTGGAAAAATATTTTAAAGGTAAATGATTCTATAGTACAGAAGATTTCTTGAATGATGATCATGTAATATAGTATCTCTCCAAACAGTAACACCTTATATACATACCCACAGATTTAAAAAAAATAATAACCATGTACAGTAATACATATGTATTGTCACCTTAGATTAGTTTATTACTCTGTAGGTTAGTCTTAAAATTGACAAGCCATCTATGACACAATCTTTGATTGTATGAGGCATGTAATGTGACAATAAAAATTTGATTTGATGTGACTGCCAATTGGACTTTACACACTAGGCATTGCCAGGACAAAAAGATGCAGTAAGCACCATGAAAGCATTTTTGTTTTCAGTTTTCATTATATTTGCATAATTCAAAGATTTATTTGGTTTCTTCTTAGATTTACACTCATTCACAAATTATCTGAGATTCAGAGAATTTAACTGACTTGAAATTTTGTGCATTATAGTGGTATTTCAACTTTTGGTGTATTCTATTCCACTTACTAGCTGCCAGTGCCAAGTCTGCAGTCTCATTTGTTGAAGCAAACACATGTTTAATGGATTCCTGAATTAACTGCTGGCTTATTAAATCGCTAGTGATAATGACACTTGAATTCTCAATTGATATAATAGAAGATTCCATAGAAATGTTGGAACACATGAGGCAATACTGAACCTATGACTTATCTTAGAAGATAAATTAAGGAACAAACCTACGTTTCTAGCATTTGTAGACTTAGAGAAAGCTTTTGACAATGTTGACTGGAATACTCTCCTTCAAATTCTGAAGGTGGCAGGAGTAAAATACAGGGAACAAAAGGCTATTTACAATTTGCACAGAAACCAGATACCAATTGTAAGAGTCGAGGTGCATGAAAGGGAAGCAGTGGTTGGGAAGGGAGTGAGACAGGGTTGTAGCCTATCCTCGATGTTATTCAATCTGTATATTGAGCAAGCAGTGAAGGAAACAAAAGAAAAATTCAGAGTAAGCAATAAAATCCATGGAGAAGAAATAAAAACTTTGAGGTTCACCAATGACATTGTAATTCTGTCAGAGACAGCAAAGGACCTGGAAGAGCAGCTGAACGAAATGGACGGTGTCCTGAAAGGAGGATATAAGATGAACACCAACAAAAGCAAAACGAGGATAATGGAATGTAATCGAATTAAATCAGGTGATGCTGAGGGAATTAGATTAGGAAATGAGATGCTTAAAGTAGTAGATGAGCTTTGCTATTTGGGGAGCAAAATAACTGATCATGGTTGAAATAGAGAGGAGATAAAATGTAGACTGGCAATGGCAACGAAAGCGCTTTTGAAGAAGAGAAATTTGTTAACATTGAGTATAGATTTAAGTGTCAGGAAGACGTTTGTATGGAGTGTAACCATGTATGGAAGTGAAACATGGATGATAAATAGTTTGGACAAGAAGAGAATAGAAGCTTTCGAAATGTGGTACTACAGAAGAATGCTGAAGATTAGATGGGTAGATCACATAACTAATGAGGAGGTATTGAATAGGATTGGGGAGAAGAGGAGTTTGTGGCACAACTTGACAAGAAGAAGGGACCGGTTGGTAGGACATGTTCTGAAGCATCAAGGGATCACAAATTTAGCATTGGAGTGCAGTGTGGAGGGTAAAAATCGTAGAGAGAGACCAAGAGATGAATACACTAAGCAGATTTAGAAGGAATGTAGGTTGCAGTAGGTACTGGGAGCTGAAGAAGCTTGCACAGGATAAAATAGCATGGAGAGCTGCATCAAACCAGTCTCTGGACAGAAGACAGAAGACAACAACAACAACAACAACAACATGACAGAGGGCTGAAAATCTGATGCAAGTCAACCTAGCATGATCACTACTTTCAAAGCATCATCCATTTTCTTATCAATGCTTCAAATTTGTTGAGTATGTGGCATAACTTTTGACAAATATGGTTCTATATCTATCTTAGAAGCAAATCATATATTCATCAAGTATTGCAGTAGCCCAGTATAAGTAGACAAACCGTTTCTTTCCAGAATGAACTTTCACTATGCAATGGAGTGTGCACCGATTTGAAACTTTGTGGCAGATTAGAACTGTGTGCCGGACCAGGACATGAGCCTGGGACCTTTGCCTCCTCTGGGCAAGTGTTCTACTGACTGAGCTATCCAAACACGACTCAAGAGCCATCCTCACAGCTCTGTTTCCAGCAGTACCCCATCTCCTAACTGTCGAACTACACAGAGCTATGCAGTAAACTGCTGGGTCTCAACCTTCGCTAGCTCCTGTCCTCCCTAACCCTTCCCTGCTCCTATTCCAGCACCACACACATCTTGCATTTACATAGTTTTTTTCCTTCTCTCCTTTCTCCTTGCCCCCCCCCCCCCCCCCCCACCCCGTCCTACCCCCAATAGCACAGTCTTCCAATGCTGCACCTCTGCTATGCCTCGCCCTCCCTGCCCCACACATCTTCTGTAATCCCACCCCAGCTAGATTGCTGCTCACCTCACAGTCCCACTCAAAGTGAGTTGCGCTTGTGTGAAGGTGTGTAACTTTTCTACTTAGTCCAATAGCTGAATATTTGTAGCATTCTTTTTCATTGCACCTGTCTGTCATTCAATGTCTCCTCTATGTGGTGAGTAGCAATCTGTCCTTTCCATATTGTTGTTGAACTCTGCAATGTAATACTTTAAACTCTGCCACAATCCAAGGGGAGCCATGCACTAAGTGCAAAAAGGTAATTAGAGACTAAATACAGATAAAAAAAACCATCAAGTATGTTATACAGGAAACAAATGAAAAGTGTTACACAAATGAGAATCATTTCCCTAGTATGAACTGAGAGGTAGCTAAAGGAGATATCAAGCATTAGTAATCTAATTTGAAACAAATGCAGTGTAAAAGATGCTTTCAAGAGAGTTTCGAAGGATTTTTAATTTTTATTCTTACAGTCTAATAAAGTTACCCTTTAATGTTATTCAGGATTAATAATGGAGTCAAAGTGCATAAGAACAACCATACATTTCTAACATAAAAATTGAAGTTACTACTTTTCTGCAAAACTTTTTGACAAGTTGCTAAAAACGGGAAATACATAAATTCCGGAAATTAAAACTAAGATCAAGGTTTATTTCAGTAGCAACTCCTGTCATTATCTGAATATCTGAACTTTGGATTTTCAAATTTCAGTTGTCACGGTGAGAAACAATGCCCAAATAAGCAGCCACTAATGCAATACATAATTATAACATTTTAACAGATACCAATATTTCCAGAGTGAGATTTTCACTCTGCAGCGGAGTGTGCGCTGATATGAAACTTCCTGGCAGATTAAAACTGTGCGCCCGAGCGAGACTCGAACTCGGGACCTTTGCCTTTCGCGGACAAGTGCTCTACCAACTGAGCTACCGAAGCACGACTCACACCCGGTACTCACAGCTTTACTTCTGCCAGTACCTCGTCTCCTACCTTCCGAACTTTACAGAAGCTCTCCTGCGAATATTCAGATAATGACAGGAGTTGCTACTAAAATAAACCTTGAGCTTAGTTTTAATTTCCGGAATTTATGTATTTCCCGTTTTTAGCAACTTGTTCTGCAGGGTTCGCAGGAGAGCTTCTGTAAAGTTTGGAAGGTAGGAGACGAGGTACTGGCGGAAGTAAAGCTGTGAGTACCGGGCTTGAGTCGTTCTTCGGTAGCTCAGTTGGTAGAGCACTTGCCCGCGAAAGGCAAAGGTCCCGAGTTCGAGTCTCGGTCGGGCACACAGTTTTAATCTGCCAGGAAGTTTCAGATACCAATATACTAAAAAGATTTAAAAAAAATAATATGTAGGGATGGATGAAGATCAGGTGAAGAATGTAACTAATAAAATAGTAATATCTAAAATGTTTTGTTGGTAATTATATAAGACACTTTCTGCAGTATTTAAAGTGTATACTGAGTATAATTACTGCCCTTGATAAATAATAAAAGCTGACTATAATGACTGATAATTGATACAGAAGTCCATGAAAACAGCTGATTCATTCTACAAACCACAGTTTTCATCCTCATGATGGTGTCTAAACCATGATCAGTGGATAAATTAATGAAATTAATTTCTGGTGATCAAAGACTTTGCAGATCATGCACTAGACTTACTAGTAGCTTCCTTACCAAGCATTAAAATGATTAAGTAATAAAATAGCTACAACCAGTACTTTTTATCAGTCTTTCACACTATTTTACTGTACAAATACCAATGAGCAGAGACTGAACTTGTGGGTTTTCTATCGACGCTGTCAAATTCCATAGATAGAAATAACCAAGATTTTACAAACACATTTTATTCACGCTTGATCACATGAAAAATCACACAGCATACAAAAACAACAAAAGTCAAACAGTTTCTGATGCTCACTGTATCAGAAGATACACTCCTCATTCCAGAGTCATTGGCAATCCATGATCGCCACTAGGACTCCCCTCCCCAGGAGTGCAGAGCACGGGGGAGAGAAAATGGGCATCGTAAAATACAGGGATGTTGTAGGCCACTCGATGAGTGTTGGCTGATCATGCAAGGTAGCTTGATCACCCATGTCATGGCTGGTCCAAATGGAAGGCATGGATGGACCGTTTCTTGCGGAGTTGGGGAGGTCTATCCAGGGTGGACTAGAGAATGTATAGGCTGCCATCCACCCTAAGAAGGACAGACCAGTTGCCCAGCGTATGTGAAGTGGACAGGCATGGGAGGTGGAGGTGGTGGAGTAGCGGCAAAGAGGGGGACGCATATCTTGAGCATCCCATTGGTGCCAAGTGTTGCTGTTATTCCACCTGCATCCATCTCATCTGGAACGGGGACTGTGCACCACCATGGAGGACGAAGAGTGATCCATTTTGGAGCTGTAAGGAAATCACGTTGTGTGGGCACCCAGAAGTGTGTATAGAAAAGCAAATATCATTGATGGGGGTCACTGTTGGAGAATGGGGTGCAGGGGGATATGTAGCTTGAGAAAAACACTAGAACACACTCGGGGAACAGCAGCTGACAGCACATGTGATGATGTTATGTCACACGCAATGTGTGGTTGAACCTGAGGCAGCAGATTGTCACACACAGATCCTGAGTGAGGCAAGGGAGGGGGGTCATTGCACACAACCACTGAGCAGCTGACAGCATAAGCTCAGCACACACAAGATATGGTTGGTGCACAGGCACAGAGGTGGCATGTGTGGGTTCAGGGTCATTGCGTGATGGTGGAGAACTCTACTCAAGAGGTGTGGGACAGATTCCTGAATCATCCAAGCTGGTTTAACCTACTGAAGTGAAACTGTCTGCTGCTTGTCACTGATGATGATGTCCATAGTATTAGCCGTGCATGCCAATACCGAATATGGGCCAGAGTAAGGCCGCTGTAGTGGTGATTTGACATAATAAACTTGCATGAGTCCAGGGCCAGATGCAAGAAAACTGGGGGACAGGTATGAGGTCACGGAAGAGGCATACAGATAGCAGCTATGTGCAACTGGACACACTCAACAAAAGCGATGAGATCAGATAGTCTGAAACTTGCAGCATCACCAGCAAACTCAGATGGGAGGACTAATGTCTTGTGATACAGGACCTCAGCAACTGATGCCTGGCAGTCTGTCTTATAAGCTGTATGGATTCCTAACATGACTCAGGAAAGGGCGTCAAATCTCTCACCATTGTGGCACCTGTAGGCTGTTTTGAGAGTCCTGTGTCAATGCACAACAAGCCCGTCGTTCGAAGCGTTATATACTGTAGTGCAAAATTTATCCACACCACAGAGCATGCAGAGTTTCTGAAGTAACAGTGATCTGAACTTCCTACCCCAATCGGTGGTTGTGGATGTAGGGCACCCAAAACTAGCTGTCGAGGAAGATAGCAGTGCTTGTGCTACAGAATCCGCCATAATGAGCACAAGAGGGATTGCTTCCACCCTCCGGGTAACAAAGACAATGATGGACAAGACATATCTGAAACAATCAGATGTGGCTAACAGCCCAATGAGGTCCAGGTACAGGTGACGGAAATGGCCTCTTGGGATACCAGATTTGACTAGAGGGTGCTTACGCCTGTCGACTTTGCTTCACTGACATGACACACATGTGCGAACCAACACACGGCAATCATTCTTCACACCTGGCCATATAAATATTTCCATGACAATACACGGTTTCACTCATTTTTTCATATTTTTATGTATTTCTCCATATTTTTACATATCTTACATATTTTTGCATATCTGTGCATGTTTTTGTGTATCTTTACGTATTTTTTGTGTGTCTTTTTCCCTTTCACCTTCTCTCATAACCATCAAGACCTATTTTGCCCATTTCTGCATTCCCACTTCCTTAATACCATTGCTGCCACAGTGGATCCCTGCTCCATCTTCCTGTACCAATTCAGAAAAGTGTCCCTTTCCCTGACAAACACCCAGTCCCACATCCTATTTCTCAAATGCTGCCTAAACCATGGAATCCCCCAAAATGGCCTAACCATAAAGATCCCTTTCTCTGGATCCCACCCTTCCTTCCACAATGACCTTCACCTTTTCAGATTCTGCCAATCCATGGTCCCCACAAACCTGGAACTGCAAAAACACATCTCACATGGCGCAGGCATCCCAGAAGCACCTCTGCTCCCACTACTACTGTGCAATCCCTACTACATACATCACATCCCTGAAATTGAATCCCTTGCTCTCCAGCACCTGGAGGAGCATTCCACACACCACCTCCATAAATTATCCAACCTGCTGACATCCTACTACCACCTCAGGGCACCACTATCCAACCCCTATCCTACCTGCAGTGTTCTTCCTTGTCCACTCCTCACAGCATGTACACCCTGCCTAGCTAACCTTTTCAACTTGCCACATCTGTCAAAACTCCCTACCAACACTCCACCAAATCCAGACCTGAAACATTCCTTGACACTGTTGTTAATCTTTCCACCAAAACTCTCAGCTCCACAGAAGTTTCAATCCTATAAAAGGCCTCACTTTTAGCCCTACACCCAGATTTAACCGTGCTGGATTTGTAAAAGACCTACTCTCCTTCTCCGATCCCTGCAATGAAAGCACTTGTTTGCCATCAATTCCTCCAATCAAAACCAATCTAATTCCAACACTGACCCCTGCTTCTTCCAGTTCATATCACCATCAAATCATGATCTTCCCCACCCGACCTAACCACATGCTGGTCGCCTTCCAGGATCAATTTAGCCTCACCAACCTTCCCAAGGTCACTTTCTCAGAACACCAACTTTTCATTGGAAGAAAGAATAGCCACACACAACCTCAAACCAAATCCTGACCTAATCATCCTACCTGCAGACAAAGGTTCCAACACTGTTGTTATGAACTGCAGTGACTAACTGGCAGAAAGTCTCCACCAATTATCTGACTCCTCGACCTATAAACTCTGCCAGAGTAATCCGATTCGAGAAGTCCGACACAACCTCCACCCCTGCTCAAAGTCTTCGGCCCTTCCCAGAACCTCTTCAATGAATTCATTTCCATCCTCACCCCTATGACATCCCACCCACCCACCTTCTACATGCTCCCCAAAATCCACAAACTCAACAATCCTGGACTCCCTGTTGTGGCTGGTTATTGTACTTTTGGTCCTTATTAACCAGCACCTAAAACCAATTGCCCATAATCTAGCCTCCCACATAAAATACACCAAACATTTCCTTCTTCAACTCTCCACCAACCTCACCCCTTTATCTCCTGAACCCCCACTTGTCACTGTTGAAACACCACCTTCCTATACAACATCCCTCATGCCAACAGTCTTACAGATATTAAACACTACCTTTCTCAATGCCTTTCAGGCTCCAAACCCACTGCCTCATTCCTCATACACCTTACTTTCTTTATCCTAACGCACAACTACTTCTGTTTTGAAAGGATGGTATACCAACAAATCCGCAGCACAGCCATGGGCACCGGCATGGCACCCTGCTATGCCAACTTGTTTATGGACCATCTAGAGGAGGCCTTCCTAGTCTCCCAAAATGCCAAACCCCTAGTCTGGTTCAGGTTCATTTATGATATCTTCATGATTTGGACTCAGGGCCAAGAAACTCTATCTTCAGTCCTTCACAACATTAACTCCTTTAACTAGGCATCCTCAATGCAGTGTGCCACCTTCCTGGACATTGACCTCTCCCTCTCTGATGGCTAGAACAACACATCTGTCCACAATAAACCCACCAACCATCTACAGTATCTGCATTTTGACTGCTGCCATCCCTTACACACCAAAATGTCCCTGCCATACAGTCTGGCCTTCCAGGAACAGCATATTTTCAGTGACAAGTACTCCCTTGCCCAGTATCCCAGTATGCTGAGGGTCTCACCAAGGCCTTCGCAGACAGCACTATACCCCCCAGACCAAGTCCGCAAACAAATCTCCTGTGCCATTTCCCCTCACACCCCCTATCCTCCCACCACCCAAAGAACCAGCCACAAAGGAATACCCCTTTGTCGCCCAGTACCACCCCAGACTGGAACAACTGAATCAAATCCTTTGCAAGGCCTGTGATTACCTATCGTCACACCCTGAAATGAGAGACCTCCTACCCAGCATCCTTCCCACCCCTCCTAAAGCGGTGTTGTATCACCCACCCAACCTCCACAACATCCTAGTCCATCCCTATGCCACTCCCTATCCCAATCCCAATCCCTTGCCTTAAGGATCATATCCCAGTGGAAGATTCAGGGGCAAGTCCTGCCCAATCCACCCACACAGCACATCCTATTCTAGTCTTGTCACAGGTTTATCCTACCCCATCAGGGACCAGGCCACCTGTAAAAGCATCCATGTCATTTACTAGCTCTGCTGCAATCACTGCACAGTTTTATATTGGTATGACTACCAACGAGCTGTCCACCAGGGTGAAGGGCCACCAACAAACTGCGGCTGAGAGCAAAATAGACCACCCTTGATTTATATGGCTATTTCACTACTCGAGCCATTTGGATCCTGCCTCCCATCACTAGCTTTCTGAACTGTGTAGATGGGAGTTATCTTAAAAACACATCCTCCGCTCTGTAATTATCCTAGCCTCAACTTATGATAACACAATGTCCCCATGCCCTCCACCAAACATTATACATCCATTCTGTCCAATAATTTCTGCCCTATTCTCGTCTCTCCTGTTCTTTGTTTGCCACCCTCTGCCAATGCACCTGTCCATATTTCACCATTCCTCTCCTCTTTCACTCCTTTTTTTCCTCAACTCCCTGCCCCACAAGCTCCTGACGCTGACCCTGTTGGCATTCTAGTCCCTGTACACTCTGCCAGACAGCATTCATCTCTCTCCCCACCCATGCAATGCTATCCCTTCCCCTTCTCCGTTCCCTCCAGATTGCTGCTTGCTTGCGTCCCACGTAAGCTGCATTCCGGTCTGAGGTACCGGAGTTGGTGGTCATGTGTGCACGAAGTGAGCTTGCTTGTGTATATGAATGGTGTGTGTTTCCCTTTTGCTGATGAAGTGTGTGGCCAAAAGCTTTATGTAACTTTCTTTGCAACTTAATCCATCTTCTTTATGGTATATACCAATCTATCTTTTTCTACATTGTTGGATTTTGAAAAAAATATTTTAATAGCTATTTTTTTAAATTCAGTTATGAGGTTGTATTAATACTTTTGCTGACTAAAACAGATGAAAATTTAAGCACCAGAAAATACCTGGTTCCTCTGGGTACATGCGTTATGTCATCACTGTCATAGGGCCCATCAATTTCAGCAATCAACACAGGCTCCATTGAGCTCATGGAAGCACGGTAACAGGATGCAATGTAGTGGCTGGAGATGGCCACGACCCTTAAGAATGCACCACAGGGTATCACTTGCGCCCCTGGGGCCATGAGTGATGATGATGCATGTGAAAGTGTTTGCAATATTCCTTCTCCCACCAAGCCAGCATCTACAATCTCAGTCACCACCAAAGAGACCCTATAAAACACATTATGGATGACAATTTTCTCATCATGTGTGTTATTTTAACCACAGGTATTTAGAGGGACAGAAAAAACAACTTACATAGATTGGAATATGAGTGCAGCCTATAAGCATACATTCATATGGTTTGTTGTTACATTACACAAATAATTATCGATGTCTCAAAATGTAATTAGTTTGTGGAGACAATACAAAACACATGACAAGTTGTTCAAAGTGTATGGTAACTTACCTGTTTGGAATATCTTCAGGTATCCTTATATCAGTTGACATTTTGTTTATCAGACGGATTTTGCCACTTGCATTGTTGGCTGAAATGACTTTTTCTGCTATGTTGATCATTGTCTCAGAGACATCACATGAAAAGACTTCTTTTGCCCCACCTTCAACAGCAAATAAGCTGTAGAAAAAGGAAAGGAAAAGATCCAACACCACCTAGTATTGTATTACAAAATTATCTGTGATAATAGTACATTCCTGATGATAGCGTTTGAAAAGTGACACTTCATTGTGTTAAAAAAAAGTTTCACAAATACATTAAACTAGTCAACAGACTCAATACATCAAATGTGTAATGTCACTGAGTAATTTGCAATATGGTTCTATGCATGGCTAATTATTTTATTATGATTCTCAGAAGCATGTTATCTTGGATGCAGAGTCATCGTCAGATGTAGAAGTAACTTCGGGTGTGCCACAGCGAACGCTGGATCCTTGCTGTTCATGTTGTATATTAATGACCTTGCAGACAATGTTCATAGCAACCTCAGACCTTTTGCAGATAATGCACTTATCTATAATAAATATTAAATAGATCTTGATAAGATTTCAAAGTGGTGTAAAGGTTGGCAACTTGCTTTACATGTTTTTAAATGTAAAATTGTGCACTTCATAAAATGAAACAAATGTAGTTTCCTATGACTACAACCTCAGAGAGTCACAGTATGAATTGGCCAGTTCATACAAATACTTGGGTGTAACATTTTGTAGCAACATGAAATGAATCATCACTTAAACCCAGTCATGAGTAAAGCAAGTGGTAGACTTCGGTTTATTGGTAGAGACTGGGGAAGTGCAATTAGTCTACAGAGGAGATTGCTTATAAATCACTCTTGTGATCCATCCTAGAATACAGGTCAAGTGTATAGGACTAGTAACAAATAGGACTAACAGGGGAGATTGACTGTATACAGAGAAGGGCAGCATGAATGGTCGTAGTTTTGTTTGAACTGTGAGAGATTGTGACAGAGATCCTGGAAAAACTAAACTGGTAGACTCTTGAAGAGACACATAAACTATCCTGAGAAATACTGCTAATATAGTTCCAAGAATCAGCTTTAAATGATGACTCTAGGAATATACCACAACCCTCTACTTATCACTCACATAGGGATCATGAGGAAAAGATTAGAATAATTACAGCAGGCTTAGAGGCATTCAAATAATCATTATTCCTAGATTCCATACGTGAATGGAATGGAAAGAAACCCTAATAACTGGTAAATTGGGATGTACCCTTTGCCATCCACTTCATGGTGGTTTCCACAATATAGATGTAGATGTAGACGTAGATATAAATGTAAAAGGACACAAGGAGATACCTAAAACAGCCAGAGCCATTCATGACATTTGACGAAAATAAACATAGAAATTTATCATAATAAATACACTGTCATACTGGTCACTACAAGTATTTCATTTTCAATAAAGCAGTAGTACCGAAAGCTAGCTGCCATTATTATAAGACAACACACAAGAAACATGCAGTACAAGTGGAAATTGGCATGGGTGATTAGATCTAATTTGCTTGGAGATATAGAGCAAAGACGGAAAGAAAATTAGGTTTTAATAGAATTGAGGAGGGAGGGAGAGTGGTATTAGGGTTTATTACCCTGTTGATGATACGGCCACAAGGTTGGGTTGAACTGAAACAGAGAAGAATTTTGGCAATATCCTTTTTGATGGAAGTGCATGGCATTTGCCTTAACCTGTTCAGGAAAACTGCAGCAAAACTAAACTGAATCACTGGACAGGTATTTGAAACACACTGACATATATACAAAGGAATCGAATCGACATGAAACTGAATGGAAAGGAAAACCAATGATGAGAGATTATTAAAGGCAATAGAAAGGAGGAAAATAAAATTTATTGAACATGTCACCTGACACAACAATTCGATTATTAACATTCTTAAAGGCAAAGTACTGGGAAAGACAGGAAGAAGATAGCATAGGATGAAGTATTTGAAAGATATTGAGAAGAGGATAGGATGTGACAATTACATGGATCAGAAACAAACAGCCAATGACACAAGACAGGTTGCATCAACAAGGCATTGGCCTTTCAAATATGTATTCCACCTATTTTGTGAGTCCACACTACTGTAAGTCATGTGTCATCACACCCAGTAGTTTCATACATAGAGGAAGTGCAGTGAGAAAATATTGTAGCAACATGCAAATTTAAAATAGATGCATACATACAATTTTTGGGCAAGTTAAGTAAAATAAGAAAATCCAGTGTCCAGTATTTTAGTCTAAATTCTTACATGTGCAGCAAACAATTAAAGCTTTCTTCAGAATCCATGCCTATGTTACAGAGAACTGTTGATTCAGACTAAAAACTGTGTATCAGAAATGCAATCTGCAAAAACTGCACCACTATTCACTATGGCTGCATAAGACATGATTATTTGCTAAACACAATCATTTTTATTTACTTACCTCAAAATGCCTGTGCCTGTACCAATGTCCAATACAGAATTAAAGCCCTGACTGACTTTTTTAATGATTGCATCTCTGTATGCTTTGTTTCGTGAAGAGTCATTTAGCATACGAAAGTGCCATCTTTCCACCAACAGATTCTTCACACTTTGTAAATTACGGAGGGCTTGCAGATTATCTGTATTCACATCAACTGCTTTTTTGAAGTAGTGTAATGCCTCTTTCAGATGATTTGACCTGAAAGCAGCAAGTACAGTTATATATTTACCTTATTGGTTCCGTATTTTGCAGAGAAATTCCTTGTTTTTCTAGAAAGACATGGGGGGGAAAACAGACCTTTGAGATTACTGCATAATTTTGGATTTTTTGGCATTTGATTATTTTTGCTCTTCTACAGTATTCAGATGATTACATGATGAATTTATAAATAAAGGCAGTGGTTCCAACTAACAAAGTACGGCTTGGGCCCCACCCTCGACTGCTCTCAAAGCACAGCTGCAGCTTGACGGAAGATCCACTCACATCATGGCAACTGAAGAGACAAGAGTGCTTCATGTAGATGCACCTCCTCCGCATCACCAGAGTCCCAAGCCTATTTGTGGTAGAACAGGTACTGAAAGCCATGACTTGTCCTGACCATGCACTCCGCCCCCTCCTTTCCAACTTGCCAGTGGAGCCACACCTACACTCTGCAGGCTTGTGACCAACAGCAGAAGGGAGGGAGAGGAGATAAAGACAGCATCTGATGAAGAAAATCAGTCTACGAGAACACCTGAGGATGGCAGGAAGTCATCTTGCTGAAATATGACAACGTTTGGATGATATTGTCCATCTGCGTATCCAAGAAGAGTTGAAAACAATGATATATTTATTCTTTTTAGCTAGATGCAGAGTCAATTATGTGATTGGACCAAGCCTATAAAAATAATTCTCTGGTTCTGGCCATAAAATACACTTGCAAACAATGGAATTAGATGTACCTACTTTTGCCCTATTGATAGCAAAAGTGTATCATGGCACGGACTCCCACAGGTGCAAGGGAGCTATTCGGACCCAGAGCCACTCAAATGCCATCAACAGTTACTGGAGGCAGCCTTTTTTCTGAATGGATCCAAAGTGATGTGTGTTTCAAATTCTATAATTATGCTATCATATTTTGATGGATTATGTGTGCTGGTATACAAACAAACCCCAGATAAGAGCTGGATTTTTCTGCTTTACATATGGACTTATATTTGGATGCAATTTATATTTGAGGTAACCTATCACAGAATGATATCATCTACAAAGCAAATATGGTTGAGACATTTTCCATCCATGCTGATACCTTTAAGTCTCCAGGATAGACACTATAAAACATCCTCCAGAGCTGAGATGAATAGCTTATGTGAGATTGTGTCTCCTTGCCTGCCGCCTCTTCTCGTGGGAACCTTTCCAGTGATCCAGTCTTCCTTTATTTTCACATGTAGAGTGGGTTTCTCATAAATGTAGCAGATTAATTCAGTATAGTTATAGGCAATGCAGGCTATGTTCATCGTCCTCAATACTGCCCAGGTTTCGATTATGTCGAACACCTTCTGGTAGTCTATGAAGATCATGTGAAATGGGATGTTATACTCCATACATTTCTCCATTAGTGTACATGTTGCTTTAATATGGTCAATTGTAGTGAAACCTTTTCTGACTGTTCGACGTGCTGGAAAAAGTCAAATTTCTGCTGCAGGTGGTTCATAATGGTTTCTGTTAGCACCTTGTAAAATATAGATAAAAGACTAACAGGCCTACAATTCTCAATGTTTGTGTTGTCATCTTTAGTGAAGAGCAGAATGACTTCTACATTTTCTGATGACTCTGGAATCTTCACTTCTTCGAGAAATTTATTTAATAAATTTAGGAGCGCTTCCTCATTTCTTAAGCATCTAGCATGTGATCTGATCTTCCCCTGGTACCACTGACTTCTTGAGTTGCTTCAGAGCTGTTTCCATTTCATTTTTATTGATATGTTCAATTTCTTCTGACGCCACATTTATAAAAAAAACTTCATGCAGGCTTTGGCTTGATAGTAATTGACTGTAGGGCTTCCAACGAAATTCTTCACCAGTTTTTATAGTTTTGTCTCTTTCAGTAACAACTTCTTCTTGCCCATTCTGAATGTTGTGGATGATAAGCCTACATTTTGACTGGAATGAAAAACTCTCATGTTCACATTGATTTGGCTGGTCTCTTCCATCAGTGTTGTTTTTTGCATTCATTGATCTCTTCTGATCACCTTCTTAACATTTTTATTGAGGTCTCTGTATGTGGGTGCATCTACATCTCTATCTACACCCTGCAAACCACCGTGAAGTGCATGGCAGAGAGTGTGACCCATTGTACCAGTTACAGCACTTATTAGGTTTTCTTCCCATTCCATTCACGCATAAAGTGTGGGAGCAATGATTGTTTGAATTCCTCTGTGCGTGCTGTAATTATTCTAATCTTGTCCTCACTATCCATATTTCAGCAATACATAGGGAGTTGCAGTATATTCCTCAAGTCATCATTTAAAGTGAGTTCTTGAAACTTTGTTATTAGACTTTCTTCAGATAGTTTACATCTGTTGCCAGCAGTCTGCCAGTTCAGTCAATGTTTCATCTTCCTTCTATAAGCTGTTTTGTTTCAAGGCTGAATGTTGGCTTGTTCCTTTTTTGGAGTCCCCTACCTTTGCCTACTGCTGTTGGAATACTATTCAGTGAGGGTTCATTCAGTTCCACTCCTCTTAAGTTTTCTGTTGGTTGTTAAGAAAATTCATCATCATTTGACCCCTCTGGTTTCGCGATAAAATATGCAAAATTTCCAATGGGGGATGTTCTTCTGTGAACTACATTATGTTCCTAATAAAATCAACAAGTATTAAGGAAAATGTGGTACTTTCTGAACTTTCTGCTGCTGTCAGAGCCTCATAGATCTATTCTAGTTCTTCATTGGTTGAAGGGGAAGTAGACTTTTTTTGGTGATAAGGTGTTCCCTCCTGTTTGAATTACCAGAGCTACGCCGCCAATATGCGAACTTAGATCTGAGTTATACCGAAACAGAAAGTGCTCAGACTTGAGGACAGCAGCTGCTTCTCATTTGAGCCTCATCTCACTGATTCCAAAATGTCCCATTTGATGTTCTGCAGTTTCTATTCCAAACAGCTGAGATGTTCTTCCTTTGAGTTTATTTTGTTGTTTAATTTGATAAGTGGGTTTTTTGCACCCCATCTCCTCCCCTGGAATCCAGGTGGCAGATTGACATTTCAATGCGAGGTTCCAAGCCTCCATCTCTACATGCTTACTTAGGGTATGGTGGTTTTAAAGTTTGACATTTTCATTCAGGGAAGGTTTGGACCCTATCTTCTGATGTTGGTCCATTGTGGACTGAGGAGAGCTGGAGGACCATATAGGAAGTAACAAAGTTGACTGCTGCGTGATCACTAATAGCCATAGCAGAAACGCACACCTGATGCTGTCTAGCTTCTGCTAGCTAAAGCAGGGCCTCTCCCTAATGCTGTGTGCCTGGCCTATCCCGCTGGACAAACGTCCATCACTAAGGGCACAACAGCCAATGTGTCAACAGAGATTTTGATGGATAAGGGTTTTAAGGCACATTCCCCTCAGGATGATGATGATGACGGTGAGGTCCCATACTCCGAGCAGCGTAGGGGATGATGCGGGAGACCCGCACTGCTGTACTAGGCACGGTCCTAGTGGAGGTGGTTTGCCATTGCCTTCCTCCGACCATAATGGGGATGAATGATGACGACAACACAACAACACCCAGTCATCTTGAGGCAGGAAAAATTCCTGACCCCGTCGGGAATCAAACCCGGGACCCCGTGCGCGGGAAGCAAGAAAACCAGCAGCCAGTACAGGGCAGGGTCGCCACCCCCCGAGATGATCCTGCTCGTAGTGGTTCGTGAGATGGGATCACCAACTATCAAAGCGATGACATAAAACCATGATAATTCTCATATGAATACTGTGATAGCCTAGAAGTGATGTTGGTATGAAACCATCAGGAACTAAATTACGAATATTCTGTGCTGGCTGTGAAGTGCTACACAGAAAATTAGCACTATCCTCAGCATGGTTCTCTCTGTCTTAAGTATACTGCAAAACTCTTCAGAATAGATGCTTTGCACTTTTATTGACAAAGCATCCGAAGTGGTAATATTATAATCATTACAAGTAGATGATTTTTGTCTTGCTTTCAGTATTTGTAGACTTAATGATAGTTTTGCTTAAGGGGTAACACCACTGTAGAATTTTCAAAAAATCATATTTTTTTATTGGTTCAAAAGATGCTTTGAACCTTCTAAAATATGAGGCAAAAAATCTAATCCCTGAAAACAATTTGTTTTATGAAACTCCAAGCTCCTCCTCTAGCACATTGGATGATCCAAAACAGCCTACCTACACCAACTCAATAGCCCCTGTAATGTCTCAGTATAGTCAGAAGCATTTCAAAATAGTAATACATTAGAATGGCGTTAGCAAGCAGCAGTATGTGTACAAAAAAGACAATACTCTCTTTGAATCTTGATTTTTGTGTGCAGCATTGTTTTTTGATAATTTACTTGTGATCTTAAGGCATACAATTTTGTCTTTCAAGTACGAATGAGTGGTAAAAAAGGTATGAAAGCATTGTATCCAACACAGTGTCAAAGCAGTATGCCATCAAAGCATCCAATGAATACATATGAGGCTGAGACGTCAGTGCCTCTACTAAGGAACTGAAGGACAGTGACCAGGATTTTAATGTGAATTATGGATTGAGCTACAGGATTATAAATGTTCTTCCCCCCTACTATTTCTCAATACATGAAATGTAAAACGTGCAATTGAGACATCATGCTGCAAGAGCAAAGCCCCCGAGGCTTAGGCTTCACAAAAATTATTGCTTGTCCAAACTGCCCAGAAGCTGGTATACCAAGCAGTAAGATTATATTGAACGCATATGAAATCAACTGTCAAAACATCCTAGCAAATGTGCATGCTTGGAGTGGGGCTAAACAGAACTGCAAAGTTTTGTATGTTCATGGAACTGCCATGACCAATATTTCAATTGTTCCATGATAAACTAGTGTATAAGATTTTAATCATAAAGATAACAGTATGACAGGCCAGTCCTGGGATACCAGGTTAATGGTAAGAGTTTTCTAAAAATAGAATTTTGTCATTTGTTCATGTCTATAACACATTTGAAAACTTCAAATGCATTTTTCTTGGAATATGATTTTTCAAAATTGAATGCATCATACCTCTGACAATTTTCAATCTTTTTATTGGAAAATTTAACCACAAATTTGAAACAACATTTTGAAGTGAAGCGTGTAAAGGATTTTCAATTAGTTGATTTAAAAAATATTTATTGACAAATGACTGTCCTTTTTAGTGAAAATTGAGTGACTTCATTCAAACGCTCACCAATACCACAAAAATCAATATTCCTAAATTACACAAACTGGTATCAGTTCTAGTGCATGCTGTAGATCGCCTCAAATTCAACATGCCTTGCAAGAATTGCTGCACTGTCAACATTTTTTAATATTTTCCGATTTTCTCTCTAACCGTTCCTTCAGTCCTAAAAATTGTCAAAAAACACCTTTTTAGGCCATTAAAGCAGTGTTATCCCTTAAGGTGACTTACTCTAAACAATACTGCCAGCATTCTGTGTTCCCTGTTCTGCTGACAAATGCTTCTCCTTTCATGTTAGATGTTACAATTTCACTTTTTCAGCCATGGCATATGGTTTTCTGTGCACAATAAACTTTCTTGATTTGGAACTTTATGTTATTTGTAGCTTACCAAGTTTCTCTGTGGATGTTCACATTTTGCAGTCAATGGTGTGTTGCTGTCTCTACATTTGTGTTCGTATGAACCATGGACCTTGCCGTTGGTGGGGAGGCTTGCATGCCTCAGCGATACAGATAGCCGTACCGTAGGTGCAACCACAACGGAGGGGTATCTGTTGAGAGGCCATACAAATGCTTGGTTCCTGAAGAGGGGCAGCAGCCTTTTCAGTAGTTGCAGGGGCAACAGTCTGGATGATTGACTGATCTGGCCTTGTAACACTGACCAAAACAGCCTCGCTGTGCTGGTACTGCGAACGGTTGAAAGCAAGGGGAAACTACAGCCGTAATTTTTCCCGACGGCATGCAGCTTTACTGTATGGTCAATGGTGATAGCGTCCTCTTGGGTAAAATATTCCAGAGGTAAAATAGTCCCCCATTCGGATCTCCAGGCGGCGACTACTCAGGACAACGTCGTTATCAGGAGAAAGAAAACTGGCATTCTACGGATAGGAGTGTGGAATGTCAGATCCCTTAATCGGGCAGGTACGTTAGAAAATTTAAAAAGGGAAATGGATACGTTAAAGTTAGATATAGTGGGAATTAGTGAAGTTTGGTGGCAGGAGGAACAAGACTTACGGTCAGGCAAATACAGGGTTATAAATACAAAGTCAAATAGGGGTAATGCAAGAGTAGGTTTAATAATGAATTAAAAAATAGGAATGCGAGTAAGCTACTACAAACAACATAGTGAACGCATTATTGTAGCCAAGATAGACACGAAGCCCACGCCTACTACAGTAGTGCAAGTATATATGCCAACTAGCTCTGCAGATGACGAAGAAATTGAAGAAATGTATGACGAAATAAAAGAAATTATTCAGATAGTGAAGGGTGATGAAAATTTAATAGTCATGGGTGACTGGAATTCGGTAGTAGGAAAAGGGAGAGAAGGAAACGTAGTAGGTGAATATGGATCAGGGCTAAGACATGAAAGAGGAAGCCGCCTGATATTCTGCACAGAGCACATCTAAATCATAGCTAACACTTGGTTCAAGAATCATAAAAGAAGGTTGTATACATGGAAGAAGCCTGGAGATACTAAAAGGTATCAGATAGATTGTATAATGGTAAGACAGAGATTTAGGAACCAGGTTTTAAATTGTAAGACATTTCCAGGGCAGATGTGGACTCTGACCACAATCTATTGGTTATGAACTGTAGATTAAAACTGAAGAAACTGCAAAAAGCTGGGAATTTAAGGAGATGGGACCTGGATAAACTGACTAAACCAGAGGTTGTACAGAGTTTCAGGGAGAGCGTAAGGTAACAAATGGCAGGAATGGGGGAAAGAAATACAGTAGAAAAAGAATGGGTAGCTTTGAGGGATCAAGTAGTGAAGGCAGCAGAGGATCTAGTAGGTAAAAAGACGAGGACTAGTAGAAATCCTTGGGTAACAGAAGAAATATTGAATTTAATGGATGAAAAGGGGAAAATATAAAAATGCAGTAAATGAAGCAGGCAAAAAGGAATACAAACGTCTAAAAAATGAGATCGACAGGAAGTGCAAAATGGCTTAGCAGGGATGGCTAGAGGATAAATGTAAGGATGTAGAGGCTTATCTCACTAGGGGTAAGATAGATACTGCCTACCTGCCTACAGGAAAATTAAAGAGACCTTTGGAGAAAAGAGAACCACTTGCATGAATATTAAGAGCTCAAATGGAAACCCAGTTCTCAGCAAAGAAGGGAAAGCAGAAAAGTGGAAGGAGTATATAGAGGGTCTATACAAGGGCGATGTACTTGAGGACAATATTATGGAAATGGAAGAGGATGTAGATGAAGATGAAATGCGAGATATGATACTGCGTGAAGAGTTTGACAGAGCACTGAAAGACCTGAGTCGAAACAACGCCCTGGGAGTAGACATCATTCCATTAGAACTACTGACGGCCTTGGGAGAGCCAGTCCTGACAAAACTCTACCATCTGGTGAGCAAGATGTATGAGACAGGCAAAATACCCTCAGACTTCAAGAAGAATATAATAATTCCAATCCCAAAGAAAGCAGGTGTTGACACGTGTGAAAATTACCGAACTATCAGTTTAATAAATCACGGCTGCAAAATAAACTAACACGAGTTCTTTACAGACAAATGGAAAAACTGGTAGAAGCCGACCTCGGGGAAGATCAGTTTGGATTCCGTAGAAATGTTGGAACACGTGAGGCAATACTGACCCTACAACTTAACTTATAAAATAGATTAAGGAAAGACAAAACTACATTTCTAGCATTTGTAGACTTAGAGATAGCTTTTGACAATGTTGACTGGAATACTCTCTTTCAAATTCTGAAGGTGGCAGGGGTAAAATACAAGGAGCAAAAGGTTTGCACAGAAACCAGATGACAGCTATAAGTCGAGGGGCATGAAAGGGAAGCAGTGGCTGGGAAGGGTGTGAGACAGGGTTGTAGCCTATCCTCGATGTTATTCAATCTGTATATTGAACAAGCAGTAAAGGAAACAAAAGAAAAATTCAGAGTAAGAAATAAAATCCATGGAGAAGAAATAAAAACTTTGAGGTTCACCAATGACATTGTAATTCTGTCAGAGACAGCAAAGGGCCTGGAAGAGCAGCTGAACAGAATGGACATGGTCTTGAAAGAAGGATATAAGATGAATACCAACAAAAGCAATACGAGGATAATGGAATGTAGTCGAATTAAATCGGGTGATGCTGAAGGAATTCGATCAGGAAATGAGATCCTTAAAGTAGTAGATGAGTTTTGCTATTTGGGGAGCAAAATAACTGATCATGGTTGAAATAGAGAGGATATAAAATGCAGACTGGCAATGGCAAGGAAAGCATTTCTGAAGAAGAGAAATTTGTTAATATTGATTATAGAGTTAAGTGTCAGGACATCGCTTCTGAAAGTATTTGTATGGAGTGTAGCCATGTATGGAAGTGAAATGTGAACGATAAATAGTTCAGACAAGAAGAGAATAGAAGCTTTCAAAATGTGGTGCTACAGAAGTATGCTGAAGATTAGATGGGTAAATCACATAACTAATGAGCAGGTATTGAACAGAATTGGGCAGAAGAGATATTTGTGGCACAACTTGACTAGAAGAAGTGATCACTTGGTAGGACATATTCTGAGGCATCAAGGTATCACCAATTTAGTATTGGAGGGCAGTGTGGAGGGTAAAAACCGTAGAGGGAGACCAAGAGATGAATACACTAAGCAGATTCAGAAGTATGTATATTGCAGTAGGTACTGGGAAATGAAGAAGCTTGCACAGGATAGAGTAGCATGGAGAGCTGCATCAAACCTATGGACTGAAGACAACAACAACAACAATATTCACTTGACATTTTTTTCTTGTTTTAGTCCACGCTACCTTCTCCAAAAATATGGATAGCAAAGAGCTTGCACTAGAGGAGATTTGTTTCACAGTATAGAAGATGAAGAAGTGCTCTGAGCTCTTGAAGTATGTGTTTTAGAGCTCACATTTACAGCACTTTTTTTTTTACTTCAAATGATAATCTCTATCATATTGACTATTCCTCCTGGGACACCCTGTATATTTTTTCACATTCTCTAAAACAGTCTGACAATGCTAAGATAGTTTACCAATTCCACACCAACTGGTTCTGAGTTAAAGATGCCATCAAACCAGATGACAATCGAATTTTCGTTTGAAAGGAATTTATTGATGGCTGTTCCATAAGGGGCTGGAGAGGTAAACATTTGAGGCTGTAAGGTCACAAGAATAAGGGCATGAGGGATGATTTCCCAAACAAACTCCTAGATAGTTTGCTTGTGAAATCTGCAGAGTGTGTTATTGCATAGTAGCAACACACAATGGATTTTGTTGGATGTTTCTCTTACATTGTGACCAAAAGGTGCCTCAAACAATAGAAAATCCAGGATGGAATGTAACAATATTATGAAAAGGAAAGTTGCTACTCACCATATAGCTGAGATGCAGAGTCGTAGGTGGAGCACAATACGCTTTTAAAGCCATCAGATGAAAAATATTATGTTTACACTGCCCTTTGCTCATGTATATGACTTTGTTAGAGCTCAATCGTTTATTTCTTCTTGGGAAGTAAGCATAGGCAGATGATAACTCGTTAGCAATAACAATACTGTATAGGAATGCTCAATGAGCAAACTGATGACATTCAAGCAGTAATATTCTCACCCCTTTCACTTAGAACATGCAGTACTCGTAAACCTGACTTCTGAACCTTTCCTACTGAATGGAAATATCAGAAGATAAAAAGTTTATTTTCGTGGCTTCTCTCCACAGCAAGCACAGAAATATTTATTCTGTAAATAAAAAATGCATTCTCTTGCTGCTTGTCACAAGATGATTAAATGGTTGCGGTTCATCAGTTATGGCAGAATGCTGAAAATCAGCAATGCCAGAATGATCATTCTTCAAACAAAAAAATCTTTTTCTGATGTGCTTTGCCTGAAAGCATTCACCCCACACACAACATGCCACTACCTTCACCTCCCTATTAAACCCAAAGTGAAGTTTTTTCCACTTGTGACTCTATTTTACAATGCTTAAGCAAGTTTCAAATATGCAAAATCCAATGTGCAACTGCAAGATAAATACTAGAATTTCAAACAAAAAAATGACAGCTGATAAATACACTCACAGCATCTCGCCACGGTCACCTGCTCCGATGGCGTCCGATGTGCAGTGGCAGGTGGTGCGTGGATGGTGGCCAGTGGCTGCAGCAGGGTGAGGAAACTCTCGAGTGTAAACTATTCTGATTTTGATGTACCCACGAGCTGTTTTGCAGAAATGTTTCTGGAAGTTTTTGATATTACTGGTGGCTCAGAAAGTGAAGCAAATTATCTCTGAGGTTCGATTAGAATGCTATCTTCAGCAGACAGCCAAAATGTGGTTTAAGAAATAGTGAAAGGAGTGGACTCGAAGTTGCGACTTTATGTCCACATTTTGTGACACGTATACTAGACCACGAGTTGACACAGCACGTTAACAGTTTGAGAAGTAGCTAAAATTTCCTCCAGACACTCCCGCATCCCACAGTGTTGCAAAATTGTGTGTATGCCAAACTTATAATTCTGAGGTGTGGCTGGTTTTATTGGCTATCTTAAGTGAACTACTCAGACTTAGCCTTTGTGGAGACTGGCCGGGGCCAGATTTTATGTGCAAGACTGTACATGTGTGATGTGATGCCTTCGGTCTCCTTTAGTGAGGAGGTGTTTCTGGATGATATGGCTAATTATCGGTTTTTGTTACACAGCACTGGCTGGACCCTGATTTTCTGCTCTGCCATCCATCTATCTGCTGTTAAGTCCGTGAAAGCCAACATCAATGCATTTTTGTCTATGGCAGCTCCAGTTTTTCCTTGCATCAAAGTACTCAGAGTATGCCACAGACGTGGCAGCACATGAAATACCCACTGTCTGCTTGACCTCTGTGGTGTAGTGACTTCTGTATCAGGCAGCTAAATTTATCATTCATAAAAAGAACACCAGAGATGGAGTGCAAGCTCTGAGAGAGGAAGGAAATTGATGATTGTGCCTTCAACAAAACTCTGCAGCATATCATCACTCCCAAATAGTATCACGGTAGCTAGTGGCTTGCTGAACGTTCTATGTACACAGGGCACAAAGGCAGTTGAGCCTACCCTCCCAACCTCTTCCCAATGTGGAAATGGACATTGCAAAACTGTTCATACAGGGGCTTATGAGTTAATGTATCTTGACACTGAAAATAAAAAATAAATTTTTAATGAGTCAGCTATTTATAACAGCTTCTTCACACTCAATCATCACAGCAGATGAATTAGGTAATTAGAATCTGTGCGACTGCATTATATACGAGGTGTACAACTTTACTTCCGCTGTTTTTTCCCCAACATTTGAGGCTTTAATGAAACAAATTCGTTACACATGTATCATTCATAGTATTTTCCATCACTGGCCACTACTTTCTCCCATCTTTCCAGCAGTGTACGAATCCTGCGTCGAAAAAATTGGTCATCTTTTGAAGCGATCCACGAATCGATCCAATTTGTGACTTCTTCATGAGATCAGAAGTGTTGGTCAGCCAGGCCATGTGCCATTGATCTAAATAGGTGACAGTCAGAGGGAGCAATGTCTGGAGAATACGGCAGGTGGGGTACGACTTCCAATTTTAACATTTCCAAGTACATTTTGACCTCTTTTGCAACATGGGGTCGAGCGTTATCATGCTGAAAAATCACTCTATTGTGCCTCTCGCTGTATTGTGGCCATTTGTCTTTTAACGCTCTGCTCAGACGCATTAATTGCATTTGATAACGAGCACCTGTGATTGTTTCAGTTGGCTTTAACACCTTATATTACACGACACCGAGCTGGTCCCACCAAATGCAGAGCATGATCTTGGAGCCGTGAATATTCGGTGCATGGAAGCATGGCCAGTATATCCCCATGATTTTTTTGCGTTTAGGGTTATCATAATGAACGCATTTTTCGTCCCCGGTCACAATGTGCTGCAGATATCCCTTCTGTTTTTCCTCTGAAGCAATTGTTCACAAACACAGAAATGCTGTTCAACGTCTCTTGGTTTCAGTTCACACGGGACACAAGTTCCTTCTTCCTGAATCATGCCCATAGCCTTGAAATGTTTTGAAATGGCTTGCTGTGTTACTCCCACTATTCATGCCAATTCTTCTTGAGTTTGACGCGAGGCTTCACTCAGCAATGTCTCCAATTCTGCATCTTCGAAAACATTCTCTCTTCCACCACTATTCCAGTCTATGACGTTAAAATCACCGTTCTTGAAGTGTTGAAACCACTCTGACACATTCTTTCACTAATAGCATCCTTACCATATGTACTTGAGAGCACTCGATGAGACTCAGCCACTGTTTTCTTCATACTGAAACAAAAGAATAACACCTCCCACAAATGACGAGAATTAGGCTTGTAAACTGACATTTTCAATCAAGAACAACTTTATGATGCAGACACAAATCGACTAATGTTTGAATGAGGTTATGTTGACTGAGATCCAAGCTAACTGCATGATGTCTGCGATCAGTTTCTTTTGACTGCTACTTACCGTTGTCACCATCTATTGGCAAACGGCGGAAGCAAAGTTGTAAACCTTGTACATTGACGGATTTTAAAGAATACTGGCCAAAACGTGTACTTTCTGAATCTGGAATTCCACTGCACCTTATGGTTTTTCTTGGAACTAACTTGAACTTCAAAGCGTCATGTGTAAATTATCTGGGACAAACAGCAACAGATTAATATGAACTTCACCTAAATTGCAACACAGTATGGGACTAAAAATAACTGTTGTCAGTAACAATGTTGCTGTTGTTAATGACATTTGATGGCCAGGATTGTTTCTACAAAATAAACACAGATATGTGAGAACCTGTTTTCACACTGTCCAAAATTTGGTGAAGTCAGTCACATTCTGCTGCTGTTTGGTATCTAAGCTCATATTAACTAGATAGTTTCAGGTATAAGAAACCCTTGAAATGTTCACTTACAAAACATAGCAGTTTCTTGTTAATGGATGAAAGATTTCACTCTCAGGTTTTTTTTTAAAAGTTATGTTGTTATCACCTTTTCACTTTCTGTTCTGTTCGAGACAAAAAAAGTCACAAATCTCTCTGCAATAGTGCATTATAAAATTCTCATTAGTGTGATAAATACAATTTTTTTATTGAATAGTGTCTCATGTAAAATAGTTCATGTTCTTACAATGAGAAGAAGGTGGGAGAAGAGAAGTAAGAGAGCAAAAATCTAACCTACTAATAACATCAACATTATGAGATAGGGTACAATCTCAACTGGACAAATGTAGCAAAAGAAATTATCCCTATCTCCAAAAAAGGTAGCAGCCCAGGATTTGTCATAATGGCTCAAGGAATCTAAGGAAGCATTGTTGAATGTGGACTGGAGCCATGCACTTCTTGAATACAACTGAGGGCAATTTAAGACCCAAGCTGAGGAGAGTGACAGAGGAACTACGGCTGTAAGATTTCTATACAGGACATCTCACAATTAGAAGCAGCTGCTTTGGGCACCATGCCAAGTGCAATATTTGCATACAGTGCATATCCAAATTAGTACTGACATTGCTGAAAAGTGTATGAGGAAAAGAGGAGAAGGGTGGGACACCAAATGATAAGTCACTTGTGTGGATAAATGTTCTCGAACTGGCCCTGAATACAACTACAATGCCTTTGTCACCGTGTCTTACTGCCCAGAAGTGGAAACAAGATTACAGAGATTGTCTTACAGTATTAATGTCGTTAAAGCCCAGGATAAGCACTGTTTCTCCTGCAAACCTTATGGTTCAAGATCACAAATCCAGAGGTGCAGGATGCAATCCTCTGGCGTTCCTAGCACTTGTTTCTTCAGTTGGTACTTCTTTCACCTTTGGCAATATTGTGTTGATGTGATAACTACCAAGTTGCACCATAGTTTGAATCCCCATTAATCTGTAGGTCCCCCTACAACTGGCTGAGTAAGTTCACAGGTTAGAGGAAGGCTATGATGCACACACTACTGTAAGATCACACCTAGTAAAGCAAAAGAACCTCGGAATTAGAGGCAATGTTACTTTTTTTTAATATAGTGTCCATTGCCTTATTATGTTCTGGTCATCATCTGTGTGGTCAGTTTGATGCAGAACTGTAGTCCTGTCACTCTCCAGCAAACTTCCTCATTTCAATACACCTATTGCATCCCACACCACACCTTACATGCTCGTATCTTTCCTACAGAACACCTTCCAATAGTTTAAAGCACGTGATCTCTAACATTCTCTTCCTCTGATTTGTTATATTCTTTAACAGGCATTTTTTCTCATTGAATTTCTACATAATGTTCTCATTTCTTGCATGGTGAATCTGATCTTCAACAGTATCTTCTAACATTACTTTTCAAAGGTTTCTAATGTTTTCATTTCTGTTTTCATCACTCTTTACACCCATATTGTGCTGTGCTTGAGACTCAGTTTTTCATTAAGCATTTTCTCATCTCAATGTTTATATTGTTAACAGCTTTGTCCTTTCATAAAAGGCCATTCTGCCTCATGAAATCTTTACTACAGTGTCTTCCTTGAAACTTCATTCTTGCCCATATTAAGCATTTAACCATCCTGCTTACCTGTCATGCTGCAAATGCCACACCTTCATTTTTTATCTTGTTTATGTGCATACTATAGCCATAAACATACTAAGCAATGTCAAAAATTAGAAAAAATAAGAAATATTGATTTTACTAAAATTAGATGCTACAATTATAACAAATATAGTCAAAGTGTTAACAATATTATGGAAAGGATAGATTGCTACTCACCATTTAGAGGAGGAGATGAGTCATAGACAGGTACAATGAAAAGACATTACATTTAAGCTTTCGGCCAAAAGGCCTTCTTCCGAAGTAGGAATA
The DNA here is from genome assembly GCF_021461385.2 of Schistocerca piceifrons. Lineage (NCBI taxonomy): Eukaryota > Metazoa > Arthropoda > Insecta > Orthoptera > Acrididae > Schistocerca > Schistocerca piceifrons. Next base: position 123,063,128 of record NC_060143.1, on the reverse strand, counting down.
CTTTGGAAGAAGGCCTTTTGGCTGAAAGCTTAAATGTGTGGTAGTCTTTTCGTTGTGCATGTATGCGACTGAACACCTCCGCTATATGATGAGTAGCAATCAATCCTTTTCATAATACTGTAGTCATTTCATCCTGGACTTTCCACTGTTTGATAGCCAAAGTCTTAAGTGTTCCTGAATATTATAGCCTCATCTATAATGTTACTGGGCAATATAGTAGAGGCACAAAACCAACCAGGGTACCCTCAAAACAGAGCACAAGATGTATATGTTTGCCTTGGACTAGACCAATACGACCAACAGGAGCAATGCAATTTGTTTGAGGGAAACCTGGTATTCTCTACATACAGGATGGTTACCGGTACAACTGGTGCATGAACTTAGAGTACAATATTACGAACTTACTTACTGATCAGATAAATCGCATATTTCACAAGCAGCTATACCTTTACAAATAACAAGTTAAAATGGAGTCATGATAGGGATAACCCAATCAAGTAACTCAGTTCAGTGTGTAACTTCCTTAGAACAGGGATTCCCAAACTTTTCCTTTGACAGAACACTTCCACAATCCTGGTATTTTGATGGGACACCTTGTTTATTTAGAAGGTTAATAATTTTTTTTTAAAAAAATGAGAAAACTAGTTTTATTCAGCGGTTACTTCAATGTTTAATCATAACTAATAACACGGAAATTGTATAAAACTTTATTTTAAAAAAGGAAAATGTCAAAAGGTAAAAAAATAAAAAAAAACACCATGTTATTAACAGTTTTTGCAGAGCAATTATTCACTTCTCGTGGAATACCAGTGTTCTGCAGAGCATAGTTTGAGAAGCCCTGCCTCAACAGTATCTCTTATTGTATTCACCTAAAAACAAGAGTAATGGCTATTCCATACATTTTCATTCTCTTTTGTCTTGTGGAATTATCTTCTGGGACAGCATACCTAAAGTAAATGAAGTATTTGTTCAGCCGAAGTGAGAGTAAGAATATTGTGTAAAATGTTTAACTGTTCACCCTGCATAAGCCTTTTTAAGATCTTAATATTGTTAGACTCATTTCTCAATACAATTACTACGTAATGTTTTTTGCTGCTGATAATAACAAACAGTCACAATGCAAGACACCAAAATTTCACATGGACCTTGTCCACAGTTTAGAAAGGAGATATGTACTCTGTTGGTAAGATATACAACAAGCTCTTGCTTAAAATAAAGCAAAAAACTGGGAATCCTTACCAATTAAAAAGAAAATTAAAAACATACCACATTAGTTACTCTTCTGACAAATTGTATGAACATTTAGATTATAGGATTGAAAAGCTGTATTAGCTACATGGTAAGTGTCAGTGTTTTATGTAAAGCTGTATGACAAGTAGTAGTGTAAAAAATATTTTCTTTGAAAAATACTATTGTAATTAAGTAAACATTGAGCTACTAACAGCAGGTGAACAGCAGCTACATAGTAAAACAGCGGCGGCAGCAGCATTTTTCAAAGTACAGCTTCCTTACTGATATACTCGAGCAATATAGTGATAGTTCTTTTAATTGCAATTCACTTGTCTCATAATATACAGATGCCAATTATTTGACTAGAGCACATGACACATGTCAAAAAAAAAAAAAAAAAAAAAAAAAAAAAAAAAAAAGGAAAGAAGGAAGGAAGGTAGGTAATACAACTTCACTGATGTGAAACCATGGGTAAAATGACAGGGAAGTAAGCTCACATGACAAATTTTTTGTCACATCATTGCGCATGCACAGATCAAGCATTAAGCTTTTGCAGATGGCACAGTTACCAAGTCACCTGCTCTACTGTGAGTGCACTGACTCTACCTGAGTATAAGGCAGTAGTGATCAGTGGACACTGTACATAAACATGGGTAATTGAAAAACATGACAGAGTGGTAAAAAGAGGCAACTGTGTTTGGCCCTGCCCATGGCCATACAGTGTGAGAAGTTGTTGCATTTGCTGGTGTTTCACGGTAGACTGTTCAACGTGTCTACAAGTAGTTGTGTAACGCGCCTGGTCATGAAACACGTCGTCAGAACTGCGGTCGGAAAAATATCCCGATTGAGGGCGAGCAGAAATGCATTTCACGGCCCATGAATCAAAACTGCTTCCAAACCTGACAGATATTGCTGCAGGTGGTGAATGAAGGTGCATCCCAGTCTATTAGCAAGAGAACACTGTGACAGGAACTGCTTGCGACAAACATTTGGAGTCTGTCACCTCACAAGAGGCCATTGTTCACACAGGCACGTGAAGATGACAAGTTCACTGGGCTATAGAATATCTGACTGGCTGTCTGAACATTCTCCCACCCTATTACATCTCAACTGGCCTGAAAAATCACCTGACTTGAGCACCATAGACAATCTGTGGGACATGTTGGAACAGGTAAAATACAAACATCAGCACACCCACAATTTGGTGGAACTGAGTGATCAAGTCATCAGTGAGTGGCTTAACCTGAATGCAAAGTACCAGAACAACCTTGAAGATCCACTTCCTAACCAAAACAGGTGGTTATCAAGTCCTGGGATGGGATTACTGGTATTAAATGAGCCTTGTAACGATTTCTGTAGCAGTGACTAAGTTTTTGTCTAGTGAGCTTATTCACTGTTAATACAGTATTCAGATTAAAGTTTCTATATTTTTGTTGTCTTTCATTCATGTGTACCTCGACTCATTCCACATCCATGAAGTTCCTGCTTCTTGATGGGATCTACAGCACATGATGAATGAAAAAATTGTGGATACACTAACTGTGTGAACAAGTAATATTGCATGCAAAAAGTATTAAGTGTATAAAACAAACTGAAATGCACTTTGATATGTTAAAACCAGCAGTCTATTCTAGTGTTCTATTTACCCTTTTCATACTATTTCCCACTTCAGTTATCCGTCGGCTGTCCATCCTTGTAGAAGCTAAGCTATTTCCTGTAAATGGGTCATTCCATGTCGAGTCACCTCAGAAAAGTAAAATTTTCAACTCGACCAACTCTGATTGTTATCAAATTTGGTGTGTTCTTTGCACATATCGATTTAATGAAAACCACCAAATTTCAGAATTGTAGAATATAAACATCAGAAGTAGTTGCCTCCCAAGGTTCTGAAAATTTGACAGACACTGCAGGCGAAAACAGCTTTAACTCCTGTTCTAATGGGGACAGAAATGTGAAATGGGCAATCTGGGAAAGGTCTGGGAACAAGCTTTCAAATGATGTGCAACATGACCACATTCAAACAATGCTCACAATTAAGGTCAGTAATCTTGACCTTTGGTTTTAAATATTTTGAAATGTGTCACCTCCAACACTACTGGCAAAAATATATTTACTTCTTCACTGTACACTAAACAACATAGTTTAAAATCAAATTGAGATGACACTAGGACACACTAACTGATATGCACAGCTGTGTGATACAATAAAGTAATACAAATTGTATGAAGACTGCAGCAAAATGACTTGAATTACTGAAAAATGTGTTAACTGTTAAAAAGGTGTTGTAATAGCAATACATAATAATGTAACAAGGCGAACAGGCCAATAGCAAGCATTCTTATATAACCAATAATGTGGTAAGGCCACACAAATGTTATTAAGTCATGTTACCTGAAAGTAAGTGACAAGATATGAAATCGTGTAAGTGAAGTGTTTGCTTCCAAAGCTTGGAAGGCAATGTTGATGCTACATGTATAGGGTAAGTTGTAGCAAAAGGTGTCACGACTATACAAATGTACCAGATGAAGGTGGAGTTTGAAAGAATCATGTATTGCTGTAATCCCTTGAGGGACAATGGACACAATAGATACAAGGAAAGTCTACATAAAGTCGAAATGCAGAGGGTTTATGCAATCAGTTGCATAATGACAGACCACAAAATGTGTGAACAATGTAGAAAATAATTAACACAGAAGAAGGGCATTTGGGTTAAACAACTACATTGAAACAGATACGAATCACAAACCTGCACAGCTCCTCTGATGATTTACACACATTTGTAGCCCCAAATATTCCTTTTTTCCATTAAATAACAGTCTGGTATCTTCTGGTGAGCCTCCAATGAAAAAGAAGAGACTTGAGAGAGGAAATATAAGCACAAAAAAAGTTTGAGAAAGTGCCTGTTGTATTCCAAAGTAAATATATATTCAATGTGGTAGAAAGTACAGAGGGTGAAACAAATGTGGGCTCTGAAATTATAATTCAGTACTAGCGACACAAGCTGAAAGAAGATGCTGATACTTCTTCCAAAAAGATGGACCACACGAAGGATTGAAACTGAATTTGATGCCTCCAACTATTTGAAGAGAAAAGCGAAACAATTGGTCAAAGACTGTGATATCATCGCCGTTCCTAATATGATACCTACACGTGTTCTAGGTGAACACACTGTGAACTGCGTGATAAAATTCTATAACAGGGAAGATAAAAGCTGGTGATGGCCTGGGACGAAGGATTTTGTGTCTGTCAAGAAAAATGGTTCCAGGATTCATAAACCAAAACAACTGGTGTCTGGAAATTGGAATATGGTGCATCAAGCAAGGATAAACATCCAGGATTAATACAATTATCCATATTCTGCCAGTTTCACATACACACCCTTTCATGACATACCTAGAAGAGATGTTTGCAAAAATGGAATTGATGACATAACACACAAACTGTGGACATGTCCATGTCCTGTGGAAGACTTCTTGAAAAACCTCGGCAATAAATTAAAAAAAACTCTTGTTGCTCTCCTTCATAGTCACCAAACAGTCTTAACATCTACAACACCCGAAAGAGGCACTTTGTCACAATGAATACTTGGTTGTATGTGATTTAGCAGAAAATTGTGCAATTGTCCTGCAGGATGAGGTACAGTGGTTTCACTGGAGCAGGGCACAGGCCACCGCTCGTCCGTTTGTTGTTATATACGGCCAGCAACCTGTGCAATTGATCACATATCATATCAGAAAACCTTAAACATGCCACTGTGAATGTTAGTCTTTTGAGTCATTTGATTGACTTCATGATATCCCATTTCCATAGAACACCTAAGTACATTTATTAATTCCCAGATGGCACTGCAGTCCAATGTAAGAACTGCGAGAGTTTTGCAACCATAACTTTTCATCAGTGTGATTGTGTGAAGTGGCACTTCTCTGCCACATCACTTGACAAAGGACCATGTGATGGTATTGCTGCTATCATCAAGATACTTGCTTCCCATGCCACTCTGCAGTATATCTACAACTCTCACATAGTGAGAAATCCAGACAGTGTTTGGTGTACCAATTGCTTTGCTGGTGTAATTCATTGTACATGTGGGTTCCTCAATAGTAATTTTTTGATATGATTTATCCTCATTTAGTCATAAATGGTGATCTTTGTTGTCTGTACTCTTATATTTTTCTATCATGCTACGTATGTTTCCATAAACAGAGACCTGAAGATGATGCTTTTTGGCATCAAAACTGGTAGCATGTTTTGAATAAACAACACTGGATTACAATACAGCTGTTGGTTTCAGTTATCACTATTTGAGTACTTCATGACAGGCTGCTCCCCCATGGTCCTTGGCGGATTACCAGAGATATTTATATACGTCTTTTTTGCATCAGATTTGCACCTGATGGCCAAAATTGGAACTAATTTTGTCCAGTGTAAATCACTTTGGCACTAACACATTTGAATATCTATGAATTTTTGCTGGAATGCGATAATTAAAGCCAACATTGGATCTCTGAGTAACTGTACTTTAGTTATAACCACCTAGTGTCATATTTTATGTCACTGAAGGTCAGATGTCATAGTCTGTTACCTTGCATATTCCAAATGCCTGTTCACCTTGCTGCCTTCCTGCGTGTTGCTACTGCACCAACCTTTTTAACAATTAATAAGCTTTTCAGTGCTTTATGACATTTTGTTGCAGTCTGTATACAATCTGTATTGCTTTATTGTATCACATATTAATTGGTATATCCTAATGTCAGCCCAATTTCATTTTTTACTATGTTGTGTAATGAACATCAAGATGCAAATATATGTACATATATTGTCTGCAGCATTTGTTGAATTCGGCATTTTTTCAGAATTTTGTGTGGCTATAACTTTTGTCGTACTTGTGATGCAATTCTGAAATTTAGCATTTTTCATTCTCTAGTCACATGCGATGAACACACCAAATGTGATGAAAATCAAAGATGATCAGTTCGCAGCTGTGTTGGTTTGACACGGAAAGACTCAAATATGTATAATGTTCTACAATACGACAAATTTTGCTATCATTTGTAGCTGTTCTCAGCTCACTGTTGACCAGGTACTTACCAAGTGATTTTCATTTTCAGAGTTTGCTTACTTGGGAAGCTCTTTATGCCTAAAATAGGAGTACATTGTTTTAGTGTTTCAAAGCTGTTTCAGTTAAGGGCCTTGCAAGTTCATCTAATTGTTTATTAATGTAGAAGAGGGACCCCCCTCTTCTTTCCAAAAGTGCCTTCTTTTTGTTCAGCATTGAAAAGAAAATTCATAACAGATGTAATTTACTAGTGTTTACTTCGTTAACCTCACAAACTTTTTTAGACACACAAATCACCTGAGCACTTCCAGTTGGTTAACTGTGAAAAAACTCCAAACCGCTCAAATTACAGGGAGTGTTTTTGGTTGAATTTATAGGCTTCATAGGAATACCACATGAACCTTGGGAAATAAAGATCAATTCGGACAGGACCCCGCATTATTTGGATAAGCCAGATATAATCAGGGTGTTTCAAGTGCCCCAGAGGTTGCTCTCCGATTGCTCCACTATAACAGCCATATATCGACAATGCTCATCTCCCTTTAATATATGTAGTTACACTGCAAACTAACCACTTTCATACGTGTGAGGGCTACCCATAAAGTAATCTCCGTTAGGCTTTACATAAAATACTGGATTTATTAGAGCAAATTTATTAGAAATACTTTTATATTACTTATTCATATAATTGCCAACCTGGGAAAGAGGGTGTGCTGTGTAGAGCAGATCAGAAGAACTAAGAAGAGGATAGGGAGGGCCGAAGAGAATTGTGGATGATGGGAGGCTATAGAGAAGGGTTGTAGAGCAGGGAGGTGCAGCAAAAATAGATAAAAGGAACATGGCACCAATGAGAGCATGCTTGGACAGGGAAGAAAATGCACTTTTAGCATTTGCCTCTTATTTCTAAACTCATGCTCATAATTTAAGGATAACTGCAGAATGTGGTGCCACACAATGTGGCACTGCACAAAACTGGCACTAATAGAATAGGCACATAGGGAACACACACGACACAGATCTGTAAGTCCACGGTATTGGTGATAAGTTGAGAAAGCCGTCCCGAAACACGTCTTACAAAATGCCACTGTTTCCTGCGCATGTACCCCGACATCAATATGGGATATGATCACCATGCACACGTACACAGGCTGCACAACGGGTTGGCATACTCTGGATCAGGTGGTCGAGCAGCTGCTGGGGTACAGCCTCCCATTCTTGCACCAGTGCCTGTTGGAGCTCCTGAAATATCCCAGGGGTGTGAAGAAGTGCAGCGATACGTCGACCGAGAGCGTCCCACACGTGCTCGATGGGGTTTAGGTCTGGAGAACAGGCAGGCCACTCCGTTTGTGTGATATCTTCTGTTTCAGGTTACTCCTCCACGGTGGCAGCTCGGTGGGGCCGTGTGTTATCAATCAGGGGGAAGGTGGGACCCACTGCACCCCTGAAAGGTGGACATACTGGTGCAAAATGACGTCCCGCTAAACCTGACCTGTTACAGTTTCTCTGTCAAAGACATGCAGGGGTGTACTTGCACCTATCATAGTCCCCCCCTACACCATCAAACCACGACCTCCATACAGGTCCCTTTCAAGGACATTACGGGGTTGTTATCTGGTTCCTGGTTCACGCCCGATGAAAACCCGTGAGAATCACTGTTCAGGCTATACCTGGACTCGTCCATGAACATAGCCTATACTATTATTTAAACTAGTTGTCACTTGACAGGCAATGGGCTGCAGGGCTCCCGCCACCAATAAACCAATCGCAGCCGGCACTGTTGGCTGCCACTGCGTTGCCACTTCGCTCTGCTGAGCTGACTAAGGCATTGTGCCAGCCAGTCCTCAGCGAGCCATTGTAGACGTGCGGGTGAGAGATCTGAGTGACTTGTAGCTTCGTGTGTTTACGATGTCTGATGAAAGCAGTCACAAGAGAGGGAGGCCAAGGCCACACTCTCCTCGGAAAACTCCAAAAACTGGCAGACATGGCGTCATACGCAGTCAGGCGCATGAATACGTGTGTTCCTTAAGGGAGTATTTTGAGAGAGAGAGGGACGCAGGAGGGCCTCTCATTCCTTTGGATAAGGTGGTGGAGCGAACTGCAGCTGCTCTGCAAGTTAGCGAACAATCAGTAATAAGAATCTACAAGGAGAAATTCATGAAAGAAGGCTCAAGTGGATCATCTAAATTGGAGACACCTGGGAAAAAGAGGCGACTAAAGAAGAGGGTCACAAAACTTGACTCTTTTTCAGGAAGATGCCATTCGTCGTCAAATATACCCATTTTATTCGAGGAAGGAGAATCCAACACTCAAAAAACTACATGCTACCCACACAGCGGCTGACCTGTTTCAGGGTAGTAAATCGTCTTTGTTAAGAGTCATGAAAATGTTATGATTCCGCTATAAATCCATCTCCGGCAGAAAGTTACTTATGGAACGTCAAGATATTGCAGCCGGCGATGCTGCTTTCTTAGAGAATTAGTGAGGACAAATTCAGATGATATCGTTTGGCTTGATGAAATGCGGGTGAATGCAGGACACAGTTTAAAAAAAGGCTGGACCATCAGCTGTCGTATGGCAGCTCCGATCGGCAGAGGAAAAAGGTTTCATTTCAAATTGTCTGCTGCTATTCAGTTCAAATAAGACCTCCGACTACCACGAAGAGATGAACCACAATACTTTTGTGAAATGGTTTGAAGACTGTGTGCTCCAGAACTTAACAAAAAGCTATCATGGTTATGGATAACGCTCCTTATCACTCAGTAATACAAGATAAAGCACCCACAAAGGCAACAAAGAAAAACGACATTGTTAGCTGGTTACAGAAACATAAGGTACAGTTTGACAGTAATTTGATAAGGGCAGAGTTATTAGAACTTTTATCGCAACACAAGCCAAAGAACCCAATTTACATTGTGGATGAAGTAGCAAAAAAATACAGGCATAAAGTGCTCAGATTGCCTCCTTACCATTGCCATTTCAACGCAACAGAGCTGATTTGGGCTCAGGTTAAACGGCATATGGCTGCAGAAAATAAGAGATTCACATTAACCAAAGTGGAACGCCTTTTGAAAGAAGCAGTTGAAATTGTGACATTGGAACACTGGCAGAAGGTAGTGCATCACGTGAAAGTAGTGATACAGGATGCATGGAACAACGAAGGTATCTTACAACAAAGTGTCGAAGACTTGATTATATCTGTCAATACAAGCAGCGACACGGATAGTTCCACTGACTCGGACTCTGAATTAAGCGGTGTTTTCGCATTGTCTGATTAGTGTGCAGTGTACTTACTGCCATTAAATCTTGTGTTTGTGAATTTATTTTGAATAATTCTTATTCTTGTTGTGAGACTAAGAAATACTGTTTGGCCAGCCCTCGTCATCTCCTTACAGTAAGTTACACTGAATTTTAATTCAATTTCATTTTGTATATACACCAAGATGTTATTCAATGTGTGTAATAGTTTTCGAGATTTGCAATCTAAAGAAAAAAACTTTTCCGGACACAAAAATTTCTCAGACTTCAATAGTTAATGGAACAACGCCCCTAATTAAAATTAAGAAAAGATATTTGATATGCTTATAGATACCACTAAGACTGATACTGTACATAAATTTGAAAACATTTACGTAATATTTGGAGGAGATAGAGATTTTAAACGTCATACTTGTTTCGCGTTCAGTACTGATAGGGTTACTTAAAAATGCTGTTTTCAGAAATTTATATACAGGAAACATAATGCACCACGAAAACTTTTAAGGATTCTTTGCCGAGTGCATTATTTTGGTAATGAACGGTAAAAAAAATATTTTGCTGTGACACCAATAGTTTTTCAGTAATGACGTGGTAAGTTAGAAGCTGTTTGCGAAATCGAGAATTTAAATGGTTTCAAACAAATTAAAGTAACTCTTGTCCTAATTAAAATTAAGAATAGATATGACAGATTGAGAGAGACTGTAGAGATACACATCATATGTGGGTTTGAAATTTTTTTTACTTACTTTTTGTAGAAGATACAGGCTTTAAAACGATTTTCTATCGCCGGGGGTAGCAATGCGCTGAGGCGGCTGCCTCCAGCCAGTGCTTGACGTGACAACACCACAATTTCACAGCGCAAACGTCAAGTGACAACTACTTTAAAGCAAACATTAGGACCACTGTTCCAATGACCATGTACTGTGTTCCTGACAACAGGCTTTACTGGCTCTCCTGTGATCAGGGGTCAGTGGAATGCACCTTACAAGTCTCCAGGCGAATAAACCATGTCTGTTCAGTTGTCTATACACTGTGTGTCTGGAGACAACTGTTTCAGTGGCTGCAGTAAGGTCTCAAGCAAGGCTACCTGCAGTACTCCGTGGCTGTCCGCGGGCACTGATGGTGAGATATCGGTGTTCTAGTGGTGTTGTACACTGTGGACGTTCCGTACTGTAGCGCCTGGACACATTTCCTGTCTGCTGGAATCATTGCCCTAAGCTTGAGATCACACAGTGGCACATGGAGGGCCCGTGCTATGACCTGCTCTGTTTGACCAGCCTCCAGTCACCCTAGTATTCTACCCCTCATAACGTCATCAATATGTGTTCTTTGAGCCATTTTCAACAGACAGTCACCATTAACACTTCTAAAAGCGTCTGCACACTTACTCACTGCACCGTATTCTGACATGCACCAACACACCTCTGCGTATGTGGACTGCTGCCAGCGCCACCGTGCGATGACTGCAGGTCAAATGCACTGCATGGTCATACCCCGAGGTGATTTAAACCCACAAACTGCCCACCAGAATGTTGTTTCACCATGCATCAGCATTATCCTTAATCTATGAGCACGAGTTTATATCTGCATCATGAATGGTTACCTTCACTTTACCCTTTTTTTTTATCAGTCCTATGACTCTCCCTCTATTGTATTACTAACATTCATCATTAAACTGTCACACCAGAAACACTATATGTAACAAACTAAAACACAAATAATTTTCCAGTTCATTACTTGTGTTTTAATTATGTTAAAAAGACATCTTTTAACAAGATACAAATTTTATATGTTAAATTATCAGAAACGTTCCAAACATACATTGTTACAGTGTGTTCAGTGAAAAATTTCCCATACTGCTGCAGAGAGCTAATATAGTCAACTGTGAAATTAAATATTTACTAATATTTAAAAGACAATGTAAGTCCTATGTAAATTTACAATCAGTACAGAGAAAAACAAATGTGATACTCAACTCTGTATTAGTACGTTTGCCTCTCGCATTTCACACTTAATATGAACAAAACTAAGAAACACAAACACAACATATAGCAAAACATGAACAAAGTAATTTCTCTAAGTTCTAAATTCTGACACTAGGATCAAATATTGCTCGACAATTATTCACAATAAATGCTTCTCACTCCAAATTTTAAAGTGGTTCTATATGTTCTTTTGGTAAAGCAGTCTTATCCTTGCATCATTGTTACTTTTGCAGTTTAACGGCAAACTAAGATAGGAATTATCTGATAATATTAAGTACAGCCTACTCCACTGTATTTTCATAACATACTTTACAGTCAGTCATTTGTATACTACCCATTACATCCACAAATATTAATACGGATGCAATGAACTTTGTAGTGTTCATGTACTCTCCCATACAACAAGTTTATGAGCTTCAAAATATCGAACAGAGGAAAAAAAAGGGGGGGGGGGGGGCATTGTAACTAAAGCACAACAGTTGGGAAAGACACTGTGTGTTTATTCATCTGTAAACTTTCAAAAAGATTTTGTTTTTCAAATAAGTGAATGATTGTCTCATTATACCATATTTCAATATGTGAAGACAGTTCTGGCAAAATACTTCTCGGTACACTGAATGAGTATATTTCATGTGGTGACCAGTGCGCCACATTTTGCAACCTTGCAGTTACTGTATGCACAACAAGTGGAGTGAAACCCAAGCAACTGCCGCCACTTTCTGAACTACTGCCATTCCAGTATACCACAGGATAACCCAGTAGAATACCAGTCAGTGTAGGTACACACCATTCACAATCTATGCTTAAGAACATGACAGGGAACCCATCATATTTCGTTGTAATTAAGAATTTCTCAATGTTTCTCACAACTTCCATGACCATACTGTCTATGGTATTGTATACAAGTGTGTCAGGCTTAATGATAACAGGTGTTTTAAGATCTTCTCTTACATCTACAAAATAAAAACTCTGTTTTCTATTAACAATTTCTTTGGCATTCTTTAAGACATTTTTTGTACTGATTATGAAGCACTCCTGAGCACAGCACAGTACATGTACATCTGCTTGTAACAGACTAAGATACTTTAACTTTGCTACAACCTGGGATATAACAACAGGATCAACAGCACTACCAATATCCCATAAAAACCCTGTTTTAAGATTCTGATTTATTGTTTCCAGGCTTAAGAAAATTTTTGCAAAGTATTTCCAAAATATTTTACCAAAATGTTCCGAAAACACTTGCTTCCACTGATCAAAGACTTCCATATTTTTATTTTACACATCCAACCTAATCCAATGAACATTAAGAGCTAATTTCTCACCTGTATAAATGAGCACCAAGGTTATTTAAAACAGCGTCATTGTCCCCAAATACCTCCAATGCCTGTTCATAACAGTTGAATAAATCTGTGTATCGGTTTTGTGATTCAAGAATATTGCCCCATGAGCCTAAAATTAACAGAAACCATTAACTATCAAAAAGCTATAATCTAATTTTCCGCTACCTCTTACAAAATATTAAGTCTACAATTAAATTCTGTAACTTCTCATATACACACACACATTACTAGCAATATCTCAAAAATAAATATTTTATTTAAAAATCCATTTACATAGACATAATGAAAACTGCTCTTTGAGTTCCGGTTTCCACTGAGGATTGAGTTTCAATGCAACAAGGAAATGAGCAAATGCTCTTCCAAAATTCTGCTTCTGAAAGTACAATTCAGCTTGCTGCCGGGATCTGCAGGCAACTTCCCTCCAAGCTTCTGGTTTCATTATTTTTCTACAGCGTTGAAACGGAAAGAAAAATTACTTGTGACGCTATTTAATGTGGAATATTTGGCAATGAGTTTTTTTTCACTGTGGACGAAATTATATACACAAACATCGTCAAAAACTGTTACGTCATCCACATGTACAACATACTGCAACTAGGCTAGTCATCAACTGTCGAACTGGTGTTTATTTCCATGAAGCCATGTCAATATTCATCTTTCAGTGAAAGGCCTACAACAAAATGCTTTTAATGAAAATTGTTCTCGATTAAAATGCGCAAAGGAAAGAACGCTGTCACATATTTCAGAAGAGGAAACAGAATATAAATGTTACATTGTTTTTTAAGTTTCTCTTTAAATTAGGTACCGTTCTTACTAACTATAAAAATTCAAATAAAAATGGAAAAAAGGTACGTGTCCGTATCGCGAACATACGCAAGAGTAGCATCACTTCTTTCGTTTCGACACATCTCACTATACATTCGTATTAGGAAATTACATTTCACACGCAACTCGATTCCTATTACGGATTTAATACTATCCGTCTATTGACTTTTCCCCTGTGCATCCGACCGCATTTTAACACATATACCCAAGAAGAACTGTTCAATTCTTGTCATGGCCACATCAGAAATGAGCACCATGGCCATAGATGTATTTGTTTTCGCGGTACTGCGATCCTAAACTGTAGAACACAAACAGAACAGCATCTCATGATATCTTCAGTTGGCATATTCCTTGCGATTTTGGAAGCCGTTTCTGATCTTTTCTTAAGGCCCGTCCACACGCAACGATCTGTCTGCGCAAATGTCTGCGCACATCACATCTGCGCAGACAGATCGTTGCGTGTGAACAGAAGATTTGCACCAACCTGAGGTGTGTGCAAACCTGGAAGTTGAGTTGGAGGTTTGAGCGAAACCTCTCAAATCTGTCGGTTCAAACCACATCTGCGCAGACAAGTTGGGGCGTGTGGACAGGAGATCGTCGCAAATCTGGCGCGAAACAGCTGTTTGCTCAATCTAGTGTTTGTATTTGTGTGCACAGGGCATTAAAATGGCTGATACTCGTCAGTGTTCTCGAGAGTTTGTAAGTGAATTCATTGAAATATACAGAAACCACCCATGTTTGTGGAAGATTAAAAGTAAAGAATATAGTGACCGAGACAAAAAGACAGCAGCATACAATGCTGTAATTGAAAAATTGCGGGCAGTTGGCGACTCGGCAAACAGAGAAACGGCAATAAAAAAGTAATTTCGTTGCGAACTGGCGAAATTATTTGCGGTTGGATGTCGAAACTTATAATTATCTCTTAAAGCATGTAACCCCTCATATTATGAGAAAAATACTTGTATGAGAAGGGAAATTTCTCCTCATGAACGCCTGGCAGTAACATTAAGATTCCTAGCAACAGGAAGGAGCTACAATGATTTGGAATTTTCATCTGCAATATCGAAACAAGCATGGAGTGAAATAATACCCAACACATGTGAAGCTATTTACGCTTTCCTGAAAGATGAGTTCATGAAGGCAAGTCAAGTAAATTAGTCTGTCAGCGAACTGTTTACCGAAAAGAGTTATCCAAAGTTCAGAAATCTAGAAGATCTGGTGTAGGAGTAGATCCAATATACCAGCCAACGTTATGGTATTTTGATCTACTTGGCTTTCTTAGTGATCAAGAAACGCCAAGACCAAGCAGGAGTACAATTGAAGATGAAATTGGAGTGCCAATGTGCGAGGAAATGGAACACGAGGTTATGTAAAACAAAACAGGTTCGCCCTGCAACTCTCGCAGTAAATTTACGTGACAAAACTGCTTTCGCTTTAGCAGCCACTGTCTGCACCATTTTGACCGCTTTCTCTGTTTCCTGCGGTTGGTCTGAATGTTTTTTGCAACACAAGTTGCGAACACAGACCACAACAGAACTTCCTCCATTTCTATTTTTCAAAATAACTGAATTAAATTTTGACGTTTTCGGGGAGCGTAGTCGCTTGCCACTGATATTTCTTTTCTACACCGACAGATGGCGGGCGAGTAGTAGATTGGGGTTTGTGTCGTGTGAACACACCAGATTTGCAGCGATCTTTTGCATGTACAGACATCTGCGCCGATGTCTGCGCAGACAGATCGTTGCGTGTGGACCGGGCTTTAGGAAATAAATTTTCCGATCGCTCTCAAGAATGTTGAGAAAGGTTACGACAGCCGCGCTGTGCAGTCGTTTGTGCTTCTTGCAGCGGCCGACACCGATTCCATCAGTTGTTTAGTGGAACTGGAATCAAGTTTTTTTTAGTGTAATTTACTGGATATTTTACCTACAAGTAGTTAGCACCAAGTGACAAAGCGCCGTCGCTGGGAGATTTCTCTCAGCGGCTATTTTTAAAATGGAAACTAATGACGAAGTCCCAGTCGATACTGACTAAGGGTCGGCTGTCACTTTGCATACGAGACACAACATCGAGACTGTCATGATGCACCCTCTTTCAGCAGTGTTAATTACAAATAAGCATCAACTGGGTACCATCGAAATGTACTGTCAAGATCACTGTCCTCAGAATGATAAGATGGAGCTGGATCAGCAGTCATCAAGTTCACCTGTTTTGCCGCAGTGTCTGACAAACAACACCGAGCGACTAAAGGCAAGACACAGATCACAATCACCCCAACAGGCAACAGCTTCTGAAGCAAATGTACCGAAGAAAGCAAAGGCAAGTGAAAAGCACAGTTGTAATGTTGAAGGGGATGTAGATATAGTAGATATTGATAATGTTGCATACACTGTGGAAGTTCTAGGAGTAGACAGTAACTTGAGTGTAATATAGGAGACAGGAATTGCAATGAGCAGCCTGCTTCCCAAAAGTCTGTTAGTTGTAAAAACTTGGACAATTCAGAGACCACAACGGTACCTCCTACAGGAAATAACATGTTTCCTAGTAACAACAAATATGCTAGTAAAGATAATACATATCAATCAACAGACATGGGTCCCTACGTCGTCTTTGTAGAGGGAGAAAATGGGAATGTAGGAAATTTAATCCAATGGCTCTTGGAAGAATATTGTTTACAGAAAGTAATAACTAAAGACATGAAATAGTTAATATTTCAGCTATTGGTAGAAACAGACATAAGATTGAAACAAAAACAGGGCAGTCTGCAAGCAGGTTGCGGTTGCTTGCTGTTTTTCGGCTGAAGGATATGGAGGCTTATATTCCAAATTTCCTAACAAAAAGAAAGGAGTTATCCGTGATGTTGATATTACATTACCCCATCAAGACATCCTTGCAGAAATAAAGTCGGAATTTTTAGTAACCGACGTATGAAGGTTCACAAAGAAAGTAATAGAAAATGGAGAGTTGGAAGTACTTCCCATACCGAAATGTGTTGTAACATTTAAATCTCAACGACTTCCCCAGTACATATATTTGTGCAGTATGCGATGCCCTATTGCACCGTATGTCCAGTCAGTTTTGCAATGTCACACTTGCCTTAGATATTTCCATTTAAGTTTGCAATGTCATAGTAGTGCCCGCTGTGCCATATGCGTGAGAGCTCATGAGACCTCACAGTGCTCACATGCCAGAGAGCCCAGATGTTTGCATTGCAACGGGAACCACCTCGCATCTGATCGCTGTTGCCCAATTTATCAGCAACACATGAAAGAAAAGTGCAGCGAAGCCTATGGCGCTTCTTACGCAACTGGCATTTTGTCACTGTGACCATCATTTGCGCAGACTACTGCTGGTGTTTCTACAATACGAGAGCTCTCTCCTAGTGACTGGCCTAAAATATGCGAGAAACCAAAAGGTTTGAATATGACGGACAAGAAGCTAAAACAGGGACCTAAGCGAGCAGTTATGTTGGTTCCAGCTCCCAGGTCTTACAAAAATAAATCATTTACTCGCAGTCCATAGAAGCAGGGTTATTCTCATATGTTATACGAATTTCAGGGTCCACAGAACTCAATACAATACAATCCATATCCTCCCACTCCTCTGGCAACATCTTATACTGGTCGAGAAACTACTATAACAGCATTTCTGCTTTAATAATGCAGATCTTTCTTTCTCTTAAAAATGAAACAGACATGGTAATGACACAGGCTCTTATATGTAATGCTGTTGAAGACTTCTGCAAATCTGACAATGGCTTTTAAAGTACTCCAGTGGAATGCACAGTCAGCAATCTTGAACAGAGAAAGTCTTTATCAGGAGCTTAGCAGCAAGCACATACCAGTAACTTGTATTTGCGAAACTTGGTTTCAGCCAACCCAACGCATACAATTAAGAGGATACGCTGTTCTCAGAAACGACAGAGACGATGGAAAAGGAGGAGGAGTAGCCATTCCGATTAGAGAGCCGGTTAAGTTTAAAAAATGCCAGGTAGTTGCCGCTGTAATTTACACTCCTAAAGGCACAGTCAGTCCCGTCACCATTTACAAACCACCTAAGTGTAAAATACAAGATCATTCACTGGATCAGATTGTAGCCCAGCTTCAGACGCCATTTCTCCTTTGTGCAGACTTCAACACACATCACTCACTATGGGGTTGCATAATAGATTACACGGATGGCAGAGAGTTAGTTACACTTTTTGAAAAGTTCTATTTGATTCTTCTAAATGATGGTTCTCTTACTATGATACATAACACAAACAGAAGACCGTTGGCTGTCGATTTGACATTGTACTCTGTTGACTTCAATCATGTAATGGTGTTGACGGTCAAACGAGATCCGCTTGGCTCATCATTTCCTTCTGGAAATCACAATAGACTTACCTATAAATACAGTAGAAATTATCTACCCAAACAGCAGATGGAAAATAAAGGTCAAAGTATACTGCAACAGTCCAGCTGAAGTTTCAATCTTTTAACAATTTGTTAGCTCCGAAAGAGGCCTACAAAAAGCTAATTTCAGTTATTGAAGACGCTGCAACAACTTCCACTCCAAGAAAAAAGGAAGTAATCGTTTTGAAGCAATGGCCTCCAGTCTGGTGGACACCAGAGTGCTCTGGACCCATAGCACAGCGCAAACTTGCGTACAGTAACTGCTGTAAACAACAAAATGTAGAAAACTTCATTGCATATCGGAAAATAGCAGCGAAAGTTTGAAGGCGGTTAAAAGACTGTAAAAAGAATAGCTGGCAAAATTTCTGTGAATCTTTAAATAACAACGTTAGTATCGCTGATGTTTGGAAGAAATTAAGATTCTTCAAAAACAAAAACTCCACTATGCATCAGCCATTAAGTGACACGTGGCTTGAAGACTTTGTGAATTCAATCTCACCAACTTCCGCAGCCGAGCAACCGTATTACTCCCCGGAGCAACAGGATTACAATCACCCGCTCGTGTTATCGTTTTCGTATGAAGAACTGATGACTGGCATTAAAAAGAGCATAACTTCTACACCCGGTAAGTATGGTATACACTATCAGATGATAGAAAATCTCCCACAAATAGCACTCAGAAAACTGTTACAGATATTTAACAAATATGGATGAATGACATGCTAATAGAAGATTGGACAACCCAAGTAGTGGTACCCATACTGAAACCACATAAGGATGAAGAGCAGGCCAAATCATATACACCTATTGCTCATTCTTCCTGTATCGGCAAAACTTTGGAACACCTGGTAAAAAATCGCTTGGAATGGTGGTTGGAATCAAATCAGACCCTGTCATCGAGTCAGAATGGGTTTAGAAAAGGCAAGGGAACAATAGATAATTTAATATCTTAACCTCAGAGATCTATGACGCAACAACAAGAAAAGAGAATGTAACAGCTATACTCCTGGATATAGTTGGAGTGTATGATAATGTTCTTGTACCTGTGTTGCTACAGAAGTTGGAAACCATAGCAATCCCAACACAACTGATTTATGGAATCAGCACTTTCCTTGCTGAAAGACACATATGGGCTCAGTTCCAAAATAAATTAATTGGACCATCTACATCTACATGATTACTCTGCAATTCACTTTTAAGTGCTTGGCAGAGGGTTCATCGAACCTCAATCATACCAGCTCCCTACCATTCCACTCCCGAACAGCGCGCGGGAAAAACAAACACCTAAACCTTTCTGTTCGAGCTCTGATTTCTCTTATTTTATTTTGATGATCATTCCTACCTATGTAGGTTGGGCTCAACAAAATATTTTCGCATTCGGAAGACAATGTTGGTGACTGAAATTTCGTAAACAGATCTCGCCGAGACGAAAAACGTCTTTGCTTTAATGACTTCCATCCCAACTCGCGTATCATATCTGCCACACTCTCTCCCCTATTACGTGATAATACAAAACGAGTTGCCCTTTTTTGCATCCTTTCGATGTCCTCCGTCAATCCCACCTGGTAAGGATCCCACACTGCGCAGCAATATTCTAACAGAGGACGAACGAGTGTAGTGTAAGCTGTCTCTTTAGTGGACTTGTTGCATCTTCTAAGTGTCCTGCCAATGAAACGCAACCTTTGGCTCGCCTTCCCCACAATATTATCTATGTGGTCTTTCCAACTGAAGTTGTTCGTAATTTTTACACCCAGGTACTTAGTTGAATTGACAGCCTTGAGAATTGTACTATTTATCGAGTAATCGAATTCCAACGGATTTCTTTTGGAACTCATGTGGATCACCTTACACTTTTCGTTATTTAGCGTCAACTGCCACCTACCACACCATACAGCAATCTTTTCTAAATCGCTTTGCAACTGATACTGGTCTTCGGATGACCTTACTAGATGGTAAATTACAGCATCATCTGCGAACAACCTAAGAGAACTGCTCAGATTGTCACCCAGGTCATTTATACAGATCAGGAACAGCAGAGGTCCCAGGATGCTTCCCTGGGGAACACCTGATATCACTTCAGTTTTACTCGATGATTTGCCGTCTGTTACTACGAACTGCGACCTTCCTGACAGGAAATCACGAATCCAGTTGCATAACTGAGACGATACCCCATAGGCCCGCATCTTGATTAGAAGTTGCTTGCGAGGAACGGTGTCAAAAGCTCTCCGGAAATCTAGAAATACGGAATCAACTTGAGATCCCCTGTCGATAGCGGCCATTACTTCGTGTGAATAAAGAGCTAGCTGCGTTGCACAAGAACGATGTTTCCTGAAACCATGCTGATTACGTATCAATAGATCGTTCCCTTCGAGGTGATTCATTATGTTTGAATACAGTATATGCTCCAAAACCCAACTGCAAACCGACGTCAATGATATAGGTCTGTAGTTCGATGGATTACTCCTACTACCCTTCTTAAACACTGGTGTGACCTGCGCAATTTTCCAATCTGCAGGTACAGATCTATCGGTGAGCGAGCGGTTGTATATGATTGCTAAGTAGGGAGCTATAGTATCAGCGTAATCTGAAAGGAACCTAATCAGTATACAATCTGGGCCTGACGATTTGCCCGTATCAAGTGATTTGAGTTGCTTCGCAACCCCTAAGGTATCTACTTCTAAGAAACTCATGCTAGCAGCTGTTCGTGTTTCAAATTCTGGAATATTCCATTCGTCTTCCCTGGTGAAGGAATTTCGGAAAACTGCATTCAATAACTCCGCTTTAGCGACACAGTCGTCGGTAACAGTACCATGGGCACTCTGCAGCGAAGGTTCAACTGGTTCAAATGGCTCTGAGCACTATGGGACTTAACATCTATGGTCATCAGTCCCCTAGAACATAGAACTACTTAAACCTAACTAACCTAAGGACAGCACACAACACTCAGTCATCACGAGGCAGAGGAAATCCCTGACCCCGCCGGGAATCGAACCCGGGAACCCGGCAGCAAAGGTATTGACTGCTTCTTGCCGCTTGTGTACTTTACATACGACCAGAATTTCATCGGATTTTCTACCAAATTTCGAGACAATCTTTCGTTGTGGAACCTATTAAAGGCATCTCGCATTGAAGTACGTGCCAAATTTCGCGCGTCTGTAAATTTTAGCCAATCTTCGGGATTTCGCGGTCTTCTGAACTTCGCATGCTTTTTCTGTTTCTTCTGCAACAGCGTTCGGACCTGTTTTGTGTACCATGGGGGATCAGTTCCATCTCTTACCAATTTATGAGGTATGAATCTCTCAATTGCTGTTGCTACTATATCTTTGAATTTGAGCCACATCTCGTCTACACTTCCATAGTCAGTTTGGAAGGAATGGAGATTGTCTCTTTGGAAGACTTCTAGTGACACTTTATCCGCTTTTTTAAATAAAATTATTTTGCGTTTGTTTCTGGTGGATTTGGAAGAAACGGTATTAAGCCTAGCTACAACGACCTAGTGATCACTAATCCCTGTATCAGTCATGGTGCTCTCTATTAGCTCCGGATTGTTTGTGGCTAAGAGGTCAAGTGTGTTTTCGCAACCATTTACAATTCGTGTGGGTTCGTGGACTAACTGCTCGAAATAATTTTCGGAGAAAGCATTTAGGACAATGTCAGAAGATGTTTTCTGCCTACCACCGGTTTTGAACAAGTATTTTTGCCAACAAGTCTTCCACAAGGAGCTATCCTCAGCCCCCTACTCTTTGCGCTATACACTAACGAGTTGGCGAGGATGATCCCTTTTCGAGTTAAAATCCTCCAGTATGCAGATGATATTTGTTTGTATGTGTCAACCAAAGGAATGGATTTGGATGTGTGTGAGCTATCAAAGGCGACTGGCACACAGAATCAAACATTATGTAGCTGCAGGTTACAGATTTCGGCAGAAAAATCGGTACTTGTTCCTTACACGAACCAAAATGTGCCAGGCTGCTTGAATAGTGCAAGACTTTCTGATCATAAAATACCGCTAAAATCCCAGGCGACGTTTCTTGGTGTTCTCTTCGATTCCAGAATGAGTTGGATACCTCATATTAAAACTGTCGTCAGTATGTGTGAAAAAGCATTGAACCTTATCCGATCAGTGACAAGAGTATGGCGGGGGACTCACCCCAACACTCTGCTCACTCTTTACCGCACATTGATACATTCCCATACAGACTATGGATGCACGGTCTATCACACTGCTGCTAACAAGTACCTAGCACTACTGGATAAACTGCAGTACAGAAGCTTACGCATCTGCCTCGGAGCTATGTATTCTTCTTCCACCAATGCCCTTCTCCTGGAAGCATCAGAAATGTCTCTACATCTACAATGATGTGTGATCGTTATATCTTACAGCGGATGACAGATACTAAACATCCACTGATAAAATAGTGTAAAACGCTCTCTCAATAACAGAAATGTCAGGAAACAGTAGTTTTATATCTACAAGCGGTATGAAGACTGGAAATATCTCCAAAAGAAAGTATATCGACGTGAGGTTCTTCCAATGCTCCTATATGACTATTACAGCTCTTATCACGATATTCCTGGAACATACATCGACAATTCCAGCAAAGGTAAAGGATATGAGCAGTTTTCACCTACATCGCTCCTGGCAGAAAAGTGGGCAGAATATCTTAAACTATATACAGATGGCTCAAAAATGGGGATGGAAAATTATACCGGATGTGCTTTCTTCTGTCCAGAATCTGCAGAAGAAAAGAAGTTTCAACTACCAGGTGATGCTTCCATATTCTTGCTGAAACTTTCGCTATTACAGAGGCAATCAAATATGCAAGATCTCTCAAAGTACCTAAGGCAGTAATAATCACTGACTCTCAAAGCGTTCTGAAATCCATTACTTACAGGAATTGGGACAAAAGAACTAGTAAATACACCCTCGACAAGCTGGATCATTATCACAAAACTAAGAAGACTGGCCAAATTATAGAATTTGTGTGGGTCAAATCACATTCCGGCGTTCTATACAATGACAAAGAAGATCAACTAGCGAGAGATGCGATTGATGCCAAGACAGACATGGTTTGCGAACTTCAAACATTCAAGGAAAATTATAACGTCCATTGTGAGAATGCGTCTCATTCATGGATCTTTCCCTGCCCACTTGCATAGAACGGGGCGTATCGGAGATACCCTATTGTCAATGTGAAGAGAAAACAATTGGTGATGTGAATCACATCTTATTTCAGTGTAGACGCTATGAGGAAGACAGAGTCAACTTTTTAAAGGAGCTCTTAAGACTTGGTCACTGCCAGCCGCTTTGCACGATCCCATTTCACAGAGACACAACCAGGAGTACATATGATGCCATATCCCAGTTTCTAGCGAAAGAAGACATACAATAATTTTGATCTGAAAACATATAAATATATGTCCTAAACAGTATGTATGATGAAGACAAATGTTACCTTGTTATGTGTGTCAGTACATTTATTTGTGATGGCTAAAAAGTTGTATGCTAGAAGCCAATAAAAAGGGAAAAAACCTTTTCTTTTTCTGAAAGCGACAATCCATCACATACATATTCATCATTTACACATGAAAAGTAACATCTCCCCAGATAGTACTATATTAATGTTGTGTATCTCAAAGTTTATCGTTGTTCTCCCAATAAAGGCTAATTCACAGCAGCCATCACGTCAGAGCAAATACACAATATTCGAAAGTATTTATTCATGAATATGTTGTGGCTTATGCCTTTGAATCATTTTTTTAAATGTATTTCACGATAATTCATGTCTCTTGGCAATTTGATAACGCATGGAACGCAAAAATATAATAAATGTTTCATTAAGTAGGTAGACAATAATTAACAACAAACATTATCCTTACGACACTTATGACTGCCTGCTTTCTCACAGCTTGCAGCTCTAGTGTCTATATTTATTTATTTATTTGTCCATATAAATCTCTTTTTCAGTACATATATCGTACACACGATATTGGACAGAAAACCTTTTTATCTATTGGTTTTTCAAACATCAAACATACATTATTTAAATTTTTATGACAAACTGGATCTATACAGATAGTAATTACAATTTCTTTAAATATTGTATATTTTTAACTTATTTCTACAATTAAAGATACAAATTACATTTTTTCTTGCATTTGATACTGTGAGATCGAATAGCAGCAGTTTTTCACAGACTTTTTAAAGCTGTGTAGTTCAAGAAGAGATTTTCTATGTCTTGGAAATCTTTTGTATAGTTGTGTCCCTGCATGATATACACTTTTTTGGCATAGTGCAGTATTACAATGGTTAACATGTATGTCACTGCCTGATCTGGTACTGTAATCATGGACACTTTTGTTTTGAGGAAAAAAGGTTTTCTTTTCTCAGTATACTTTTTTTGACATGTATGACTACTTCCAGTATATAAATGCAGGGAAAGGGTAAATCTTTATATCTTTAAAGAAAGGTTTGCATGGTTTTCTGCTGCTCACTTGTTTCATTATTTTTATAATTGCCTTTTGTTACCTGAAAACTGTTATGGCCTGGTGTACATTTCCCCAGAAAATAGTATCATACTTCAGTACTGAATGTACATGAGCGAAGTATACAGCCCTAACCGTTTCTGCACTAGTATTGTTGCAAAGAATTCTTACTACATAGCTCATTTTTGCTAGTTTTGAATTTAGGGATGTGATGTGAGTGTTCCATTTAAGATCTTCCTGGATATGAATCCCAAGAAATTTAGTTTCATTGACAGCACTAATGATTTGGTTATCTATACATATTACAGATTGTGCCGCATTTTTACTTTTATCTGTGTGAAAATTCATGAGTACCGTTTTTTTGGGGATTAACTATTAGCCTTTATCTGGTAAACCATTCAGACACTTCTTTTGTAATATATGTTGCAGATCCAGTCACATTTTCTTCTTTACTTCCTTCAATCAATAGACAGGTGTCATCTGCAAACAGTACAGTTTCATAATCCTTAACATGTGATAAGAAATCATTAATGTACACCAAAAAAGAAAGGGACGTAAAATAGACCCCTGTGGAACACCATGACTTCGTACACATGGTTCTGAAACGTGTAGCTGGAGTTCATTTCCTTGTATATATATATATATATATATATATATATATATATATATATATATATACACACACACACACACACACACACACACACACACACACACACACACACACACACACACACACACACACACACACACACACACACACACACACCAGTTACCTGAAAACGATATGCCAAATGTGATTTAATCCACTGATTTGGCACACCTCTTGCACCACACCATTCAAGCTTCCGCAGGGGTACAGAATCATCAATTACATCAAAAGCTTTTGTTAGGTCCAAGAATAAATCTGAGGTACTTCTGTGATTGTCCACTGCATTTAAGACATGGTTTATCAGGTTGAAAGTGGCTGTTTCAGTTGATCACTGCAGTCTGAAGCCATGTTAACATCCAGAAATTATATTATTCTTGTTGAAGAATACATTTAGTCGCGAAAGGAATACTTTTTCAATAATTTTCGAAAACCCTGACAGTAGAGACACAGGCCTATAGTTACCCATACATTGCTGGTCACCTTTTTTTGTATATTGGTATTACTTTTGCCATTTTCAGTTGCCGTGGGAAGACACCATCTTATAAAGTGTCGCTCCAACTGTCGAAAGTTAATAACATCCACACCAGAGAGTGTTGTCACTCTATGTATTAAACAGTGGTACAACCAAATTGAACTTTTTGTGGCACGACAAAACGTACTTCTCTTAAATTGTGTCACTAAAAACTGGGAGCTCACACATGTAGCTGTACAGCAACTGCAATTTACCACTAGTTGTCGCGACACTTTCGTTGTATTTGTGAATCTGGATTAATGCATCGAAAAAGTATTATACTTTAATACATGTGTGGCTGAGGTGTAGCAGCAATTGTGGAATTGGTTTCTTTTGTGTTGGGAAACAGTTTTATTGTTTAACTCTGCTTTATTGGGTAGATATGCTTCACATTTTTCTAAAAAGATCGGATATTTTGGTATTTACTAGCATTTTTTGTTATTAAAGGAAAACGACATTTTTCAGTACATATGTGTACGGAAGAAGAGAATCGTAAATAAACTGTCCTGAAATATGCCGTTTCGTATCTCCCAGGGTCCTCAGGAAACTAAATAAAGACAAACGTGGCGTCATTTTTTAGTTATTGTCAATTTTTTGGCGCTACACACAGTCTCCAGTGTAAAAACTATATTACAAATCAATATAAAAGTTCGAGTTAGTACTCATTCAAATATAGTATTTAGAAGGCTAACTTGCTGGTCACTTAGGGCACTGCTATCGCTGTGGGTAACAAAAACGAGATGGGGTGTCACAACATATGTTAGATTGTGGTTGAACTTTGTTACATCACTTTCCTTCCACCATCGCTCTCTGGTGGCAGTATTTCGAAACACGAGCATTCTGTCACAATTATTGTGGAGTAATTTCTGCTGTATTCCATTCAATTTCCGTGCGTTTCCATTTTACTAATGGGAAAAATGAAAACAGTTGTGGGCAGGTACATTTTTCACAGCTTCTGGAATTACTAGAACAGCAACCCACGTTTGATTATATATATATATATATATATATATATATATGTGTGTGTGTGTGTGTGTGTGTGCGTTCGGGTGGGGGGGGCAATAATTGCAAACCAATGACGTATCCTACAATCTTAAAAGATTTTTGGATGATTAAATCAACAATCTTAATATATATAACTAAAAAACGAGTCGTATAAACTTTGTGGTCTGTGAGACAAAGCAGTCTATAAATTATTGATTA
This sequence comes from Schistocerca piceifrons, assembly GCF_021461385.2. Lineage (NCBI taxonomy): Eukaryota > Metazoa > Arthropoda > Insecta > Orthoptera > Acrididae > Schistocerca > Schistocerca piceifrons. The sequence continues at coordinate 123,036,191 of NC_060143.1, read as the reverse complement.
TATGCAAGAAATAGTTCCTTAGTGTGATGTGGCAGCTGTTAAACTAAAAATTAGTTACAAAATACCTATATCAACGAATACAAAAAGATCTTGGAAGAGTGGTGTGCCTGTCGACGATATATACATACCAGCGGCTAATTAGTTTGTCGTTGCAGACAGCATTTTCGTGTATGAGTATTATTTCTTTTAGAAATGTGTTTGTCGCTCTTGATTTATCCCTGTGCAAAATCTATTTTTCGATCCGAAATTTCCTTGTATTTAACGCACATCACAGCTCTAATACCATAGCCTGCACTATAATATTCATTCATGCCAACTTGACTTCAGCTGACGCTATATCGAAAGCTGCATAGTTCCATAGAATTTGTGGCATCCTGTGTGAATGGTAGCCCACCATGCCACTAAAGAAAGCCACAAGCTGTGGCGTCACGTTAGTTGTGTGTGTGGACACGGCTTTGAAGGACAATGCCTGTAAATGTATTGAACTGTACCCAATCTTTGGATGTAAATTTGATAATAAAAACACTCCAGAAGGTTTCCAATAACGCTTGATAATTATGGAACACAGAATTGGATATTAGACAGTGCAACCGTCGAAAATAGGAGACTTAAACCGAAAAGAGAACTAATTTCAAGCTCGTTAAGCAGCATGCTCCAAAAACTATTTAAGATGGCATCTACAAAAAGGGACTGCTAATAAAACACTCATGTGTCCTATTTTAGAATATTGCTCAAATGTGTCTGACACATATTAAATATCACCAACAGAGGATACTGAATGTCTACAAAGAAAGGATGGTGGTGGTTGTTAGTGTTTAACGTCCCGTTGACAACGAGGTCATGAGAGACGGAGCGCAAGCTCGGGTTAGGGAAGGATTGGGAAGGAAATCGGCCGTGCCCTTTCAAAGGAACCATCCCGGCATTTGCCTGAAACGATTTAGGGAAATCACTGAAAATCTAAATCAGGATGGCCGGAGACGGAAAGAAAGGATGAATGAACAGTCTTAGGCTTAATGAATTGCACCATCAAAATGCTGAAAAGCATGAATTGGCAAATGCTTGAAGAGAGACGCCAAATAACGAAATAAAACCGACGTACGAAGTTTCAAGAACCAGTATTAAGTGAGGAATCTAGAAATCTTCTTCATCCCTCTGTGTATCATCCTCCTAGAGACTGTGAAGAGTTCAGACTAATTACTGACTGCACAAGGATAATTCTTCCCACGTTCAAGATGTGAATGAATAGAGCTACATGAGGATAGGGCAGGAAGCTGGCCACAGCCTAATCAAAGGAACCATCCACCATTCACCTTGTCAACTACAAACAACCATAAAAAACTCAAGGATGATTGTAAGGGAATAAAATCCATTCCTTGCAAATGCGAGTCCAGTACATGAAGACTGGCATAGCTGTCTAACTTGGTACATGATTGGAAGGAGAATCACAAATACATAGTCTACAGTGCGATTGCAACACGCACACTATGTAAATAGATGATATAACAAAAGTGGAACTTGAATAGAAAACACCCTTAAAAGAATAAAAACTCAGAAATTATGTAACACTGCTGAAAAATATACAAACACACGAAAACCTGCCGAACCTACACACATCAAAAAACGTTTTGCATCACCCTGGTTCCCAGAACTCCTGAAGATAGATGTTGACTATGGATATTGTCCCACAGACACAGTCACACCCCATTCCTGGATGTCAAGGTCAAAAGAAGAGCAGATGGCACCCTGGGCCACGGGGTATACAGGCAGAAAACGCACACTGATCTGTATTTGCATGCGGAATGCTGACACCACGCTTCGTAAAGGAATGGGGTGCTAAAAACACTGGTGCACAGGGTGTGCACCATCTCTGACGCAGAGAGTCTGCCCCTTGACCTGTAACACCTCAAAACTGTATTCTGGAAAAACGGGTACTCGGAACGGCAGATGAGATCCGCTCTCCGCCCCACCTTGTAACGTCCCCGCAAAAATAAAAGTCAATGATAATAAAAAAATGTGCCAAATGTTAACTCCCCACAAAATTAAGGAATAATAATGGTCCAAGTGTAACCTCCCCACAATATTTATTAAATAAGAATTGACCATAAACCAACAACAATATTAATTAAATAGTGAACCATGACCCAAATGGAACCTCTCAGCAGAAATAATTAAACCTGATAAATTTTATAAGGACAGCAGCGCTGACCTTCGGCCCTGTGAAATAATTAAACCTGATAAATTTTATAAGGACAGCAGCGCTGACCTTCGGCCCTGTATTCTGAATAAAAAAAAAGCAAAAATTCTTACCTTACAAAAAAAACTGCATCTATATCTGCTCTTATCTATCGACACAGCTTCGTGCAATGCTGGCCTATATTAAATTTTGATTCTTGGAGGAAATGCATAGGAAATATTCTTTAAGTTGAAATGAATGTTTTTATTTAAAAGAGTTACTTTATAAAAAATTATTATTGGGGGATTTTTTGAACAAATTAATTACAATTAACATACATTACTAGATGTGCGCAATGCTGCTTCATTACCTTCTACAGCAATACTCATCGTCCACCACAATCCTGACCAGAGTAGCAAGAAGAACACGCCGCTGATGCATGCCGACTTCTGCTCAGTACAACCGTCCCCTCGCTACTACTGACGACTGACTACTACTACAGACAGAGTACAACTACTGTTCCTGGCGACTCGCTACACGCAACTGCTCCTGCCGACTCGCTACATGCTACTGCATCCGACTGACTACTGCTACAGACAGAGTACAACTGCTCGCTACATGGTACTGACGACTCGCGCGGTCAAGCGCAGACTAGCAACGATAAATAACTCTCTGGTCAGAGATTCTGTCATGCCTCGCCATCGCTGGTAATGAATACATACGTGTTTCATAACCCTCCCCTGGGGGGGCAAAAATTTGGCAGTGATGGTGAGTCATTTGGACTTGCCATGAGCAACAAATTTTTGTTAACTAACTAACTTTACAATCACAGAATATACAGATATATAGGTGTAGAACATGAAGTAAATATAGTGCACGTGCACCGAGTACAGAACATGTAAGATTATGACAAAATATATATATATAATGAGTACAAAACAAATTAACAAATGACATAAATGCACATGCACTGTAGTTCAGAATGTATCAGCAAATAAAAAAAAATGTATATGCAATGAGTAGAAATCATGTTAGAAACATGACAAAAGTGCACACACACACACACTGTAGTTCAGAACATATCAGCAAATCACAAAAATGTATAGGTCATGAATACAAATCATGTTAGCAAAAATGATTTTCACTATGTTACAAGAATTAGGATAGGAAAGGGAAGGATTGCATCATGGTTGTAGCACTTTAGGTTGCACGCAACTGCACTGAAAGTCCATGTCTTTCTACAGAAGCACAACACCAAGTGATACAATCTGAAGTTCTTTTCCCAGAAGTATTAATCAGCGTAGCCAAGACACAGAAATGTCGTAGTAATGTTCCATGTTATCTTTTTGGTAGTACATTAGGTACACCAAACAGTGGGACCATAATAACATCTCCATCGCTCACGGTAGTGGACAGCATGTCGTGTCAACACCACGTTCTTGTAAGGTACACCAACGTAGAATTAGTGCAAAAACCAAATATAGTGCTCCATGATCATGAGGATATACAGGACAAACGGATATTGCAGTAATTCCAGGTAATTAGGTCAGAAGGTGAAGGACATTAAGTCACATACTAGTCTTCATTGAGAATTACACTAATAGTTGGTGGCACTCATTGCCCAGTTATTGAACATTTCTGTACCGTGTATGTAGTATTACAGAATAATGTTCATGAGTTGTTATACAGAGAACATTGGCACTCATTGCCTAATTATAAACCATCAGAAGTCATCATTGAAAACAAGAGCTAATAAATGACATAGTATTACAGAATAATGTTCATGAGTCGTTTTATAGAGAACATTGGCACTCATTGCCTAATTATAAACCATCAGAAGTCATCATTGAAAACAGGAGGTAATAAATGACATAGTATTACAGAATAATGTTCATCAGTCGTTTTACAGAGAACATTGGCACTCATTGCCTAATTATAAACCATCAGAAGTCATCATTGAAAACAGGAGGTAATAAATGACATAATATTACTGAATAATGTTCATCAGTCGTTTTACAGAAAACATTGGCACTCATTGCCTAATTATAAACCATCAGAAGTCATCATTGAAAACAAGAGCTAATAAATGACATCGTATTACAGAATAATGTTCATCAGTCGTTTTACAGAGAACATTGGCACTCATTGCCTAATTACAAACCATCAGAAGTCATCATTGAAAACAGGAGGTAGTAAATGACATAGTATTACAGAATAATGTTCATCAGTCGTTTTAAAGAGAACATTGGCACTCATTGCCTAATTATAAACCATCAGAGGTCATCATTGAAAACAGAAGGTAATAAATGACATAGTATTACAGAATAATGTTCATGAGTTGTTTTACAGAGAACATTGACACTCATTGCCTAATTACAAAGCATTATATATATATATATATATATATATATATATATATATATATATATTGTTTAAGAAATGCATTGCGTTGAGTAATAACTGAAGAATGAAAATATTTGCTTTTGAGTTGTTGCTGCAAATGAAGATGTGTAACGTCATTCGTCATGAGTCAGCTGTAGCAAGATTATGAAACAAGTACAGTATATGTAATCACATTCATAAATGACATAGGTTTAATGAACAACTACTTATAGCACATTAATTTCATAAATACTTTCTCCTGCAAAATGCAAAAATGGATTATTAAACTGAAAGAAGAAATGCATTTTATGCTGAAAAGTAGTGAACTTCGAATTAAAAGGTAGTGAAATGTGTATAAAAAACGTGTTCCCTAGCTGTCCTTTCCAAAACCTTCAGTCATCATACTATGCAATATAACACATACTGTCAAAACGAACTGCAACAAATACTAAAATAACTACATAGCATAAATAATTAAATTCAACATTATGCTCATCTGTAAAGAAAAAAAAACTTCATTATCCATCACTTCATTATCTAAATTATCATAACTCCATTATTATTATCATCACCTGTAAAGAAAAACTTCGTAATCCATAGTAGCATATTCTTCATCATTATTCATCGCCATTCATTATCATCTGCAAAAAAGTCACTTCATTACTCATTACACAACTATTCCTTATTTCTAGCATATTTCATCACTAAAACTAAGATGTGTAGTTCTGTCTGACAGCCTGCATCAATCGCCTTGTATTCTGAAAGAAAAATTAGTTAAGACTGCTATTCTACGATGTGTATAGTATATTCTTGTTAATGCTTGTTAATCCTGATCCATTTACTCTTCATCACGAAGTATTGTATCCTCTTTCGTTCATTCCGAAGGTAAAATTCCCATTTCTGTTTAATTTATTTCTTTTACACGTTATTTCTTTCTGAAAATGATGAACAAAGATTAATGTCTTGCATTTAAATCATATACTCATTAAATAAAAACTGTTTTATAGTAACATAATTGAGCATACAGCATAGCATGACAGAAAACATAATATGTCAAAAACATAGATAGTGTTCAGAAGCAAAAATGTACCCAGTGTATTACAATGTAGCAGCAAAAAAGGAAGTAAAGTAGTCACGATGTTGAGATATCATAAGGCAAAAATGTCAAAGTCAACTGGTGTTTGCTATATCTTAACTATTTCATAGTGCATATAAACAAAACAGGAAAACAATCATACATACATAAAAAGTGGAAAATATGCACCGTCTGACGTGTAACGACAAGAAGAGCGACCTGCTAACTTTACCTTGCTGAGCACTTGCCAAGAAAAAATACGACAATCATCACTAAGTAGTCACATAAATATAATTGCATAAGTTGTCATAAAAATGTGTAAGTTCATCTGGAAAAATATGCACAGTCTGATGTGTAACGACAAGAAGAGCAACCTGCTAACTTTACCTTGCCGGGCACTTGCCAAGAAAAAATACGACAATCATCAGTAAGTATTCATGTGAATATAATTGCATAAGTGGTCATAAAAATTAACAAATGGCATTACAGCATGTTAAATCATAAAGTATCTTCATTCAATAAAAGGTTTGATATTCGATATGTGGTGGTTTCCTTTGGTTTTTCTGGTTCTCAAAGTTTCGACGTGTACAACATTGGAGTGAGGAATGCTGCGAATCCGATATGGACCTGCGTATAGAAGTTCAAATTTACTGCACCTACCTTTTGCTCTATTGGATAAATAGTGTGTACGTACTAATAACTTCTGTCCAACGTGAAAGTCGCGGCGTGTACAAACCTGTTTTTGCTGTCTTCTCCGGCGCTCTGCGGCACGTTTGATGTTGTTCAGCGCAATGTCAATCATTTCATGGTGTCGTAGTCGACGAGATGTAGGAAAGTTTACTAATTCTTTAATTTTGTTAGGTGGTTCAACATTTTTCAGTATAACAGATGGAGATAGCATAGTGGATTCATTTGGTATGGAATTAATTACATCAGCAAGTTTCAAATAACGTTTTCGTGAACAAGATTCTGCGTGTCAAAAGTATTGTTTGCGTTACTGGAATATGCAATCTGTATTGTATTTAATCAAATTCTATCTGGCGTGTTATTATTTTTAGGAGGATGCTGTGGCATTTCAACTATTTGAACTGTTCTGTTATTTCTTCCTGACGTATTACGCTCTGGATGATACCTATTATCTGGTTTATTCATGATAATATGTTGTTGCTGATGTTCTTGCTGCTGATAAGACTGACTGTTATTATACGTACGCTGAAAATTGTGTTCATTATTTTTACGTCTGTCATGATAGTCATTTCTATACACCGCATTGCGATAGGAATTGAAATAGTGTGTTTTCTGTATGTACTGGTTTCCTTGTTGCTGTGTGTTACTATTTGTTGGAGCTGAGACTAAACGTGCACGCGGCGAAACATTAAAGCTTGGTTGACCTTGTACATTACATTGTTGGTTAGGTATGTTAATCGGCTGGTTTTGTTGCTATTGCGGTGAAAAACCTGTATTGTTACCAAAATGCGTTCGCTATTGCTGATAATTTTACACATACTGATGATTAAAATTTTCTCTGATATTAAAGTTCTCGTGGTTGTCATTTCTGGAGCGTCTAATGAAAAAGTGGCACTTTCGGTAAAAACTTGTCATATCGGGTTATCTTTACACTGTTCTTAATCCTAGGTAGAGCAATAGTTAGAGCTGTTTTGATAGATATAAAGGATAGTAGAAGAGAAGGTAGCAGTACAGAAAACTAAAGATGAAACAGCACTACTACGGCTCACGGCCCTGTGCACGCTACGGCACATATTCATTAAAGTGTAATGAATCCCCTGAGGTCAATTACGCGCAACAAATAAATTTCAGCTTTTGTGTTACAGGCAATGCCGTTGAAAATTCGAAAGAAAATTGTAGTATCCAGTCCAAAGCTAGTTTCTGCATTACAGGTAATGCTGTTGAAAGTACAAAAATAAATTGTCGTATACAGTTCAAATCGTGTATCTGTGCTCTGTCATTATTAAATTCCTTAGATTTTCTTACGGATAGAAAATGCTTATAATCAAAATTATCGGCTCTGTACGTCTGAACAGGTTCAGGATTGTATGGGAATCTATTTGCCTGTGACTGTTCGGAATCTAAGTCACGAACTCTCTGTAAATTACCTAAATTATACTGGCTATGTGAGTGTGACAAATGTTCGGAATTCGCCGTATGCTGTGACGTGTTATTAACTGAAATAGTTTTTATCTCTGTTACCTCTTGCTGTAAACTTGACAATTTTCTACGTAATGTATTATTAGACGAATCTATCTCATTGATTGTCTGCTGTAAATTTTGGAATTCAGGTGTTTGGTTAAACGAAATCGGTGAAGTATCGTCTGTTTTGTTATCATTATTACTTTCAATAACGTCAATACGACTGGCCAATTCATCATATTTTTCAGTCAGTATTTTTACCTGATCATCGTTTTTAGAGTCAGAAGCATTAATTTGTTTTTGTATTTTACGTGTGGTTTCGCTCAATTTTTTAATGTCTGCTTTAATGACATCGGAATCCTGTGTTAGTTCTAATTGTTCGAGTTTGTCTGTTACTGTCTGAAAGTCTGCTGTGTGTGTGTCTGTTTTCGATTTAAGATCGGAAATTTCATCACGTAATTCTGTGTTCAATTGTTTGATGGTATTAATTCCGTCGGACACTGTAGCAATATTATTGTCTACGTATGTTTTTGCTTTCGCAAACAATTTACGTTTATCTTCCTGCCTCTCTGCGGTGATTGTTTCCATGACTTGTCGTTTTACTTTATTCTGATCCTGTATAAATTTACGGAAACGCGTATCACTGTTTTGTAGGTGATGATTAAAACGTTCGTCAATTTGACTGTTCTGTTGTTCGAATTTCGCGTCTATCTTTGCATCCATTGTGCGCGAAAGTTCTGCTGTCATTAATTTAAACTCCTCGTGTAACTGTGTTGTGTTTTCAGAGCTTTGTTTAGCGACTCCACTAATTTCGTCTCTAAGTGTTTCTGTTGTAGCTGTTTGCATATCCCTTAATTCTTGAGCAACAGATCTAATTTCTTCGCTACTTTTCCTAGCACAAGCCTCAATTTCCTCGCGTAACTGTTCTTTAGTATCATGACATTGCGCGGCAACGGCTGTAATCTGTTCACTAAGCTGTCTGGAATTATTGTCTAATTTTTCATTTAACTGTTGTTTGAGATTTTCGTTATTTTCATGAAGTTGTTGTTTGAGATTTTCACTAAGTTGTTTGTGATTGTCGTCTTGTCTTTCATTTTGTTGTTTGAAATCTTCTTTAAGGTTGTCTTGTTTTTCATTAATTTCATTAAGTTGTTGTTTGAGATCTTCACTCTGTTGTTTGGAATTGTTATCTAGATTTTTATTAAGTTGTTCAATTTTTTTATCAAATTGTTGTAGCAATAGTGCCATAATTTGATCCAAGCCAATATTACCTACTCTATTCTCTGTGCTGTTTGATGGCGTACCTGCAAATGTCACATTTTGTGTGACCATTTGGTCATTCTGTAATTTACAAAAAGGTTTGCCAATCGAATGTGCACTGTTAGTCACTACACCGGAATTAAATAAATCTGCCGTACTCTGATTACTCTGTTCATTTTCATTGGAAAAATTTATCTGTTCATTACGTAAATCCTGCAAACCGGGTGATTCAAGCTGGGCAGCGCTCATTGCAACAGAACGCCCTGCATCATCAATTGTCGTTAAATTAACAGAGGACACAATTGAATTCGTCTGTTCACCACTAGGATCAAAATCAACATTAATAATCCGCACACTCTGTCTGTAAATTGAGCACTGTCATTAAGACACTGAGTGTCGCAAGTACTATCGGTGAAGTTATTTAAGTCGGTTATTTCACTCATTATTCCTCGTGATGTACTATTAACAGTTTTTCGCGGCATTTTTCACAAATCAAAAAATCAAAATGATTCACAAATGAAACAAACACAATGCAAAAAGCAACAAACACAAATACAATAAAGAGCAACAAATTGCCGATGATCTGTGGAAGAAAGAGTGACAAATTAGTAAATGCGTTGCGCCAAATGCTAATTACATTTAAGTAAATAAGAGCAGATATATGACTACTTCTTAGAAGATTCACAAAGAAATACGATCCTGGTCCGGATGTCGCCAAGTGTAATCTCCCCGCAAAAATAAAAGTCAATGATAATAAAAAAATGTGCCAAACGTGAACTCCCCACAAAATTAAGGAATAAGAATGGTCCAAGTGTAACCTCCCCGCAATATTTATTAAATAAGAATTGACCATAAACCAACAACAATATTAATTAAATAGTGAACCATGACCCAAATGGAACCTCTCAGCAGAAATAATTAAACCTGATAAATTTTATAAGGACAGCAGCACTGACCTTTGGCCCTGTGAAATAATTAAACCTGATAAATTTTATAAGGACAGCAGTGCTGACCTTCAGCCCTGTATTCTGAATGAAAAAAAGCAAAAATTCTTACGAGGGCAGTTCAATAAGTAATGCAACACATTTTTTTTCTCGGCCAATTTTGGTTGAAAAAACCGGAAATTTCTTGTGGAATATTTTCAAACATTCCCGCTTCGTCTCGTATAGTTTCATTGACTTCCGACAGGCGGCAGCGCTGTACGGAGCTGTTAAAATGGCTTCTGTAACGGATATGCGTTGCAAACAACGGGCAGTGAGCGAGTTTCTTTTGGCGGAAAACCAGGGCATCTGAGATATTCATAGGCGCTTGCAGAATGTCTACGGTGATCTGGCAGTGGACAAAAGCACGGTGAGTCGTTGGGCAAAGCGTGAGTCATCATCGCCGCAAGGTCAAGCAAGACTGTCTGATCTTCCGCGTGCGGGCCGGCCGTGCACAGCTGTGACTCCTGCAATGGTGGAACGTGCGAACACACTCGTTCGAGATGATCGACGGATCACCATCAAACAACTCAGTGCTCTACTTGACATCTCTGTTGGTAGTGCTGTCACTATTGTTCACCAGTTGGGATATTCAAAGGTGTGTTCCTGCTGGGTCCCTCGTTGTCTAACCGAACACCATAAAGAGCAAAGGAGAACCATCTGTGCGGAATTGCTTGCTCGTCATATGGCTGAGGGTGACAATTTCTTGTCAAAGATTGTTACAGGCGATGAAACATGGGTTCATCACTTCGAACCTGAAACAAAACGGCAATCAATGGAGTGGCGCCACACCCACTCCCCTACCAAGAAAAAGTTTAAAGCCATACCCTCAGCCGGTAAAGTCATGGTTACAGTCTTCTGGGATGCTGAAGGGGTTATTCTGTTCGATGTCCTTCCCCACGGTCAAACGATCAACTCTGAAGTGTATTGTGCTACTCTTCAGAAATTGAAGAAACGACTTCAGCGTGTTCGTAGGCACAAAAATCTGAACGAACTTCTCCTTCTTCATGACAACGCAAGACCTCACACAAGTCTTCGCAACCGAGAGGAGCTCACAAAACTTCAGTGGACTGTTCTTCCTCATGCACCCTACAGCCCCGATCTCGCACCGTCGGATTTCCATATGTTTGGCCCAATGAAGGACGCAATCCATGGGAGGCACTACGTGGATGATGAAGAAGTTATTGATGCAGTACGACGTTGGCTCCGACATCGACCAGTGGAATGGTACCGTGTAGGCATACAGGCCCTCATTTCAAGGTGGCGTAAGGCCGGTGCATTGAATGGAGATTACGTTGAAAAATAGTGTTGTGTTGCTAAAAGATTGTGGAATAACCTGGTGTATTTCAATGCTGAATAAAACAACCCCTGTTTCAGAAAAAAATGTGTTGCATTACTTATTGAACTGCCCTCGTACCTTACAAAAAAAACTGCATCTATATCTGCCCTTATCTATCGACACAGCTTCGTGCAATGCTGGTGTATATTAAATTTTGATTCTTGGAGGAAATGCATAGGAAATATTCTTTAAATTGAAATGCATGTTTTTCTTTAAAAGAGTTACTTTATAAAAAAATTATTATTGGGGGATTTTTTGAACAAATTAATTACAATTAACATACATTACTAGATGTGCGCAATGCTGCTTCATTACCTTCTACAACAATACTCATCGTCCACCACAATCCCGACCAGAGTCGCAAGAAGAACACGCCGCTGACGCATGCCGACTTCTGCTCAGTACAACCGTCCCCTCGCTACCACTGACGACTGACTACTACTACTACAGACAGAGTACAATTACTGTTCCTGCCGACTCGCTACACGCAACTGCTCCTGCCGACTCGCTACATGCTACTGCATCCGACTGACTACTGCTACAGACAGAGTACAACTGCTCCTGCTGACTCGCTACATGGTACTGACGACTCGCGCAGTCAAGCGCAGACTAGCAACGATAAATAACTCTCTGCTCAGAGATTCTGTCATGCCTCGCCATCGCTGGTAATGAATACATATGTGTTTCAACCTCTACAGCACAGCTTGTGAAGACGGAAGAAGTCACAGAGGACGAGATAGCCACTGCCTATATACTGTATACTGGTGCACTATCAGGGAAAATAGGACGAATATTGAGGAAACACCGAATAGGAACTGAGACATTTGCCCACCCAATAAAACACGAGCTGGCTGGCATATACCAGAATCCATGTCAGTGTGGGAAGACTTATATTGGACACACAGTGCGCACCATTGAAGATCATTGCCAAGAACATCAGAGGGACACTCGACTTACGTACGACCCCAACAAGTCGCGGTCGCAGAGCACCGTTTGTCCGAAAATCACGAAATGAACTACTAACATACCAGGGTTTAGGCACAGATATATACACACTGGGACAGCATCATTAGAGAGGCTATCAAAATACGTATCAATTTATTGATGATGTAGGTAACTGTATTTCTAATATAAATTGCACATTTGGCTTCCAATCAAAAAGGATGATATACATCAAGAAAAACAATCCTAGAAGTATCTACAAGACGTAATTATAAACCTCATAACAATTCTATCAAAAAAACTAAATTCTCATCACTATGTTTTTTAATCTTTGATTTAGAAATCGTATTAATTCCACAACTGAAACATCAGATACTATAATCTGGATGATATCAACAATATTCTTCATACTAGTACATTTAGGAGGATTAAATGACGAATGAAGTGAAAGAGCACTTCAATGAGCAAAATAAAAGGATTGTGATTAAGTATAACATTTTTGTTGAATTCTAAAAGTATGGATATAATCAGTCAACTTTAACAGAATAAGAAGCGAATTATTGCAGTCAGTTTCGATCTGGAAGGTTAGTAAATACTTTACCCTTATTCTATATCAATGGAAGCCAAAAAGAGTTTTATTTCTGTTAATAATATAATTGAACTGTAGAGTTCCAATTAAGGAAATGTAAAGCCAACATGAAAGATGCTAACTTTCTACATTAGAAGTTAAATTTCTTTAAAATTTCTAACATTTTATATTTTAAATAAAACATTACATTTTCCCTGTGAAAAATATAACCTACATTTATAAATACCTAAAAATTAAACATTTCCTTAACATCTTCAGTGTCATACTACTAGAATAGATATTCAAAAAATAAAAGTTCAAAGATAAATCTTAAAATTTGAGTGAAATCAACCATAAATGTAACCAATGAAACAAATAAACAACTATATAAACCTTGATCACCCAATAACTCACCGCAGTTTGAATAATAGCCTAAATTTAAAAGTAAATATCTAACAAATTTAGTTGAAAGGAAAGGTATAAATCATATGCAACAAGCAAAACTAACAAAAGATAATATATGTAAAAAAATAAATTATGAGAAAAATCAAATTTAGAAATAAGGTAACCTAAATTAGAACCTGAAACGACAACAGTAGTGGTTAAAAATTTCAAATAGTAAGATGAAACGATTATATGAGGTACAGAGAAAATTAATAAAGATAAAAGGCTACCTCCAAAAATAGCAACAAACAATAAACCAATTATACCAATGGAGATATAATAACTCTTATCATCAGTAGAACATCTTGAATAAAATTTACTGTCACCAAACATTCAATTATAGAATGAACAAAAAGAATAAACCCGTAGGAAAAAATTAAACAATTAATTCATCTTAAACAAACCATCACAAGAATTAAATGCCTTGAATAAAATCCAGTTAAAAGGGTATACCACACAAAGATAAACTAGAAAATTAGCACAAAGAGAGATTAAAAGTATAAAATTCATAATAGAATGTATAAAACGAATATCAAGAGGATCCTTCAAACTATACATTATTGAACCTGAACAGATAAATAACAATGCCTTTAGTAAAGCTTGAGCTAAAAAAAGAAAAAAAAATTCTGCGTAATCCATTGCCAAAATTCTTATTATTAAATTAAGTTGCGTTTAAGTAGAAAGAGCAATATTTTTTCAGATCACACTCAAAATAAGGCACCAAACAAGCTATAGACATAGTTATAGAAACAATTAACAATAAAAACCAACCACAATTATAAGAGTCCCATATTGGACTGAAACATATTAATAAATAAATGCCAGCAGAAATAAGAGTAAGAATGAACCAAAGCAGAAACAGGAGTAGAAGCAGCTGTACTAGCAGGAAGTCAAGAACAAAAAGGAATCAGAGCTCTTTTACTTATAGGTGCTACAACAATCAATATAGTAATAACCTTTATTTCAAAAGAACTTAAAATCATAAGAGTAAATATAATTTCAACCAGCAAAATATAACATTCAAGCAATAGAAATTAAAATAGCAACAACTCCAATATGATTAGACAAAGCAGTCAATATACCAGCACTATAAGAGTTCACATTTTGATAATACATAACCAAACAATAAGAAACCAAACCATCCCGTACTAATAAAAATCTAATCAAATTTCTGCTAATAATTAAAAACCCTATTGAAAGGAAAAATATTAAAATAATAATAATATTAATAATAATGATAATAACAAAATGATTAGTGTTTTTTTCACCAGATATATAATCCTTTATATAATAAATTACCAAAGAAGTAATACATATAACCTAAGATATAGAAATAAAAGTTATTGTATCAAAAATTAAAGTTATCACAACAATAGAACTATTTAAATTAAAAAGTTCCAAATGACAAAAAACTCTGTAATCAATTATTAAATAATAAATACCGAAGATAAAAATTATAGTCCTAGGAAAATAAAAGATGTCAAGAAACAAACAGAAAACAAATACATAACCTAAAATGAAAAACTTCATATCATTGACCCCTCAAACCAATACTTTTATTTAAAACACTTAAATAATTTAAAGAAAGAAATGATCACCCTTCAAACAAAGAACATTTAATGGCAACTAATGTAAAAGTAAAAGACGATATCCCAAAAAATAACCAAGGTAACAAGTATAACCACCAGAATGATAATTACCATGGTGAGAATAAGAATACATGTACAAACTATAAACATCACTAAAGAACAACAGTTAAACCTAAAAATTTAAAAGAGGATCAAGACATAACTCTATTTAGTAATCTCAATTCCCCCACCAAATTTAAAGAAGGAGAAGCAGCCATATTTGAAGTTCTCAAAAGGAATTACCAGAAAGTCATTCTAGGTATCAAATTAATTATACCCTTGTTAATTAATAATCTTCATCTACTAAAACATAAATAATATTAGTCAAACAAAATAACCGAGAGGAACATAAACCAAGAGCAACCATTAAAGAAAGTGAACCCATACAGGACGATCTGTTCGTAGTTATGCAGCCACCAATAATTTTTCTCATATGAGCAACAAAAGAATAAACAGTCAAAGACTATCCACCAACCAGACAAAAAGAAATAAATCTAACAATAATACAAAGAGATAAACCAAAAGATAATCAAAAATAATTAAAACTCAAATCCAAATAGAAATAACCTTTACTAGACGAAAAAGACCATAACTATTTAACTTTACTAAAACGCCTGCAAAATCATTCTACAAGAAATGGAAGCCTCTAACGAGCCTTGGGAAGTAAAAGATAAACTGAACATACTGGCATCTTAACTAAAAAAGAGAATATTATAAAAAACGTAAAATATGAAATAAAAAGAACCAAAATCAAACAACATAGGAAAATACAAAGTATTAGCGAAATCGTAAACATTAAACAAAACTAACAATAAAGGCAATCTAGCAACTAAGATATAAAGAATCAGCCAGCAAATGTTCAGGTTGATAACCCCAAATTAAAATTAAAAGCAAATTAGGAACTAATATACCTTCAAAAAATATAAAAAGAAACAAGACTCAATCTAGCAAAAAAACTATAGAGCATAATTAATAAATCAAAACCATAAAACAAAAAATTAGAATGATATGAAGTTAAATAAACTGAACATCTAGCAGTAATTATTTATGAACAGATCCAAAACTCGATAAAATAAAACTGAAATTAAAGTAATCAACACCAAAATAATATCTAATTATATTCATATTACATAAATATACGTAAATCATAAAACTAAAGCTTGAAGATAGTATCAAAAAGAAACCAATCATTTTAATTGTTTAATAAACAAAAAGGGATAAAAAACCAGACATCAATAAATACTGTAACATAAAGATAAACCAATTGAATTAAAGAAATGAAACCGAATCATTGAAATTAAAATAGAAAGACCCAAAGCCCCCTCACACACATAAAAACTAAAAAATAAGATGGGAAAAAGTAATCATAATCAAATTAAACTCCGAAAATAATAATTAACATAATAAAGAAGGAACAATATTTTACAATATCAACAACACCATCAATAAATGGTTACCTTTTGCAATACAAAACGTAAACCCCAGCAAAATATAGCAATAAAGAAGTAAAAATAGAGAATATAGATGATAGTTATAAAAAACCAGTCTTGTTAACCGGAAACAAGACTAGCCCCCAGGTATGATAAAGTTTCCCAACATTGGTCTGCATAACCTACGTTTGAATAAACTAACCCCTGAAATTTCTAAAATAATAATTATGTCACTATCAAGAATAATATATATCAATTTTTTAATTTAAGTGATCCAGTGTCGATAAAACTTTTTATTATCTTTCAAACTTTCCTTATTGGTTTAATAACAGGGACAACAACAGAACATTATTGCTTATCATACATTCCATTTTTAACATTTCTTGGTGGCTTATTAGTTTATTTGTTTACATTACAAGAATTGTATTAAATGAAATATTTCAGCCATAATCAATTACTATAAAAATGTACTTTAACAATATGAATCATCATTGCATGTACACTAATTATTATAAACATAATAATATTTATAGGCTTCTTTAAAGATGATGAGAACATAATTATTAATAAATCAATTAATAGTCAAGAAATAACAATATCTTTAGAAAAACTGTATAATATCTAACATTTATTATTACAATAATAATAATTATTATTATTTATCTATTTCTAGCTTTATTAACAGTAGTCTAAATCACTAACATTCACTAAGGACATATTCATAAAATAAGATAATTATACTAATGAATAAATCTTTCACATTAAGACACTGTTTAATTAAAAGGAGATGGTGATTGACTGCCTCATTAATCTCTCACTTACTTTAGACGATGCCGAGAGGAGTGAAATGGGTCGATAAGTTTCAATGTTGTGCCTACTACTACTCCTTGAATAAAGGTATCATTTTCGACATTTTTAAAATGACCCCCCCCCTCCCAGGAATGATAAATTAACAATATGAGCCAAGCGATTTGTAATTTGTGAAGAAGTATGAATTATAAGTGACAGTACTACATCATCTACAACAGGTGATATTTTGAATTTGAGGCGTTCAATCATCTTTACTACTTCATGTGCACTAGTTGGAACCAGCTTCCTGCTGTATATAGCTATATGAAAATTTAACTTATCCTGATTTGCCAACTTTAATATAAGTGTTTGGGAAACATTTCCAAACTAACAGTTTATGTAATTTGGCAGGTCTTTTTGCTGATGCTGATACCACCAGCACCCATAAGTGTATTTTCCCATTCTTCATATATCTTCCCTGATTCACTTTTTACCATATCCACTTCAGATTTTGCTTTGTTACCCAATATTCTTATTAAATCATCATTTCTAAGTAGCTTCGCCTTTGCAAATTACTTGCTGATGTATTTCTTATGAGGCCTTCCATATCTTTTTTAAACTGATGGTCTGCAGATCTTTTCACCTGAGAGCTGAGTATTTTGGAAGTCCTACAGGAAATATTCATGCTCTACATAATCCAGGAACACTGTAGTTTGCAGACGGGGACACACTTGTAGAGGGCATCATAATAAATAAATACTGCTGCCACCAGACTACTGCTGTTTCCACTAGTATGCCCTTGCTTTCTTCTAACTTATCTACACTACTATCCTAAATTAAAGCAATAAACAGAAATTTTGCAAGGTTGCATTTATTTTGCCACAAAACAGTATAAATAGGTGATCATAAAGTAGAAACAATGTAAAGAGTAGAGAATGTAAACAACTGCAACTTGTATAATGGTAGACAAAAATGTTGTTTGTTTTTTTTTCAACTTAATGGAGTTGCTAACATATTTCGACAACTGATTAATGTGCTCAGTATGAGGTGTGACCACCTCTGGCAGCAATATAGGCCTCACAACGACTGGCCATACCGTAAATGATATCATCAATCTCGTGTTGAGGCAATAACACCCATTCTTCCTGCAGAGCTGCTCACAAGCCTTGGACAGTGGTTGGTGGATGCTTATTTCATGCAACCTATCCCCCCGGTGCATCCCAGATATTCTCTATGGCTTTCAAATCAGGAGAGTGAGCAGGCCACGCCATGAATGCAGTATCTTCTGTTTCCAAAAAAAACATCAGCCACCTGTGGTCTATGAGGTGGAACATTATCGTTCATGAATACGAAATCTGGGCAGACAGCAACTCGCTACCACTGTGCATGAGATCCCAAGATCTCCTCAACGCACCTGACAGAAGTTAAACCTTGCTGATTCCCCCGTACAATTTGATGAAGAGGTGTTCGAGTGGTCAACATACCCCCCCCCCCCCCGTCATATCATTAGGGATCCACCATTTTTGGGTCCCAAAATTCTGTTACACATGCCCACCATATGTGAATTCCGTCAAGAATCACTCTCCAGACGAAATTGGGACTCATCTGTGAAAAGAACATTGGTCCACCGTTCGACTGTCCAGGCGGCATGTTGACGGCTCTGCTCTAGATGCTCCCTTCTTTGAAGATATGCCAAAGGTAAAGAGACAGCGCATCTTCAACAATAAAGGCTGCTCTGCTGGAGCCTTCTGTACAATGTTTGCCTCGATACAACATGTACAGATGATGCTCTGAAGTCAGATGCCAGTTGCTGTGCAGTACTAAGGCGGTACCGTCGTACCCTTGAGTCAAATAATGGTCCACTCTTTCTGATGTCACACATGGTCATCCTTGTCCTCATCCTGAGGATACAGTTTCCAGTTTTTCCCATTCGTCTACCTGTTTGCAGTTGAACATCAGCTCATTTGGTGTAAATGCAGTTGATATATGGGGAAGGTTGATAGCTTCTAAGAAAGGAGTGACATATTCAATCCATTTGGTATGTCTATGCGGTATTTAGGTCTTCATGAACTGTTGAATTCCTTAAACACCCTTTCTAGGGGGTGTTTTGCTATGAAATTTGGATACTGAAATGTGTTTGATTTGGTTGGAATCTACAAATTCTTTCCATTTACATCCTATAAAATACGAGGCATTATCTGTTAACATGACTTCTGGTTATCCTACTCTTGCAAAATAATCTTCTTTAATTCATTTTATAATTGAACTGGTAGTAACTTTCTGTACAGCATATTTTTATATATCTAGTGGAAATATCATACAGGCCTACTATATATTTTACTCCCCCTTTACCTCTGGGGTAGGGTCCAGCAACATCTAAAGATACCTTTTCTAGAGGTTTCTTAGGCACAATGGGATGTAGTTCTTTCTGTTTGCAGATGTTAGAATGTTTTGTTTTCTGACAAACAATACACTCTCTTACCACCTATAGTACTCTTGTTGTAAGGTTGTGGAAATAACAATATTTAACTATTTTATGAGTGCATTTAGCCATGCCATAATGGCCCCAAGTATTGTGTATGTATAAGATAAAATCATCCACACATTCCTCTGGCTAACACACACGCCATTTCTCTAGTTCCGGAGATTCCTTATCGATCAGAACACCGTTGTGAATAGTGAAAAACCTTTTTAGTTTTTCATCACAGTTATGTGCAAGTTTTGTAAAATAAAAAATACTTCCAAATCGAAATTTTGTTTGTATTGGTTCTTTTCAATTAAAGCAGTTTTACGAGGTGTGACAATAAAGTAATGAGACTAATGTGCAAAAAAATGTTGCTTACCGTTTTAGTCATGTTTAGTATTGTCTCCTTCAAAGTAGTTCCCTTCTGACTGCACACACTTTTTCCAGCGCTTCTGCCATTGACAGTTACATTTCTGGGAATCATCTTCTGTAATATCCTGCAATACCCTCATCACAGATTTTTGGACATCTTCTGTTGTTTGAAAATGGTGTCCCGTGACCACCATTTTGACTCTTGGAAATAGAAAAAAGTCGCATGGAGCTAAATCTGGTGAATAAGGTGGCTGTGGTAGTACTGAAATTTGTTTTGAGGTTAAAAATTGCTGTACTGACAGAGCAGTATGGGATGGCGCATTATCGTGATGTAGAATCCAATTATCAGCAATGTTGGCAAGGACACGAAGAACTCTTTTACGAAGTCTTTCTAAAATTTCTTTCTAGTAATATTGGTTAACTGTTTGTCAAGGAGATTGTGGTGTAGGTTTTTGGGGCTATTTTTGCACAAATGTTTCTCATACCAAGATCTTCAGTTATTATATGACAAACCGTTTCTCGATTGATGTTCAGTTCTTCTGCAGTCATTTTCATGGATAATCTTCGATCAGATCGCACGAGTTCACGTATTTGACATCCGTCCGTGAGGTTGATGGTCGTCCACTGTGGTCTTCATCTTCAACATTAGTTCTGCCTGCACTAAACATTTAATGCCAATGAAAAACTTGAGCTCTTGACGCAACCTCCTCTCCAAAAGCCTTCTGAAACTTACCAGAACTTGTCGTCGCGTTTTCACCCAATTTAATGCAAAAAGAAATGGCACACTGTTGCGCAATATTATGCAGTTCCATTTCCGTGACAAGAGACACAGACACATGTTAACTTATTACAGCACAACTCACGACTGAGCAGTTGCATCGATGTGCCACTTGGACTAGAAGCAGCTTGTAGACCAAGGTCAAAGATATTGTGTGTATGCAGACCTGCAGGGTTGCCACATCTAGCAAAGAAAATCAGTCTCATTACTTTATTGTCGCACCTCATATTTGCATAATCATTAATGAACCTGATTATTCTCTGATACAGTCTTACAGAGTTTGAATGAATTATTTTGCACTTTGATGTTGACTTTACGCAAATTTAGCCTTTCCTATAGAAATGCACTTCTGTAAAGGATATTAATTAGAAGGAAAAGAGATTATCCACTGTGAAAGAGACAGAGCCAAGTGCGGCCATATAAGCATACGACGTACCAGTTCCTACCTTAACCGCTGAAATCCGCATTCTAAATGCATCTTGTTTGTAAGGAGAATTTAATTTTAAATTGTTTCTTCAATTGTTAATAGTCCCAATTTTACCGACAAATGCAACAAAACCCTCATTTCTTTCTTGTAACGAAAAAATGGATCATTTATCTCAAAAAAATTTTATCCCAACAATTGAAAGGTCTGTTCATATTCCACTTGGCACCGTCCTTTGAATGGTCATCATGTAATATATAAAGTGGGCGTGCATAAAATGCAATATGTAATGGAAACGTGATGTCAGTGCACCGAGGGGGTTCAGTTGTAATGTATCATATTATTATTTTTTCCTTTTCTTTTCTCCTTCATTCTTTTCTGTTTATACACATAAAAAATCTTTTTTCACTATAGGTGATAGTGGGCGAACGTATGAAGAGTTCCGCCGCATTAATATTGTTCAAAAATGTGTATTCTAACCAGAGTTTAAAGAAGTGTTATAAAAGTTATTTGGGAGACGAAGTTTATTAAAAAACCATCTGTTCATCAATCCGCGACTTGCCGAGAAACCTTCATCAAGAGGATCGAAGTAAACAAGAGGAATTTTTGTGAGCAGAGGAGGGGCGATCGTCAAACCAGCTCTATGCATAATGGCGATAACGAGAAGTATGTAAATTTAAATGGCGAAAGTTGATCTTAAATGTACTGAATATTGAAGGTCTGTTGATATTAATGCCAGTTAAAATTCGCTCAGGATATGTGTACCTTCCAATTTTTTTAAAATTATTCTTTCAAAATTTCTTTTTTTTAATTATTTAAGCAGCAATTATTAATCAGTTTCCATTATATATTATACATTTTATACCCCTCCGAGCCACTATGCAAGTGCACAGAAACAGAAACTTATTATGAGTCAGCAGTTTCTCTCAAGCTACAAGAATAGCTCTAATTCAGTGCATAACCACCTAACTCAGGAATAGATCTCTGAAAACAATAGATAACAAGCCTAAAAATAAACATACTCCTAGTAGAAATAAAACAGCACCCGTGGTGCACGGCGCGAAAAATATGTCGACTGCTGAACGGTAAATAAACATGCCACTGCACAAGGACGACTGTAATGTAAGTCGCTAAATCAGCCTCTTGTGGGGAAGCAGAATGCCACCCATAAAGCGTGCTGCTTATGATATGACTCTGTAAGCATCTGTGTACAGTGGCTGAAGTGAGGGTTTGACGCCATCCGTATGAAGGGTGATGTGTGTACTTGTTTCCACGTCACGATGTGCATAGCTGGGAGGTGTGTCACGTCATGTAATTTGGGTAGGGCGGATCTGTGAAATCTGTTCCTTCAACTGATGAACGAAATCACAGTAGTTGTGGTCAGAAAGCTGGAAGGATTGCACGTCTACAAACCGTTCTTGAGGCCACAGTGCTCCTCTGTGAAGTAATTCCGCTGACAGGGAATCTAAGTCTGGCTTGTAAGTACTCTTTTGACCAAGTAAAACCATTGGTGGAGCTGTGGCCCAGTTTGTTTCGTGAAACACGAGTGTTGCATTCAGAGAATGGTGCTAGCATTCTGTTATACCGGTACTCGCCGTATGGTAGCTTGTGGTCTTGTGGTGAACAGCGCAACAGAATTTCTGAAGTTAACAAACAGCTCTGATTCGAATTGGGGCAGTGGTAGTTTTCGACGTGTAGCGGTCGACCAAATCGAGAAATCCAGTTTGAAATGAAAATGGAGGCTAAGGGTTCAGCGGAGATGTAATCAGCTGCTACTGCTTTTGCGCAGCGAGTGAAACGTTCTGTCACTGTTAGAATATAATGTTGTCTTTTACGACAGAGTTAACAATTCTACGACGTCGATGTGTATGTGTGCAAAACGCATAGTTGCGTCAGGGAAGTCCATCACTGGTGCATGCATGTGACGAGAAAATTTGCATTGTTGACACTTCACGCATGTACGAGTCCATTCTCTGCAATCTTTTTGAATTCCAGGCCAAATAAATTGCTGTGAGGCTGTGCAGAATGTTATTCTGACGCCGGGTAGAAATAAGTTATGTAAACTGTCAAAGGCCTCTCTTCAGAATGTAGTATGCAAGAATGGATGAGATTTTCCAGTTGAGAGGCCACAGTACTAACACTTGCTCCAGGACATCTACTAATTGTAATTCCGAGTTTGACGACGTATCCTTGAGGAGGCCCTGGAGTTCTTGGTCAGTGTCTTGTGCCTCAGCGAGTTGATCGAAATCGACAGTGCTTGAGATGATATATGCACAGGAAAGACTATCAGGTATTATGTCGTCAATACCCGAAATACGTCTAGTGTCTGTGCAGAACTGAGCAACGAATACCAGTTAGTTATGTTGTCGAGGTGAGTAATTGTTATCGTTTTGCCAGAATGCATGTGAGCAGTTTATGATCTGCAAAAATAGTAAAGTCTCTAGTTTCCAGTTGTGGTCGAAAGCCTCGGAGATAGCGAGAAGTTCTCTATTGTACTCACCCCACTCTTGCTGTGCTGGAGATTGGTTGTGTGAGTAAAAACCAGTGGCTGCCATGCACCATTGTGTTACTGTTGTAAGGCTGCACCTGGCTCACATCTACAACTAGTGCGAGGGATGCATCCAGTTCAGGGCGGGTGAGAAATGTTGCATCCGCTTTCCACTGTTTTGCCACTGTAAGGGCAGAGTTCATGGCATCTGTCCACTGAATCCGTGAGTTGTCCTTGATTTTCAGACCAGAGACAGCCAAAGTCAATGATTTTTGTAGTTTGGCGAAAACATGGCAGATGTCAGCGGTAGAAACTGAGCACGTTAAGGAAGCGACGTAATCCTATAGCAGAATTTGGTCGAGTAATATGAAAACTGTTTTTCACTGAATGAGATTTTCACTCTGCAGCGGAGTGTGCGCTGATATGAAACTTCCTGGCAGATTAAAACTGTGTGCCCGACCGAGACTCGAACTCGGGACCTTTGCCTTTCGCGGGCAAGTGCTCTACCATCTGAGCTACCGAAGCACGAATCAAGCCCGGTACTCACAGCTCTACTTCTGCCAGTACCTCGTCTCCTACCTTCCAAACTTTACAGAAGCTCTCCTGCGAACCTTGCAGAACTAGCACTCCTGAAAGAAAGGATATTGCGGAGACATGGCTTAGCCACAGCCTGGGGGATGTTTCCAGAATGAGATTTTCACTCTGCAGCGGAGTGTGCGCTGATATGAAACTTCCTGGCAGATTAAAACTGTGTGCCCGACCGAGACTCGAACTCGGGACCTTTGCCTTTCGCGGGCAAGTGCTCTACCATCTGAGCTACCGAAGCACGAATCAAGCCCGGTACCGGGCTTGATTCGTGCTTCGGTAGCTCAGATGGTAGAGCACTTGCCCGCGAAAGGCAAAGGTCCCGAGTTCGAGTCTCGGTCGGGCACACAGTTTTAATCTGCCAGGAAGTTTCATATCAGCGCACACTCCGCTGCAGAGTGAAAATCTCATTCTGGAAACATCCCCCAGGCTGTGGCTAAGCCATGTCTCCGCAATATCCTTTCTTTCAGGAGTGCTAGTTCTGCAAGGTTCGCAGGAGAGCTTCTGTAAAGTTTGGAAGGTAGGAGACGAGGTACTGGCAGAAGTAGAGCTGTGAGTACCGGGCTTGATTCGTGCTTCGGTAGCTCAGATGGTAGAGCACTTGCCCGCGAAAGGCAAAGGTCCCGAGTTCGAGTCTCGGTCGGGCACACAGTTTTAATCTGTTTTTCACTGTTTTCATGTAATGGTAATGAGCCCATAAATGAAATCTGGTTCCTAGGAAGTTAGCTTGTTACTGGCCAAACACGCATGTAGCGGTGTTTAGAACTGCACCATATTGTTCTCATCGCTTGAAAACTTCAATTAAGTGTTTTTTGTGCTGCTTCGCCGTGTATGGAAAGACAAAAATGTCATAACAAATTGCCGTAATAGTCCTTCACACTAGCCGCTGGCCACTTGTACAATCTTGGCCTTTTGCACTGCTACTGCACATTGGAAACTCGAATCCGTTAGGCCAGTGATGCTGTCGACGATTCGCGCATTCACCATGTCTGGCAGGTGGTAGTAGCTAGAAACCGACACCAGTGATGGCCTCTGTTATATCTGTAATTGTGAAATCCCATGTGAATACAAGACACAGCTGCAGATATAATTCTGTTCACTGCGTTCCGTACGTCGCCATAGAAGAGTTGTTCACCGAAGGCAATCGGAACTGGGTTGGCGATTGACTGCTGCAGTATAGGGTTCTAGGAAATATACGTAAGTCCGACGCGGTATCCACTGAATACTTATGGTCTGACTTCTGATCACCAAATCGGATAATGATCCGCTTACGTCCGATTGGCAGTGGCATTTGGGTAGGTGCAAGGCGTGGTACATTTGCGTGCCTGATCCCAAATCTACGAAGATGCCAACTGATGGACTGTTGTCATGGCCCAGAACTCGAAGAGGCGGAGGAGCGGCTTCTTGAACTCCTGCAGTAGCGGTTTCTATCAGTGCTGCGATCACGCCAAGGTAATAGTTCACTGATCTATTTGGTGAGCATATCAAACGTGGCTGCAAGATAGACATAGTAAACCCATGTTACAATTGTCGAGGATATACTGCTACACGACACTGCCACTGCACTTATTGGGACAGGCGTCGTCACATCCTTTATCTTGTCAGCCACGGCCACTGCATCCAAGGGCATCTCAGTTTGTGATATTATACACTGAAGCACAAAAGAAACTGGTATAAGCACGCGTATTCAAATACAGCGATATGTAAACAGGCAGAATGCGGCTTTGTTGTCGGCAACATCTATATAAGGCAACAAGTTATTACATCAGTTACTGCCGCTACAACGGCAGGTTATCAAGTTTTAAGTGAGTTTGAACGTGTTGTTATAGACGGAGCGAGTAGCTATGAAATGGGGTTTTCCCGTACGACCATTTCAAGAGTGTACTGTGAATATCACGAATCCGCGCAAAACATCAAATCTGCGACATCACTGCGGTCGGAAAAAGATCCTGCAAGAACGGGACCAACGACCACTGAAGAGAATCGTTCAACGTGACAGAAGTCAAATCATTCCGCAAATTGATGCTGATTTCAATTCTGGGTCGTCAGCAAGTGTCAGCGTGTGAAGCACTGAACGAAACATTAACGATGTGGGCTATCGCAGCCGAAGACCCACTTGTGCACCCTTAATGACTGCACGACACAAAGCTTTACGCCTCGCCTGGGCCCGTCAACACCGACACTGAACTGTTGATGACTGGAAACATGTTGCTGGTCGGACGAGTCTCGTTTCAAATTGTATCGAACGAATGGATGTGTACGGGTATGGAGACAACCTCATGAATCTATGGACCCACCATGTCAGCAGCGGATTGTTCAAGCTGGTGGAGGCTCTGTAATGATGTGGGGCGTTTGCAGTGGAATGACATGGTACCCCTGATACGTCTAGATACGACTCTGACAGATGACACGTAGGCAAGCATCCTCTCTGAACACCTGCAACCATTCATGTCCGTTGTGCAGTCCGACGGACTTGGGCAATTGCTGCAGGACAATGCGATACGCCACACGTTCAGAATTGCTACAAAGTGGCTCCAGGAACACTCTTCTGAGATTAAACACTTCTGCTAGCCACCAGACTTCCCAGAAATGAACATTATTGAGCACATCTGGGATGCCTTGCAACACGCTGTTCAGAAGGGATCTCCACCCCTTGTTCTCCTTTATGGATAGCCCTGCTGGATTCATGGTGTCAGTTCCCTCCAGCACCACTTCAGACATTAGTCGAGTCCATGCCATGTAGTGTTGCGACACTTCTGCGTGCTACAGGATATTAAGCAAGTGTTCCAGTTTCTCTTGCTCTTCAGTGTACTTTCCTTTACTTGCTTGCAGTGGCAGGCGACTACTCCATAATGCACATAACAAGTTGACAATGCGCATAACAAGTTGAAGAGTACAGAGCCGTTGTCGACCTAACACATCGCACTGGCTTCCAGTCGCCGATATAATCCTGAGTCAAAACTTGTCTTTTGTGTTCTCCCTCGGATGTCACGACTCGATACGAATCAATTCCGTCTTTAGTTTCTCATAGGACCTTGTTGTAGGTGGTGCGGTTAACACATCTTCAATCTCTGCGGCGTACCAATGAAGTAGTTGATACACCACTATAACAGACTTCGTAGAATCTGTTACAGTGCACAAACCACAGCGCAGCGTTGGGGCCGGAAAGGCGGTAATCGCATGGCAAGTCTGGATAGCGACGATTCTGTCGCATCCAGCAAATCAGTCATGGTAAAAAGCTTGAGTTCTTCCAGTGCTGCACTGCAAGCTAGATCACTTTGGGGTCACCAACTATCGGGGTGGCTGCTTTATCCGCTCTGCGACCTCTAAATTATGCATGTGGGGGTCTAGCCTGGATGGCTGGCTTGTGCAGGGAACTAAAAAATTTTACTACATAACATAAAAAATGGAACTTTTAAGTATATTCCTGATAGAAATGAAACAGCGCCTCGGGTGCTGGTGCGAAAAATGTTTCACAGATGTAATGTTGACAAAAATGCACTAGTGGCACAACACGACTCCGCACAATGAGGGCCATAATATCAGCCGCTGAAACGTAATAACACTATGGGATTCTTTCATAATATAATCAGTAATAATTCAGTGATCCAGATGTAATCAAATAAATTGATTTTATTTGAACAATTGTAAAAATACACGATAATAACAAAAAGCAAAAAAGAACTGCAGAGAGAAAAAAAAAGTGAAAATATAACATCGGCAACATTAAGCTGATAGACCAAAGAACAATATATGCATACACTTTCAATCATTATCCACAGACGATGCTTCCCACACAGCCCCCTCCCTGCAGTAGAATGCAGCTCTAGGAATGTGCAGGTATTTATAATGCATGCATAGACCTGCTCGCATGTAAATTGCTGGTGTCTCTGGTGCTTCCTGCAGGCTTGTTTGGTGATGTGTGAGTGACACTGGGGTTGAATGATGAGGCCAAATATGGAGTTGGTTTGAAGTCGTTGATGTAGGATCCCAGG
Source organism: Schistocerca piceifrons (assembly GCF_021461385.2). Lineage (NCBI taxonomy): Eukaryota > Metazoa > Arthropoda > Insecta > Orthoptera > Acrididae > Schistocerca > Schistocerca piceifrons. The sequence goes on along the minus strand of NC_060143.1, from coordinate 123,007,927 downwards.
TTCCCTGCCAGTGAGCAGGGGCATCTCATGTCAGCAAATATGATGGCTTGATCCATACCAGTGATACCATTAGTGGTTTGCTACTGCACGTTATTCACACCCTATGTTCATCGCATTTCAATATTTGGAAAGGTCCAGTGTATGGCAGTTGTAACAGTTGGTGTACTGCATCTGTCATTGGCATGACACACAAGTGCTTTTTAAGGTCCTTATGGTCAAAAACTTTCTGGTTCCCATGGCAGGATGCTGGTGAATGGCATAGCTTAGAGATTTGGCTCCTGATTTGTTGCAGGAAAAATGGTAGTTCTCGTTCAACTGATAGCTGTTGTGCCAAAAAAAAACTTCCACAGCAGGTGTAATGACCTCCAATAAACCATGATGATTAGGGGTCGCGAAGCAACTCAAATCGCTTGATACGGGCAAGTCTTCAGGTCCAGATTGTATACCGATTAGGTTCCTTTCAGATTACGCTGATACTATAGCTCCCTACTTAGCAATCATATACAACCGCTTGCTCGCCGATAGATCTGTACCTACAGATTGGAAAATTGCGCAGGTCGCACCAGTGTTTAAGAAGGGTAGTAGGAGTAATCCATCGAACTACAGACCTATATCATTGACGTCGGTTTGCAGTAGGGTTTTGGAGCATATACTGTATTCAAACATAATGAATCACCTCGAAGGGAACGATCTGTTGATACGTAATCAGCATGGTTTCAGCAAACATCGTTCTTGTGCAACGCAACTAGCTCTTTATTCGCACGAAGTAATGGCCGCTATCGACAGGGGATCTCAAGTTGATTCCGTATTTCTAGATTTCCGGAAAGCTTTCGACACCGTTCCTCACAAGCGACTTCTAATCAAGCTGCGGGCCTATGGGGTATCGTCTCAGTTGTGCGACTGGATTCGTGATTTCCTGTCAGGAAGGTCGCAGTTCGTAGTAATAGATGGCAAATCATCGAGTAAAACTGAAGTGATATCAGGTGTTCCCCAGGGAAGCGTCCTGGAACCTCTGCTGTTCCTGATCTATATACACGACCTGGGTGACAATCTGAGCAGTTCTTTTAGGATGTTCGCAGATGCTGTAATTTACCGTCTAATAAGGTCATCCGAAGACCAGTATCAGTTGCAAAGCGATTTAGAAAAGATTGCTGTATGGTGTGGCAGGTGGCAGTTTGTAACCTCCCCCCTCACTTATCGACCTTAATGAGAGTGAAAAATTAAACCGCGTGTACCTAATGGAAATTTTGGAAAAGCAATCGTCACCGAAGTTAATCTATCGGTAAAGAGGGAGGAAAGGGTTACATCTAAATGAAAGGAAAAATGCAAATGAAACTGGTGGAAATTAATTTTGAAAAGGGGTAAAGTTAATAAAGAAAGTAAATGTGCGGCCGTTACGTTAACAATTAACTAGCGGTAATTAGATATTTGAGATTTGGGAGAAATCACGGTCGCCAGTCCTAAGGACAATTACTATAGTAACTGAAAAAGAAAGGTTATTACACATATAATTAAGACTAGAAGCGTGGCAACTGAAGGTTGACACGTGTAGTGTGAAAACTGAAAGTTTGTCAGAAGTAATAAATTTCGCTACACTCTGACTTAATTTAGCAAAAGAATTAATAAAACCGGAAAATCGAAAGTTAACTTAGTGACTTAAGTTAATAGTGAGCTTTCTTTCTGAAGCACATCGAAATTCAGTAAAATACAGTTAGTCTTGGACTACCTCAACAATCGTTTCAAAAGCTACTTGAATCTACGCAATTTAGAAATAAGAGATTTAACTTTGATCTTGAATTAAATGATTCTGAACAATTAACAATAGTAAAATGTAGTACGTACCAAGCTGAGCTGCAGTCACAGGTAAGCTAAAATACGGTAACAAAGCTCGCACTCTTAATTCGTGCTTGTGTAATCTGAATATTGTAGCCAGCTCTGAGACTTTAACTGAACTTTGAAATTAAAGCAGTGAAATGGAATTATGCTGGCGTTTGAATTTCAACGACACTCGGGTTCATTTCGGAAAAGGAAGGGACCCTGCTTGGCAATGAAATTGGGACAATGAGCAACAAAGGTTCATGCTAAGTTGCTGTAATTTTGCGAGACAAATGGAACAATTTGAAAAGCTGAGGTCTGCCATACAGTTCTGAAACTTTACGTGCTTTTAGTCTTCCTTGTTGGTTGATTGAAGGTTTGAAGCCGTCGATCGAGGAGGTGGCGACAGTCACTCATTGTCGGCCGTCGCTGTTGCAGAAGCTGGATGTTGGCGCGCCTTCTTCTCGACACGGTCACCAGGCGAAACGGGCTCTTGATGTGCGCCAGCTAATGCTTCCCGTCCGCGACACCATGTCAGAAACTATCATCGCGAGTCGAGCGCAATTACATGCTGCCAAACCCCGAAAGCGCGGCAACTCGCGGGAGCGTCACACAACACCTGCTCCACTCGCTACTCCCGCCAGACTCTCACTGTTCTGCCCGCGCTCCACACGGCAGAGTTAACACTACCAAAGATCCTACACACTTTGATTCTTCACACGACCTATCGACGTAATCGTTCGATAGCAGTTTTCCCTAGGCAAGACCCAGCGTAAAAATACAAATAATATTTACGAAACAAACCAATTATACATCGACATGAGTGCATAAATATATATATATATACAAACAGTAAAACAATTACAATATATAAAGAGACAGTAATGTCATATCTTGAGGTAACAAAACAAGGAAAAAAATAATAGTACAATAGATGGAAATAGGAGTATATGCATTTCCGGCGTTACACGTGCCCCACATTGTCTGAGGATGTTCGTGTAACGTAAACAGACTCAGAAAATGTCCCAAAAAAAAAACAGCGGAAATGCATATGCTCAAAACATCAACAAAATTTAGCATTCGTCTAATTAAGCATAAATCAATTTTTAGACCATAATAATTGAGTGGAGACACTCCTAATCTTATTCCACTCTGTCATCTTGCACAAAATAAAACAGGTTGACAACATATTAAAATTCATAGAAAACGTAGAAAATGGTTTAGCTATTCTAAAATTGTCAAAATTCGTAACACTATCATGAAATGGAATACTATTTACAAAATTAATCAGAGTACATGGTCATAAAAACAGGTAGATCAAAATACGCAAATTAATAATTAATTACATAGAATACACATTTTTACATAACCTTTTCATAATTAATATCTCGTCATGAGATTCCACTTAACGCTAAACAAGAAAATAATATTCAGTAGATCGAAAAAAACATAAATATTGACAGCAGAATTCTTTCACATCAGCTGTCCGGGAAGAAAAACTATTCCGCCTTTCGTACTCGCAAGTACAAAGAATGCCGACAGCGGCACAAGAGCCAACAGCGGCACAAGAGCCGACAGCGGCTCGCCTCGCCAGTATTGTTGCGCCCGCGTGTGCGGCACGCTTGATCTCACTCGCCCTTGTGACGGCGTTTCCAGAACGTCCGTTTCACTGAATTCTTTAGGAAAAACTCACTCCCGAGTAATCTCAAGGAGTCCCTTAATACTATCACAGTGGATAACTCAACACTGTCCATCATCACACGCATGTACTAGCCTGAAACTTAAAACAGCGTCTAAGTACATCGGCAGTGACTAGTAAAACACATATTCAAGAAATCTTACAGCTAGTTACAAAATCATATTTACGTTGCTTAATCTACTGTGACTCAGCTGAAAACTTAAATTAGCAGCTTGGATTTTTCAATTGATTAATATTCAGTAACTCTTAAATCATTTAATCAACATAAATTACTTATTAATTACAACTTCTTTAATGACCTCTAGGTCAGGCAAAAGCATGGCAATCTAGCAAATCGTTAAATCTTACACTCTATTTTACATACTGTATAAATTACCCATTGTGTGGTATTAATCGATCCTAGGTTGGTGCAATTTCAAGTCTACAATATTCCGTAAGCATTTGTGTGAGGCATACCAATGACTTTATATGGTCCATTATAAACAAACTTAAATTTAGAGTTTTCATGGTCTATCTCGCTCGATTTCTCATGAGCTTTTACAAGTACTAAGTCTCCGATTGCAAACTTAACAAAACGCGCTTTAGCGTCATGACGACGTATGCGAGCATCGGCTTTTAGCTTCATTACTTCTCGCAAACGATCTTTTTTCACACCAATACTAATGTTAATCCGTGGAGGGAATTTGATTATCTCTTCCAATTCACTTTCTACACTTTTGTCAATGCCGAAATTCCTCATGTTATGGCAGTTCAAACCCATTCCTACGTCAATGTCATCCGGCCAGTTAACAATGTGTATAGGCTGGTATTGCCTATGCACACCGTCTCCTGCCTCGTCAAAACTAACTACTATTGTTTTATCTTGTGACGTACATGTCAAAGTTTTGCTTTCGCAATTAATCACTGCACGGTACTTTAATAGCCAATCTAACCCGATAATTACTTCCGTAGTCAAGTCTGGCACGACGACAAACTCTTGTTCAAATCTTGCCCCACATATCTCGAAGTGGACAAAAATCTGTTTTGTGACCGGTTTACTGGCCTTCCCAGTAGCACCGATAATTTTCACTCCTGTTACTGGCATAACTACGATGCCAGGTCTGTCTTTCAGTAACTCAAATATTTTCCCAGATACAGCACTCAATTCTGCACCGGTGTCAATCAACACGTTAAGTTGTAGGTCGTGCATATTAACAGACACTACTATCTGTCTACACTTGTCCTCGACGGTTTCTTTATTTTCCCACAGTAAATCCTCGTCTATATCCAGGTCATTCCAGAAAAAACCATCCGGCTTTGATCCTAAATCCGGTTTATCTGGCGGCTTTTTCAGCCTCTGCTCACATACAGTTTTAATTTCAACACGTCTGTCCTGAGGCTTAGTCTGTAGCTTCGCCTCCAATACCGAAACCTTTTCCTGTAACTCGTCAACTAGTGAGTGTTGCTTTGCTATCGATTCACTAATTGTCACCTTCGTTGATTCCTCTTTGGTCAGATCGATCTCATCTGCCAATCTACCTGGAGGAATGTGCCCAGTCGCATCTGAAATTACTTCCTCTGGATCTGCGCAACCCACACTGCTACCGTCTGACCGCATAACGTCAGCTCTAACCTCATACACACTGTAATCTATGTGGTTTTCTACCAATCGTGTCCGGCTATCACTAAAATTTTCGTAATCTTTCTCCTTAATACTCTCACAATGTTTAAACTGGATGTTCGCGTCGGATGGGTCGGCTACTTCTACCATTACAACTTTCGGTAAAGTCTGCCGGTTAGGGCCAGAACTTTCCGTTACTACTTCAACATTCAACTCCTGCGGGACGAAACACGACGAATCTTGCTCGTGCTGCCCATTAACATCAACTATTTCTGGTAAAGTCTGCCGGTTAGGGCCAGAACTTTCAATCACTTCACAAATACTATCTTCCTGTGGGACGAGACGCGGCAAATACTGCACGCGCTCCCCATAAACACTTCTCCCATTCAGACCCCTATAATCTCTTAGTTCGTCGTATAAGCGACCGAACTGCCTTAACCAGACCTCATCCCTCTCTGCATCCCCTCGCTCAATGACGGACGTTTTATCCGACATCTGATCTTCTCTAAACAATTGCGAATCATTCTTAAACTCAATCTCCAGTTCCGCTGTGGGTATTACAGCTGCCACTTTATAATCGATTTCCGGAACACTACTTAAATTGTTCTCACTGACAGTGAATGTATTTTCTACTGCCGTGTCTACAGCTGATCTACTACTTGTGGGTGCACTCCTTTCTCCTAACACTGGCACACTCTCCCGCCGTTGATTATTCCATACGGAATTTTCATAACGACGACACCTGGGTTTTCTCCTGTTATTGGGCCGCCAAAATTTCTCCACGCCCGGTCGGCCCCTCACCGGCGCGGCTAATGGTTTCCCTGTCTCGTCCCAGCAGATACGCTCCCCGGATACTGCTGAGGCGGCTGGTCACACCCTCTGGCGTTATTACTATTCTGTGAAGCCCGTATCACGTTAGTGTGATACTGGTTTCCGTCATTCCTGTTATTATTTGCATTGTACCGATTGTTATTACGGTCCGAACCATTTTTGTCATTGCTGCCATGGTTGCGGTATGCATTATTCCCATTGTTATCGTTGTTGTGGTTGCTGTGGTACCCGTTGTTGTTACCACGGCCTCTACCACTGTCGCGATTATTGCGCCAATTGTCCTCGTCCTCAACTCTTCCCAGGAAATCATTGATTGTCCTGTGATTGCTCCCTACGTAGCGTTTTGTATCATCTGGAAGCTTCTTGTAGAGTTCCCAGACTATTTCGGATTCCGAGCGGCGGTCACGCAAATATTCCAACTTGCGGATCCAGCCCTCACAAAACTCCTTCATTGAACCGCGCGAATTCGCATCGAAAGGCCTCGATACGACAAATTCGCGCCAGACACTTTGCTGTTTTTGCTCTGACCAGTATTCAGCCAGAAACAAATTTTTAAATTCGTCAAAAGTCAGGTTCGTAATGTTGAGGTTTAAGCCCCAACGCTTGGCATCACCAGCCAACACATCAATAATCGCATTAATTTTTCTCTCATCAGTCCATGATCTGGGTAAAACTCTTTCACAATTTTTAATGAAATCCGTCGGGTGTATACCGCCTTTTTTCAAGGGGTCGAACCGCTCCTCTTTCGTCAACAACTCCGAACTATGTGCACAGATTGGCACATAGCTCTGTTTTTCATCAAGTTTCCTTTCTAATTCCGACACCCTCGTAATCACTTGGCAAGTGGTTGTCGCAAGCGTTTCCACTTCCCTCTTTTTCTCTTCGCAGGTATTAGCCTGCTTCATCACTTTGGTATCTACTTCGGATACTAAAGCCTTTAAAGTTTCCACCTTCTTTTGATCCTCTTTTTTCACTAATTGAATTTGTTCCGTCACCTTATTCTCGATGATCGGAGCAACTGATTCTCCTACACTTTTCTCGATTCTGCCAATTTCGGAATAAAAACGAGTATTTATGCTCGCAATTTCCGCCTGAACGCCTATCATTTCCTGTTTAAGATTACCGATTTCGGTATTAATTACAACAATATCTTCTTTGATTTTATCAACTTTTGTGTTAACAACTCCAACATTGTTGTTAACAACGTTAATAGCTTTGTTCTGATTGTCTAGCATCCGTTCAAATTTTTCAGACTGAGCTTCTTGCTTGACCGATTGACTCTTGATTTCGTTAATCAAAACATTCAATAAATCAGTTAAATTCCCGGAAACTACCGGTTTTACTTCCGTAGCGGCTTCCTCTTTAATTGTCCCCCCGTATTCGTCATCAAGGGATTCGCATTTGATTTTCACTTCCGACTCCGAAACATTTTCTAAAGTGTGGAATTCCATTTCTGCTCTTTGTTGCGTTTCGGCGGTCGCATCTTTCATGCTAGCCGCCTGTCCCTGAACAATGGGTACCGCGGTGCGCGTTCCCCACTGTTCGACCGATTGTTCCTTATCCAAGCCTACCAAATTTTGGTAATTGTTGCCTTCACTCATTTTAATAATTTTCAATATAAATGCCAAATCTCAAATCTAATTAGGATTCCTCACACTAATATTCTCGCTGACGTATCGACCATTTCGTAACCAGTACTTTGTTACGAGATTTGTACAATGCAAAATTCGTGTCCAGAACAACCTCAAATTTGAAGATTGTCCTGTCACGAGGTCGCCACGTGTAACCTCCCCCCTCACTTATCGACCTTAATGAGAGTGAAAAATTAAACCGCGTGTACCTAATGGAAATTTTGGAAAAGCAATCGTCACCGAAGTTAATCTATCGGTAAAGAGGGAGGAAAGGGTTACATCTAAATGAAAGGAAAAATGCAAATGAAACTGGTGGAAATTAATTTTGAAAAGGGGTAAAGTTAATAAAGAAAGTAAATGTGCGGCCGTTACGTTAACAATTAACTAGCGGTAATTAGATATTTGAGATTTGGGAGAAATCACGGTCGCCAGTCCTAAGGACAATTACTATAGTAACTGAAAAAGAAAGGTTATTACACATATAATTAAGACTAGAAGCGTGGCAACTGAAGGTTGACACGTGTAGTGTGAAAACTGAAAGTTTGTCAGAAGTAATAAATTTCGCTACACTCTGACTTAATTTAGCAAAAGAATTAATAAAACCGGAAAATCGAAAGTTAACTTAGTGACTTAAGTTAATAGTGAGCTTTCTTTCTGAAGCACATCGAAATTCAGTAAAATACAGTTAGTCTTGGACTACCTCAACAATCGTTTCAAAAGCTACTTGAATCTACGCAATTTAGAAATAAGAGATTTAACTTTGATCTTGAATTAAATGATTCTGAACAATTAACAATAGTAAAATGTAGTACGTACCAAGCTGAGCTGCAGTCACAGGTAAGCTAAAATACGGTAACAAAGCTCGCACTCTTAATTCGTGCTTGTGTAATCTGAATATTGTAGCCAGCTCTGAGACTTTAACTGAACTTTGAAATTAAAGCAGTGAAATGGAATTATGCTGGCGTTTGAATTTCAACGACACTCGGGTTCATTTCGGAAAAGGAAGGGACCCTGCTTGGCAATGAAATTGGGACAATGAGCAACAAAGGTTCATGCTAAGTTGCTGTAATTTTGCGAGACAAATGGAACAATTTGAAAAGCTGAGGTCTGCCATACAGTTCTGAAACTTTACGTGCTTTTAGTCTTCCTTGTTGGTTGATTGAAGGTTTGAAGCCGTCGATCGAGGAGGTGGCGACAGTCACTCATTGTCGGCCGTCGCTGTTGCAGAAGCTGGATGTTGGCGCGCCTTCTTCTCGACACGGTCACCAGGCGAAACGGGCTCTTGATGTGCGCCAGCTAATGCTTCCCGTCCGCGACACCATGTCAGAAACTATCATCGCGAGTCGAGCGCAATTACATGCTGCCAAACCCCGAAATCGCGGCAACTCGCGGGAGCGTCACACAACACCTGCTCCACTCGCTACTCCCGCCAGACTCTCACTGTTCTGCCCGCGCTCCACGCGGCAGAGTTAACACTACCAAAGATCCTACACACTTTGATTCTTCACACGACCTATCGACGTAATCGTTCGATAGCAGTTTTCCCTAGGCAAGACCCAGCGTAAAAATACAAATAATATTTACGAAACAAACCAATTATACATCGACATGAGTGCATAAATATATATATATACAAACAGTAAAACAATTACAATATATAAAGAGACAGTAATGTCATATCTTGAGGTAACAAAACAAGGAAAAAAATAATAGTACAATAGATGGAAATAGGAGTATATGCATTTCCGGCGTTACAAGTTGACGCTAAATAACGATAAGTGTGAGGTGATTCACATGAGTTCCAAAAGAAATCCGTTGGAATTCGATTACTCGATAAATAGTACAATTCTCAAGGCTGTCAATTCAACTAAGTACCTGGGTGTAAAAATTACGAACAACTTCAGTTGGAAAGACCATATAGATAATATTGTGGGGAAGGCGAGCCAAAGCTTGCGTTTTATTGGCAGGACACTTAGAAGATGCAACAAGTCCACTAAAGAGACAGCTTACACTACACTCGTTCGTCCTCTGTTAGAATATTGCTGCGCGGTGTGGGATCCTTACCAGGTGGGATTGACGGAGGACATCGAAAGGGTGCAAAAAAGGGCAACTCGTTTTGTATTATCGCGTAATAGGGGAGAGAGTGTGGCAGATATGATACGCGAGTTGGGATGGAAGTCATTAAAGCAAAGACGTTTTTCGTTGCGGCGAGATCTATTTACGAAATTCCAGTCACCAACTTTGTCTTCCGAATGCGAAAATATTTTGTTGAGCCCAACCTACATAGGTAGGAATGATCATCAAAATAAAATAAGAGAAATCAGAGCTCGAACAGAAAGGTTTAGGTGTTCGTTTTTCCCGCGCGCTGTTCGGGAGTGGAATGGTAGGGAGCTGGTATGATTGTGGTTCGATGAACCCTCTGCCAAGCACTTAAATGTGAATTGCCGAGTAATCACGTAGATGTAGATGTAGATGTAGAATAAACCATTTCAGCTGCTGATGCTCCAGTGTGTGGTTGTGTTGAGGCCCGGTAAAACCACTGGCATCGCGATAGACCATCTGTTCTCTTGGCACACATGCGCTAATTTTAACGCCATATGTTAGTGCTCTACCATCCCGTTGCTTGTGGGACGGTAGCTGGTCATATGGTGGTATTGGAATCCACATAATTTGGAAAGTTCGAGCAACAGCGCCGATTGAAATTACCGCCCTTGTTTCGTAGCGACCTTAACTGATCAGCGAAAATGGGAAAGCGTCGCCTCCACTGTGGAGTGTATCTATTAATAGTTGTAAATATATATCAGTACCCCTCTGACTATAGGAATGGGCTCACAAGATCTGTGTGTATGTGGGAGATAATGGCATGTTGCTTCTGGAAAGTCTCCCACATGCTTTTGTATATGTCTGCCAACTTTGCACTCTTCACACATTACACATGTTCTTGACTACTGGTGACAGGATTTTTTTTAATGCTGGGCCACGCAAAATTCTCTGATGTTAGCTTAAATGTGGCTTCACACTGTGATGGATGAAGCTATGATTATTATGAAATACCGCTTTGTGTAGCATTTCAGGCATAAATGGTATGGACAAGATTCTACACACATCATATCAAATATGGTCTTTGGTACCTATTAACGGTATTGGTTTGTGCTAGAGGGCAGTTGAAGTCTGTGCCTTGCTTCATTGTAATCTGCAACCATATTTTCTGCTGCTCTTACGTGTCTTACGTCAGTCGTAAATGCGACCAGTGAACTTCAGTTGACTAAATTGTCAGGGAGAGCAACCCTCTTTGAATATCTTAAATGCTAATGTAATTGGTTGTGGCCTGTATAAATTACAAATGATCTGGCTTCCATATAAGGGCAGAAGTGTTCCACTTCTTCATATATGGGCAGGAGCTCTCGTTGTATGCATTCTAGTTGATTTGTGCCTCTGTCAGTTTGTAGGAGAAAAAATTTAAAAGTTTCCAACACTTCTCAATATATGGGTGGCGAGGTGTGCCAACAGCGTGCTATCATCTGCCACTCCTGCTAATGGCGCAATATGGACTGGGCGAGACAAGAGAACTGCATTTTGTAACCAGGCATTTATCTTTTCATCTTTTCAAAGGTGTGCTGCATCGCTGGCGTCCATCACAGGGAGCGTCAGCCCATGGTGTTGTTACCTGTTTGTGCCACTGTCTGCAATGCCTCTACCTCTACTGTTCCCGGCAGGTGTCGGCGATAGAAGTTAACGATTCACAGGAATCTTCTTAACTTCTGAAAATCCGATAGACGTGGGATGTTGTTAACGACCTCTGTCTTCACTCTTAGTGGGCAAATACCAATCACAGAAACTATATGACCAAGAAATGTGACTTGTTTTTGGTGCAGTATAAATTTTCTTTCATTTACTATCAAACCATATTTTCGTATCCTGTCAGACACTGCACTGAGGCGTTTTTCACATAATCTTGCTGTTTGAGAAAATGTCAAAAAATTGTCTAGATAGACGAAGAAGAAATTCAGTCCCAGTAGCAGTTCATCTACAAAACGCTGCCATGGCTGAGCTGCCTTTTCTAGACCAAATGGCATGCATAGATAGTCAAAACGACCAAACGGTATTGTCACTGCGGTCTTGGGGATGTCCTATTCTGCCACAGGAATCTGTTATAAGGTTTTTTTATAAAAAATTAAGCTAATAATTGTAACACTGACTATTAAATTCGTGAAATTCCTTAGATTAGAGACTTGAGAATAGTTGGGGATAGCATGTGCATTCGAAGTGTGGTGATCGTCACAGGGCCCTCATGTGTCATCTGTCCTCGTCAGTAGATGTAATGGTGATGCCCACAGGCTGTCAAATCTTCATATAGTACCCATCTTTAACATTGTCTCGAATTCTGAGTTTACCGCAGAAAAATAGTTGGGTGACAATCTCCGTGGCCATGGAGAGACTGGTTGGCAAGGCTTTTGTCCTAAAATGGTGCAATGTGGTATGCAGTACTTTGCGTTAGTGGCCGATTGCTTACTACCTGGTCTCTGGTATAACAAAATTACTGGGTGAGGTGATGGTATTAGCAGCGCCTTTGTCTATGTGTAATACCTGTGACCACCTCTGTGCCCATCTTGACCTGTGGCATACAGAGGTTTATTTCCAGTCTTTGGTGGTGAATGAAATCCACTCCCAATATTGGTCCAATAATGTATACTTCTACAATCCTCAATTTGAAATTTCGATTAAAAGTCTGGTGATCTGTTTCCTCACGTTCACCTTTTGTTATAATGGGTAAGTTCTTGGCTGCAGTAAGATTGAGAAGTTCGCCTACTGATGCAGTTTTCTTCTGTCTGTATGGCAACATACTTACATTTGAACCCAAGTCAATAATGTATCACCGGTTTACTTACCTGTCAACCATATACAAAAGGCTTCATAATATAAACAAACATGTTTGATTCGCTGTGTGCGTGGCTGTGATCGATTTGCCACTGATAACTGGGCCAGTTTCGAGCATCGTGTCTTGGTTAACTCTGGCTATGTCATCGACAGTACTTCCAGGACTAATGATAGCTTCTCCGTGCATGATTTGACTCTTTTGTGGAACAGTGCGGCCTGCTGCACTTACTGCAGGCTGCTGAGGCTGTTTGGGAATGTGCATGGAGACGTGCACCTTGTGGACTGACTGCCAGAACACCTGTGGTACCAGCACACCAGGCGATGTTGTTTCCATTGAGTCCAGTCAACGGAGACCAAAAAAAGTCGACTGAAGGAAAAAGCCGACCGGAGTGGCCGTGCGGTTCTAGGCGCTGCAGTCTGGAACCGAGCGACCGCTACAGTCGCAGGTTCGAATCCTGCCTCGGACATGGATGTGTGTGATGTCCTTAGGTTAGTTAGGTTTAATTAGTTCTAAGTTCTAGGCGGCTTATGACCTCAGAAGTTAAGTCGCATAGTGCTCAGAGCCATTTTTGAAGGAAAAATTGTACACTCGCAAATTTCTGCACAGTACTACGAGGAAGTATCTGAAAATGTTGTGTGGGGTGTGAGAGTTAGGATGGTACTGGGTTTAAAGATCACTTTTTTATGTTATACTCTACCAACTGAAAAACCACTGCTCCTAGCGATAATGTTTCCCAGTACAAAACTAATCTACATTAAATTTGCTACAAGAAAGTTAGTATTCGTTTTTTCTCTGGGATTAACAGCTTTCTCATTCAAGGGATGGAAACCCACAGATTATTAAAAATATTGTTCCAACGATAAAAAAATTATGTTTTTCTTTATAGTTATTATTCTTTACATTATATATATATAAATCTCTATATTAAGTTAAAAACAGTTATTAAATGTATGTACCACATCTAAATGCAGTAGAACCGTATTAAGGAATAAATCGTGTCCTGGAGGTTTAATGGGGTGGAAGGCGGATCTATCTGGGTTGGAAACATAAGGGAAGGTAGCGCGATGGACTGTGTTCATACACTTCCCTCCTTCATAGATCTGCAAACTGATGATCGAGCAGGCCATACCCCACTCTGTCTATCTCAATACGTCACAAGAAGCAACTACAGGATGCTTCGCAAGGTTTTACAGACCCTCTGCAGTGCGACATGCCCTGCGAATGTTTATTTTACTCAAAATGCGTTAACAACTATGTGGAATGCGGATATTACTTACTAATAACTATAATGCAGGAATGCATATCGACATAATATGCGTGAGCCTCTCCACACCGTTCTGCACTGCTAGAGAAATTGATTCTTGGTCATTCTTCCTGCAAAGGCAACTTCCCCTGCCATGAGCGATGCTCGCTTTTCAGTTGTACAGGCAGAGTACACGTGCCCAGCATCCCCTCTCCTGTTCTCTTATGTGAGTAGACAAAATAACTTCACTGTGATCCTATTTATATAGTGGAGTTATTTTCAGTTCATTATGTGAAGAAACTACAAAAAGGTGCTAATTGAAGGAGATGGGACCTGGATAAACTGACTAAACCAGAGGTTGTAGAGAGTTTCAGGGAGAGCATAAGGGAGCAATTGACAGGAATGGGGGAAAGAAATACAGTAGAAGAAGAATGGGTAGCTCTTAGGGATGAAGTAGTGAAGGCAGCAGACGATCAAGTAGGTAAAAAGACGAGAGGTAATAGAAATCCTTGGGCAAAAGAAGAAATATTGAATTTAATTGATGAAAGGAGAAAATATAAAAATGCAGTAAATGAAGCAGTCAAATAGGAATACAAACGTCTGAAACATGAGATCGGCAGGAAGTGCAAAATGGCTAAGCAGGGATGGCTAGAGGACAAATGTAAGGATGTAGAGGCTTATCTCACTAGGGGTAAGATAGATACAACCTACAGGAAAATTAGAGAGACCTTTGGAGAGAAGAGAACCACTTGTATGAATATCAAAAGCTCAGATGGAAACTCAGTTCTAAGCAAAGAAGGGAAGGCAGAAAGGTGGAAGGAGTGTATAGAGGGTTTATATAAGGGCGTTGTACTTGAGGACAATATTACGGAAATGGAAGAGGATGTAGATGAAGAGTTTGACAGAGCACTGAAAGACCTGAGTCGAAACAAGGCCCCGGGTGTAGACAACATTCCATTAGAACTACTGACAGCCTTGGGAGAGGCAGTCATGACAAAACTCTACCATCTGGTGAGCAAGATGTATGAGACAGACGAAATACCCTCAGACTTCAAGAAGAAAATAATAATTCCAATCTCAAAGAAAGTAGGTGTTGACAGATGTGGAAATTACCTAACTATCAGTTTAATAAGTCACAGATGCAAAATACTAACGCGAATTATTTACAGATGAATGGAAAAACTGGTAGAAGCGGATCTCGGGGAAGATCAGTTTGGATTCTGTAGAAATGTTGGAACACGTGAGGCAATACTAACCTTACGACTTCTCTTAGAAGAAAGATTAAGAAAAGGCAAACCTACGTTTCTAGCGTTTGTAGACTTAGAGAAAGCTTTTGACAATGTTGACTGGAATACTCTCTTTCAAATTCTGAAGGTGGCAGGGGTAAAATACAGGGAGCGAAAGGCTATTTACAACTTGTACAGAAACCAGATGGCAGTTATAAGAGTCGAGGGGCATGAAAGGGAAGCAGTGGTTGGGAAAGGAGTGAGACAGGGTTGTAGCCTCTCCCCGATGTTATTCAATCTGTATATTGAGCAAGCAGTAAAGGAAACAAAAAAAAATTCGGAGTAGGTATTAAAATTCATGGAGAAGAAAAAAAACTTTGAGGTTCGCCGATGACATTGTAATTCTGTCAGAGACAGCAAAGGACTTGGAAGAGCAGTTGAACGGAATGGACAGTGTCTTGAAAGGAGGATATAAGATGAACATCAACAAAAGCAAAACGAGGATAATGGAATGTACTCAAATTAAATCGGGTGATGCTGAGGGAAATAGATTAGGAAATGAGACACTTAAAGTAGTAAAGGAGTTTTGCTATTTGGGGAGCAAAATAACTGATGTTGGTCGAAGTAGAGAGGATATAAAATGTAAACTGGCAATGGCAAGGAAATCATTTCTGAAGAAGAAAAATTTGTTAACATCGAGTATAGATTTAAGTGTCAGGAAGTCGTTTCTGAAAGCATTTGTATGGAGTGTAGCCATGTATGGAAGTGAAACATGGACGATAAATAGTTTGGACTAGAAGAGAATAGAAACTTTCGAAATGTGGTGCTACAGAAGAATGCTGAAGATTAGATGGGTAGATCACATAACTAATGAGGAGGTATTAAATAGAATTGGGGAGAAGAGGAGTTTGTGGCACAACTTGACAAAAAGAAGGGACCGGTTGGTAGGACATTTTTTGAGGCATCAAGGGATCACAAATTTAGCATTGGAGGGTAGCGTGGAGGATAAAAATCGTAGAGGGAGACCAAGAGATGAATACACTAAGCAGATTCAGAAGGATGTAGGTTGCAGTAAGTACTGTGGAGATAAAGAAGCTTGCACAGGATAGAGTAGCATGGAGAGCTGCATCAAACCAGTCTCAGGACTGAAGACCACAACAACAACAATGTGAGTACTTATTTTCAGTTGTTTAGTGAGCTGTAACATAAGATACGTTCCTATTAGTTTAGTTTGTAAGTGTGACGTTGACAGCGGCCTATGTAAGTGCTGGTGGGTAAGAGATTGGACCGATAGATGTGCCGCTGTGTATCGTTGATAGCGTATTGCACTGCCATGACACTGCGTTGTCACTGGGTGGTGAATTAAATAATGACAAAAAGGTTACTTCAGTTGTCTCAGCATTAATTGTGTTACTAGTAGTTTACATAAATCTTTTCCATTCAAGAATTGCCGGTTCTTGTAGAATGGGTTGTACTGAGTGGAGCCACTAACGACACATTCACAGTCTGTCTTCCAAGCGAGGTGTGAACGTGTCTGATGGAAGGGGACTGATCACATTCAACTGTGGAACAGTAATCTGCCGTAATGCATTGTCTGATTTAATGGAAAAATCTGAATTTCGATAGACGTAGGTGACCTACATTTGCGGCAGAGTTATACAATTTAAGTCTCTGGGCCTCTTCAGATATTGGGAGACTTAGGCTGGGCTATGCATTTGATACCAATAGTGCTGTGAAAAGTAGTCTAGACAGCGGCAGTGGAGACAATGAAATCGACAAAGTTGAATACTTATTTGCAGCACGTTAGACTTGAAAAATTGTCTCCAGCGTGGCAGACAGTTGACAGCTCCAACAGTTGAGATTTTGTTACATAATAGATCACTTAACAAATGCAAATAAAAACTCACATAACAAATTTAAAACAATTCCGCAAAATGAACATGAGCACAGGTCAGTTATTCTGTCTATTTGTGTAAGAAAACTGGACAGAAAATGCTGTGGACATATAGTTTGCCTGTAAATTGAAAAACAGGCAGCACGCATGATGGAGGAAATTTCCTTTCCTGGAGGAACACTGCGACTGTTGCATAGAATGACTATGAATCAATTGTTCCTCTAGTAGTGTAGAACAAAGTGCAGAGATTTACGTAGAGTCTGTCAAAATGCATTACCTGAATTAGTGTTATTAGTAAGTAATATCTACAACCCAGGTAGTGTTAACACGTTTTGAACAAAATTAACACTCTCAGTACATGTCTGCACACAGCATGATAAGTGATTCATAAGTTGCGCTTTGGATGACCCATAAAACTTTTTGAAATATCCTGTAGTTGATTCTTGTGATCAATTTGGGTAGATAGAGTGTGGTATCAGCTACTCAACATTTAGTCTCCAGCTCTATAGAGGAGGGAAGTGTATGAACACAGTCCATCGATCCAGTGTGCTGCACACTTCTACCCCAGATAGCTCCTCACTCCACCCATTTACACCCCCGGTACACCATTTACTCCTTAATATGCCTCTGCTGCACTCTCATATGATACATACATTTAGTATTACTTTTAACCCACTTAATTTAAAGATAAAACAATAAAACTGGTTGAATATCAGCAATATTAAGAAAAGGACAGATTGTTACTCACTGTAAAGATGACCTGTTGAGTTTGCAGTCAGGCACAACTGAAAGAGCGTTTCACATTACAACATTCGACCAAAACCTTCTTCAGCAAAGAAAACATACAGCCATTCATGCAAGTAAGTATACAGCATGCACACATTACCACTAGCACCAGCAGCTCTGACCATAATGAGACTGTCATGTCAATAACAACTTTGAGTTTGGTGGGTTCAAATGGTTAAAATGGCTCTAAAAGCTACGGGACTTAATATCTGAGGTCATCAGTCCCCTTGACTTAGAACTACTTAAATCGAACTAACCTAAGGAGATCACACACATCCATGTCCGAGGCAGGATTCGAACCTGCGACCATAGCAACAGCGCGGTTCCAGACTGAAGCGCCTAGAACCGCTCGGCCACATCGACCGACTGAGTGTGGTAGGGAAGGGGAGAGATAGCAGGATGCCAGTGGGGGGAGAGGAGATTGCTGGCTGGCGGGGCATGCAGCTGGTGTTGGAGGGAGGAATACTGGTGTCCCAGGTTGTGAAGCAGCTGATGAAATCAATCATGTTATGTTCAGCTGCATGTGGTTTACTTTGCTCTTGGCCACAATTTGGTTGTGGCTGTTCATCCCAGTGAACAGCTGGTTGGTAGTCATACCAACATAAAAGGCTGTCCAATGGTTGCAGCAGAGCTGGTACACAACACGGCTGTTTTCACAGCTGCCCTGCCTTTGATAGGGTAAGATAATTCTGTAGTACAACTGGAACAGAAAGCGCTGAGTGGATGGATTGGGCAGAGATTGCACCAGAGTCTTACACACGGATATATTCCCTGTGGCAAGAGGTTGGGGTTGGGAGTGGCATAGGGATGGATTGGTATTTTGCAGTTGTTGGGTGGGCCACAAAACGCCATTTCAGATGGGGGCTTCAGAGCAAAAAATGGATAGAACCCATTTTGCAGGAAATTCAATGTAGTTTAGTTTTATACCAGGAAACATTTTCGATAGAAGTCGTGTTTTTCGAATTATTCGAGAAAAAGATAAAAAGTGACCTTCAAACCCACTCCCATGCCAATGCTCACACTAACTGGTCAGGATTTTTAGTATGTTGTTCATTACACTTCCTCCTAGCATTGTGAACAAATTTGCGACTACATAATATTTTCCACTAATTTTCCTTCGTCGACCAAACTATTTGTACCATTTGGCCATCTGCTTGATTATGCTGGTGGAATGAGTCACTGTCTGCTTTACTTTGCCTGGTTAGGGCTGCTTGTTTGCCCTCAGTGCCAATAATTGTTTCTGAAGTGTATCCATTTAACATTCTGGGCCCCAGAACTGTTCGTTAACGTTCGATTATCGCTCATGTAAAATGGACGTTGAGATCATGTTTCTAACATAACGTCCAAAACCATTGTGACTGCTCTGCTATCTAAACTGTTAACTGCTATAGGAAATTTTTTGTGATAGCTAGTAACGTAGTTTTGTGTGAAGGCATATCACAAAAGGACCACAGTTCATATCAAGACAGGACCTCAGTACAGAAGGTGAAGACAAACGCTTTGAAATGTCAGCTATTGAATTAACAGGGCTTGATATCACCAAGAAATTAATCATTTTATTTGTGTATAGATCTCCCAGTGGTAGTATGGACACTTTTTTCAATAAATTAAAAGAAGATCTAGATGAAGTCTCAAGTATGAAGGTCAACATAATTCTGTGTGAGGACATTAACATCAATACTAATATCATAAATGAATCCAGCAGTATCCGAATAAACACCCTTCAAAGTTTTGGCATGTCCTATTGGTCAATAGTGCAACAAGGGTTACTACAATGACTGTATCGGTAATTGACCATATGGCCACAAATATGGACAGGGAAAAATATGATGTAGCTGTAAAATCTCGGACTATCAGACCATCTCTGTCAAATAACAACAGTAAAATCAGGCATCGAATCATTCCCTAAACTACAATCATACAAACAACATCTATCAGAAATCAAAATAATAGAGTTTTCAAAGGAACTAGTAAAACAAAGCTGGGATGAAGTGTATAAGGAAACTAATGTGAATATGAAATTCTTTAAATTCTCCACATTATTTAAATTTAAATTGAACTTTGAAAAAGCATTTCCAAAAGTATGCATGTCAACGTCTCACAAAAACAGATGGATAACAGCAGGTATTAACAAGTCCTCCCAAACACTTAAATACCTCATTTCCATGAAAAAGATTCGCAGTGATCCAGAATTCTTAAATTTCTATGATAGATACAAAAAGATCTATAGGAAGGTGCTGATTGCTGCAAAAAAATCATTTAATGACAAAATAATATATAATGCAGAGAATAAAAGCATAGCAGTCTGTAATGTTATAAAAAAGGAAACAGGGAGAGGCAAAGAAACATGGAATAACATACTGCTAAGGGAGTGGGATAAGGCAATAAATGATCCACAACACTTAGCAGACAATGTAAATGAGCATCTGTCAAGTACTGCAGAGACGTTACAGCAAAAATACCCCAAAACAAATATTACACCTGTAAATAATGTTGCACTAAATACAGTGATGTTACTTCCAAAATCAGAGAATGAAGTAAATAAAACTGTTCAAAAACTAAAAAAGTAAAAAGTCAATAGGCTTAGATGAAGTACCAATGGGTGTACTGAGAAAATGCATAGAGATTATACAAGGCCCCTTAACAACTATAATAAAAGAATCCTTCACATCAGGGACATTTCCAGAGCAGTTAAAACAGGCAAGAGTTGTTTGTACCTTTGCTTAAGAAAGGTAATGCAAAAGACATAGAAAATTACTGGCCCATTTCCCTGCTCTCACCATTCTCAAAAATAATACAAGTAATTATGAAAGACAGATGAATGAATTACCTGAATAAATACAATATTTTATGTGAATCACAGTTTGGTTTCCAAATTAGTAAAAATATGGAGTCAGCCATAGTAGCATTCACAAAGGTTGTACTTGATACTCTTGACAAAGATGAGTGAGTCACAGGCATGTTTTTGAATCTTTCTAAGGCCTTTGATACAGCTGACCACAAGATTCTATTAAATAAATTGGAATCACTAGGAATAAGAGGGATAGCTAATGACTGGTTTCAATCATACCTAGCAGACAGGGTACAAAGAGTAGAGATAACACATACTTCAAATACATCCAAACATTTAGTAAAACACTTACCAGAACCAAAACACATCATTATAGGAGTTCCACAAGGTAGCATATTAGGACCAATAATATTCCTGATATACATCAATGACTTTCCCAGTAATGTTACTCATGGTGAAAAAATTTTTTTTCGCTGATGACAGCAAAATTATAATCACTGAGAAAACAAGAGAACTCCTTGCAGAGAAAGCAAATGAAGCTCTCAAGGAAGTATATGAGTGAAGAGACATTGAACATAAAGAAAACTAATGCCATGAACTTCAGTTTGAAGAGGGAAAATGAAAATATTAAATTAAATGTAGATGGCACCTCTATAGACTGTAACAAATGCAAAATTTCTATGAATGAATATTGATTCTCAGTTGGAGTAGTGTGAACACACAAAGGTACTTGCAAACATAATGTCATCAGCTTGTTATACCCTTAGAATCTTATCATCAGTGTGTAACATGCAGTGTCTTTTTTGGGAAACAAATGTGCGAAATATGAACACAATTTTCAAACTCCATAACAATCATAACCAAAAATGGTAGTCGAGCTCATTGTGAAGATCTGTTCAAAAAACTGGGGATTTTAACTGCTTCGTGTGAACACGTTTACCAGCCAGTAATACACATCAAAAATAACATTGGTAATTACTGCACGAACAGTTCTGTCCATGACCATGAAACAAGAGCTAGACTCAACTTACACTTGCCAAGAAAAAAATAAACATAAAACTCAAAACAGCATTTTCTACCAAGGAATAGAACTCTACAATAAATTACTAAAAGAGATTAAAGAAATTGCAAAAATACACTTATTTTAAAAGGCAGCTAAAATGTATCTATTACGCAATACATTTTATACATTGAAGGATTACTTAGATAAAACACAGAAGGAGTATGGTAAAAAAATGTTATACAAATAAATAACAATAATGTTTACAAAACATCCAACATTCCACACCTTCACACTATGTTTTTTCCCATCCTTTTTCCTTTTCTAGAAAAGTTTATCTCCAAGCTATGCACAGCGCAATACTAACACCTCTTCCTCTTTCTGAGCTCAACATCTCACTCATTATAGAGGGATCGTGACTCAGTTTTCCAGGATTGCAAATGGGAAGTTGCGGTACAGAAAATGTCTCAGAGATCACCAGTGTATGTGTGTGTGTGTGTGTGTGTGTGTGTGTGTGTGTGTGTGTGTGACTTCAAGATGGCCGCCAAGTAAGTGACGCCAGAAACCATTTCCAGAAAGTTAAGTGATTTAGACAGGAATATAATTTAGTTTAACGCCGACAACAAATTAAATACGTGCATTAGTGTATCGTTTAGTCTTGCCATTAAAGGTTGGACGTTTCTTTGCGTATTTTTTCAGAAAACACGAAAAGATCGTAACTTCGCGAAGTCGCGCTTAGGCTTAAATTTTGTAAACGTGTTTGTTTCTTGTTTCACGGTAATTTAACTAGTTTCTCGGTAACAAATAAGTAAACTACCGTAAATAGCGTATAACTTCATTGTTGTAATACAGATTTCAGAAAAACAGCTTAACTTTATATCAGAAACTTGCCTATATACATTTGTTTATAGGCCTAATTCTCGTAACGTTTTTGGAGAATCAAAGTTAAAGTAGCTCGTTCAATTATCCTTTTTTTTTCATTCCATCGAGTGAAATATATAATAAATAGCGTATACCTTCATTGTTTTAATACAGATCTCAGAGAAACAGCGGAATTTTAAATCAGAAACTTGCTTATATACATTTGTGAATAGGCTTAATTCCTGTAACGTCTTTTTTGATTTTCAATAATTTAATTGATTTATTCTAGCTAAAGTATTATTTTTGCCATGAGTGAGAAGTGCCTGACTCGCCGTAGAATTGTTAGTTCCGGGGTTTGGTGTGATGGATGTAGTAGTTTTTTTCACTGGGGGGACTGCAGTGGCGTGGATCAGGCTCATCAGTGGTTAGGTAGGATTTGCAGCAGAGATAGGAAGATAGTGGAACAGGAAGGGAAAATTGCTGCCCTTCAGGCTAAGCTAGATCAGGCTAGGGAAGATCTGGACAGGTTAAGGAGGGAGAAGGGCAAAGAGAGGTGGGAAGTGGCAACAGGTAGCAGAAGGAACAGGCCTAGAACTAAGTCTGACAGTTTTGTGGTGAATGTCAAAAATAAGTTTGACCTGTTGCCTCAAGCAGAGGTAGGTGTAGACAGGACACAACAAACTTTCAATAGGAAATTGAAAAAGAATGTAGGAAATCCATCGAAAAGGAAGAAAGTTTTGTTGTTAGGCAATTCTCATGCCAGAGGTGTAGGCCAACTTCTGCAGGAGGAATTAGGACCAGAATACCAGGTCACAAATTTTTTCAAACCAAGTGCTAGTCTGGATCAGGTGACAGAGGATTTAGGTTCACTCTGTAAAGGATTTACCAGGGAAGACACCGTGGTTATTGTGGGAGGCCCAGGGAACAGCATCGACAGAGATTCTGGGTACAGTATAGAGTGTGACCTGGTAAAGATTGCGTCGGCATCGAGACACACCAATGTTGAATTTGTATCTGTCCTGAGACGCCATGACCGGCCTCATTTGAACTCTTCTGTTGGGAGAGTTAATTTGGAGTTGGAACGGCTGCTTGGGTCGGGTGCGGGGGCTCATATTGGTGTGGTTCCTGTTGATTATCTCAGTAGGTGGGACTATACCAGGCACGGCCTACATCTCAACAGGAAAGGGAAGGGGAAACTGGCTGGGGTAATAGCAGGAAATTTAAGGGGGGGAGGCACTGCCATGAATGGTAAAATACCAGTGGTTACAGGTGTTGGAGCAGCACCTTTTTTAGGATAGGTAAGACAGAAAGATGTCAAGTTCTACGAGAGGTCAGGATTGAAACAAATCTTCAGTTTAGGAAAGAAATTAAACAGCACAATTCTAGCACATTTGATCACCAATCACAGCTATCAATTATAAGTTTTCACCAATCACCAGAAATTTTATCTCCACCAAGTTGTATCTCAGTTTTAGATAATTGCATTGATGAATTAAAGTCACCCAACCCAGTTGACATAATCTGCCTCTCTGAACACCATGTGACCACTGGTATAGAAACTAGGCCTAAGCACAATGAGAAACTCAGACAGGAGAGTACTGCAAATGTTACAATAAGGAAAGGTTCTCATAAAAGTATAATTAAAAATAATGTAAGTATATTTCATCAAAATATTGGGAGTTTAAAGAATAAAGTACATGAGCTTCTGGTTTGTTTAGAAGATTTAGAAGCTGAGAATGAAATAGATACACTATGCCTGTCTGAGCATCACATTGTTACTGATATGGATAAGGTAAATGTAAGTGGATATAAGCTCTCTGCACATGTAATGAGAGAAAATATGGAGAAAGGAGGAGTTGCCATATATGTCAAAAGTTATCATTGTGCAAAAAGTATAGAAACAAAAAAGTTTTGTGTAGAGAAACATATAGAAGCATGTGCCTGTGAGCTTAAATTAAATAAAGGAACATTTATAATTGTAACTGTATATAGGTCCCCATCAGGAAATTTTCATCTATTTCTGAAAAATTTGAACTCCTTGTTGTGCTATCTGTCAGACAGGGGGAAGCAAATTATTATTTGTGGGGACTTCAATGTAGATTCTCTGAAAGAGGGTAATAGGAAAAATGACCTTGAAGTATTACTCGGTTCTTTCAATTTGACACCCGATATTGATTTTCCTACTCGGGTGGTAAAGGATAGCAGCTCACTGATACATAACTTCTTTATAGACCAAGATAAGTTTAACCAGATAAATGCTCAGCCTGTTGAGAATGGCCTTTCTGATCATGGTGCACAGCTAGTTACAATATATGACATAGCTCCATTCAGCAATACTAAACAGTCCTCCAAAGTAGTACGTTCAGTCAACGATTTAACAATTGCAAATTTCAGGGAAAGCCTACAGCAGTTAGACTGGGATGAGGTGTACCGTGAACCTGATGCCAATTTAAAATATAATTTATTTCATGACATTTTTGTAAATGCATTTGAAAACTGCTTCCCCAAGAAAATAGTTAAATATACTCGTAAGAAACCTTGTAACAAACCATGGCTTACTAAGGGTATAAAAATATCTTGTAACCGGAAAACGGAAATGTATCTGACAGCAAGAAAGAGTAGTGACCCAGAAACTATCAAAAATTATAAAAACTACTGTGTTATATTAAGAAAAGTTATTAAAAAATCCAGGAGTATGTGTATCATGTCTGAAATCAGCAACTCTGATAATAAAATTAAAACAATTTGGAATATTATTAAAAGAGGAACAGGTCAACCAAGAGCAGAGGAAGACAGTATTACCATCAAATTGAATGAAAACTTTACGAACACAAAGTCAGAAGTTGAAAATATTTTTAATAATAATTTTCTAAATGTTGTGGATATAGTAGGATCCAGGTGTTCATTAGAAGATGCTAGGCTGTTAATGGAAGAGGCCATACCTATGCAATTTGATACAATTGAAATCTCACCCACTTCTCCCTCTGAAATTAGGAAAATAATAAACTTGCTTAAAAGCAAAAACTCACATGGAATTGATGGCATTTCCAGCAAAATACTTTAAGCTTATTCTCAACAGATAAGTAAGATTCTCAGCCACCTGTGTAATAGCTCTCTGGAACAGGGCATTTTCCCTGATAGACTGAAATATGCTATTGTTATACCTTTGCATAAAAAGGGGGATAGATCTGATGTCAACAATTACTGTCCAATCTCCCTTCTAACAGCTTTATCCAAAATTTTTGAGAAAGTAATGTATTCAAGAGTAACTTCACATATCTGTAAAAATGAAGTACTAACAAAATGTCAGTTTGGTTTCCAGAAAGGTTTTTCAACAGAAAATGCCATATATGCTTTCACCAGTCAAATTTTGAATGATCTGAATAACCGAACACCACCCATTGGGATTTTTTGTGATCTCTCAAAGGCTTTTGATTGTGTAAATCATGAAATTCTGCTAGACAAGCTCAAGTATTGTGGCATGAGTGGGACAGTGCACAAATGGTTTAATTCGTACCTAACTGGAAGAGTGCAGAAAGTTGAAATAAGTAGTTCTCGTAACATACAAACATCAGCACATTCCTCAAACTGGGGAACTATCAAGAATGGGGTTCCACAAGGGTCAGTCTTGGGTCCTTTGTTGTTCTTATTATATATTAATGACTTGCCATTCTATATTCATGAAGAGGCAACGTTAGTTCTCTTTGCTGATGATACAAGTATAGTAATCACACCTGACAAACAAGAATTAACTGATGAAATTGTCAATACTGTCTTTCAGAAAATTATCAAGTGGTTCCTTGTAAACGGACTCTCACTGAATTTTGATAAGACACAGTACATACAGTTCCGTACAGGGAATGGTATGACGCCATTAATAAATATAGACCTTAATCAGAAGCATATAGCTAAGGTAGAATATTCCAAATTTTTAGGTGTGTCCATTGATGAGAGATTAAATTGGAAGAAACACATTGATGATCTGCTGAAACGTTTGAGTTCAGCTACTTATGCAATAAGGGTCATTGCAAATTTTGGTGATAAACATCTTAGTAAATTAGCTTACTACGCCTATTTTCACTCATTGCTTTCATATGGCATCATATTTTGGGGGAATTCATCACTGAGGAATAAAGTATTTATTGCACAAAAGCGTGTAATCAGAATAAGAGCTGGAGTCCACCCAAGATCATCCTGCAGACATTTATTTAAGGATCGAGGGATATTCACAGTAGCTTCTCAGTATATATACTCTCTTATGAAATTTGTTATTAACATCCAAAGCCAATTCAAAAGTAATAGCAGTGTGCATAACTAAAATACTAGGAGAAAAGATGATCTTCACTATTCAAGATTAAATCTAACTTTGGCACAGAAAGGGGTGAATTATACTGGCACTAAAGTCTTTGGTCACTTACCAAATAGTATCAAAAGTCTGACAGATAAACAACAAGTATTTAAGAAGAAATTAAAAGAATTTCTGAATGACAACTCCTTCTACTCCATAGAGGAATTTTTAGAAATAAATTAAGAAAAAAAATAAAAATAAAAAATAAAGAAAAACAAAAAACACAAAAAATAAAGTTGTTATATTAACTTAAGTATGTTGTTAAATTAACCTAATTATGTCATGTATTAGAAAATTCGACTCATTCCACATCATTACAAAATATCGTATTCATGATCCATGGAACTAGTATTAGTCTAATCTAATCTAATCTGTGTAGTGAGTGAAATGTTATGAAACAATGTGTGTATAGTGTGTGCCGTTACTGATAGTGAGATATGAGTGAACAGTGAGGCATTACATTATTTAATAGTTATTTGTAAAAAAGTATAGTATATCAGGAGTAAATTTAATGACTGTCTCTAACTAAAAGTCTATAAATGTATGTGTATATGAATTCGCTTATTTTAAATTGGTCTAAACTTGTAAAATCTTTGACATGTCCTATATCCTTGTAAAAAGAGGTGTACAGATGAATAAAGCAACTGCTACTACTATTGATATTACTACTACTAACAGTAGAAAATCGATTCCTGTTTGTCCAGTAGGATTTTCGGAATTTGTATTTTCATTCACTTGTGGGAATATTGTGTGTTGCAGTTTGAGTTTGGAGGTCACTTTTTCAGACCTTCTTGCAGTCGTGAAAACTGTCTTTCCATTTGAATCCGACTGAAATCATGATGCAAAGCCTCTACTTTACTTTATATGATGACTGTCCTCCATTGTATTCCAGGAGTCATTAGTTTGCAGGATACTTCAATAATACAAGCAGTAATAGCTCAGTAATATGCACATAATCACATAAACTAATTGTGGTGTCACCGCCAGACACCACACTTGCTAGGTGGTAGCCTTTAAATCGGCCGCAGACCGTTAGTATACGTCGGACCCGCGTGTCGCCGCTATCAGTGATTGCAGACCGAGCGCCGCCACACGGCAGGTCTAATCTAGACTCCCTAGCATTCGCCCCAGTTGTACAGCCGACTTTGCTAGCGATGGTTCACCTTCTACATACGCTCTCATTTGCCGAGACGACAGTTTAGCATAGCCTTCAGCTACGTCTTTTGCTACGACCTAGCAAGGCGCCATATTCTTCAAAAATGAATTCTCAACAGACAATATTGTGAATCTTGTACCGTCAAGAGCGACGTTCATCATTAATGGATTGAAGTTAAGTATCAGACTAGCTACGTCCGCTTACTGAATTCTAATTCCTTGTCATGTTCCAGACCTCACGTCAGTAGTCCTTCCCTTCTCACGCCAGCCTGTGTGACCTAAAACGCGTGCATTTCGGCCTCCACTAGTAACACGGTGTTGGCTTTTCTGCCAACACAACACTAATTGTATTCAAACGATTACGATAATACATCTTTACAATGAAAAGTAAACATGAAACAGTAAAAAAATAGAACAAAGAGAAAACGTAACAACGAAAAGTTATGTTGGTAGACCAAAGAATTATATATACATTTTAATCACTATCCACAGACAATTCTTCTTGCAACACCATTGGGGGAGCTTAAGATTACTTTTCATAATGTAAGTAACTAGTATGAAGTTGTGGCTGATTCTCACTTTCAAAGAAAGAAAGCAGCAAATGTTTCAAAAATTGCAATGAATGTACCAGTTAAAGATATGAGCTGCTGCTTTAATTCATCTGCTAAAATGGCTCCTGCAGTTTAGGATCAAAATACTTTGAGAGCTTATATGTAGCCACTCTAATGGTACTGTGATAACATAGACATCTATGGTGCCTTTGATACTCCAGGATGCCAATTTCTGCCTGAACGAAACACCTATAGAAGCACTATGTAAAGATAATAACCAATAAATTCTTGAGAGGTCAATAGTTAGTGAATCCCATACACAAGTAACGGATCTTTGTTGTTGTACCCATGGTTGATTAATAAAACTGACATTACCTTTGATACTTCAGAAAGAGGAATGTTAAATAAAGATCTAAGCCTAATATTGAGCCACCATTTAACAAAAATATTACAAATGAAATTATTGCTCTCACTAAAACAACAATTGAATAATGAAATTGGTTATAAGTCGCAAAAATTAAAAAACTGAATTGAACAAGAGAAATGTAAATAATTATAAGGCTAAGCTGACCAATGAATTATCAGTTCCATAATTAAGAGGTTTAATGAAGAGAAAGTCACCGGCACTAGAGCAGATAAAGGGAATAGACTTGTGATATTGGAGGGAGAGTATTACACTTCAAAGATGTTAGGTTTTTTGCCAAAAACGACATCAATGAAATCTCAAAGTGCTTAACACCAGAATTGCTACCTCAACTAAAACATATTTGAAACATACAGATTTCTTGTTGATGGATGCCGAAAAAAGAAGACACCTTATTATGAACTCAAGTGTCCTAAATAAGATCACAGTTGAAGATACATAAGGATCACCATACAGTTCGTCCAATAGTGAACTCTAGAAACTGCCGAGCTTATAACGTGACTAGACTGCTCGACCTAATTCACAAAAAAATCTTATGTCTATGAGAACAAGTATTCTGTGTATGATAGTATGGTCTGATAGACGAAATTAGGGAGAAATCAGTCACTGATACTTTCTGTCTGGTTACACTGGCTGTTAAATAATCTGTACTCCAGTGTTCTGGTTAATGAAACGATACAGACTTCAGATGAAATTTCCTTAAATACAGTAAGATGTCAAGAGGAGAGACCATCAAATTCGTTGAACTTTTGCAGCTGATTACAAATTTTAACTATTTTCCTTTTTCATCGCACGTTTTATATTCAAGACAGTGGTTTAGCGTGGGATCCAGCATTTCAGTGGATATGGCTGGATATTTATCGATGCCCTGTAAGACAAAGTTTTAAGGTCTTATCAAGGCTTTAATAGTAAAACTGATTATTATAAACGTTTCGTTTGCGGTTCTGATGAAGATATTGATGAAATAGTAAAAAAGTTCAAAGATACCATGGCTAATAGGGTTTATTGTGGATTATGAAATTAACAGTAGTTTACAATTCCTCACTTTGAACATTAAAACCCACTGCAATTTCAAGCATTTAGCATGTACAGAATCCCACCAGAAGCTGATGATGTGATTCTTCATGATTCACTTCATCCACAGGCTTTTAACGAACCAGCAAAGAACAGTTAATATGCTACCAAGCAGGAAGGATAGAGAGACAGAACTAAATATCATTAAGAAGATAGTGGTCAGCAACAGCTAGAAAGCAGATATTAAAAATAAATTGTTGTGTGGAAGTAATAAGCAACAACAGAATAAATTTAACAGAGATAAAATAAAAATGGGCATGATGCCAAATTTTGGAATAGTCTTGCAAAAAGTCACAAACGTTGTTAAACTGTAGAGTATTAAAATAATGTTTAAGAACAAATAGAAGGATAAATAAGTTCGAAAAATCTGATGTTTATAAAAGTCAATGTGCATCCTGTGGCGTAAAATAAATCAGACAGAGAGAAAGGATATTTCGATAAAGCACAAAAAACATAAAGATGCATTGGGATTAAGTAATTACGAAAAATCGGCTATTATGAATCATACACACGAAACAGGCCATCTCGTTAAGGGAACAGAAGAAGATTTAGAAATCCTGTACATAGAAAAGAAAGGGATGAAAGTAGAAATTGCTATAAACATTGGATATCGCTATTCATGAAAATAATGATCACAGTATTCTAAATGCATAAGTGAAAGACAACGAAATGAGATTTTTTAGCAACTTTGTAGGATTATTTAGGCCAGATACATTTAGACATACAGTAGAACTATTGGTGTTGCTGCTTGCAGTGACAGCGTCTTTGTTCCACTGTTGTAATACTGAAAGGTCTCTGTTGGATTTCTTTCATGTTAATTTCTTAAATCTGTTGTCATTTACGGCATAAATTCCTCTTCTAAATTTACTGTGGTGTTTCTGACTATCTGGGAGGAGACTGAGCAGTGAAACGTGTTACTTTTACACATAAACAAGAACGATCAGTCACACTACTACACTTTAAAATATAGTTTATATGTAATTCATGTCACACAGTCTCATACGGAACCTACATCCGCTTTCTTTTATATACTGTATATGATAAGATACTGCCATCCCCCTTCCCTTCTGTGTGAGAGGATGAATGAGCAAATGTATTTCTAGTTGCATGCTTGAGGGTAGCAGACAAGCCTGTCTGCTAGAGAACAATAGGACCAACGTCGGAACAGGTAGCTACACTTTCTAAAAACAGAGAGGTTTCTATTCTTAGTATGGTCCTGTCCGTCCCTTGTCATGTTGGTATAGGAAGCGGCCTCTCTGGCCACTTCCGTTTGTATTTGTGAGCCACCCTCAGGAAGGGACCAGGGCAGTCTGTCCACGGCGAGCGTCTGAAGTGGTAAGATCTCCGGCTAAGCGCGTGTCTGCTGAGTCCATAGGACAATGGACATCTTAAGTTCAGCCTAACTGAAAATTTAATCACCTTCGTTTCAGGTTTAGCTCTAAAATATCTAATGTTATCTTAAATTGCAACACAGTGTAATTCGAGTGTGAAGCTCAGAATATATTCCGGTAGTTGCTTTGTCACTACTTTGTGAATAAAGTGGAACCACGTGTTGATCAGTAACTCTAACTAAGATCATCAATCTTAAATGCGAATGTGCGTGAGATTGTAACGTCTCGTCTCGACAATATTTTTCAATATAGCAACTTTTCTTTATGTTCAACCCACGTGGGGTGTACTTTATGAGACCAGTACCACGTGCTTATACAACTGTTTGAACCATCAGGTTAATAGTAAGACGATAGTAACCAGTTCGAGGTTTTTCTTTAGGAAATTGCGTTTCGATGTAATTTATTTTAATTATCAAAATTATTGTGGAGTTACAATCTTTGCGTAAACCAAGTTGACCACGTGAAGCATGTAGTGTAATCATCAAAGTAGCCCTCAGCTATTCTTTTCAGGAAGATTTCACAGAGAGTTAGTATGAATTTAGTATACCAGTGTGTGGTAATTACATGACGGACAGGATTGTGCTACGAACGTAACTTCTTTGGGTGAAAATTGAATCGGTTGGTAGTGGTTAATTTCCTCTTGCATATGTTTCAACGTTCTTCATGTGTTATTTTATGAATACAGTGTTGTATGCATTCTCCCAATCTTGGCTCCATATTTGATGTGTTCCGTAAGATTACAATCTCACATTTTCACAATCGTAAATAAGGCACCAGTTTAGTTATGAATCAAGTTTAATATGCTCAAATTTCAATGATCAATGTTAAAATAAGTTTCCAAATATAAACTGATTTATTTCTTTTTATTTAAATTCTCTTATATATATATATCACCGGTTATTGTATGACTATTAAAAGATTATAATTAATGTTAGTCTGGTTGGGAATTTGGTAAGCTAGACTGGATACCTGGTGAAACAGTTGCGCAGTAATGCAAGGTTAACTTCCCCAGACAGCTCACAGCTTTTAACCCGCTTTTATTGTCTATCTGCACCGCTTTCATAGCAAATTAAAGCAACAACGTTACAATACACCTTCATTATTCCACACTTCCTGTATCACTCATTTCAGATGTTTCACTACTTTTTGTCCATCTTCTGGGGTCACTTATTCAGTTACCTCCTTCAAAAGGCATTCCAATTAAACCAACGTATTTGTTTATGTCGTTTGATCTGAGCCAAAACAAGTTCTATTGCATCGAAATGGCAATGACAGAGGGGAATCTGAGCATTTTATGGCGGTATTTTTTGGCATTTCATCAAAAAGGTAAACTAGACACTTGCTAATTTTGCGACAAAAGTTATAATAATTCTGCCCTATTGAAGGTACTATCAAACCATATCTTGCATTTCTCTAGCCATCAAACAACGTATTTTTTACTCATTGCCTTTGTGGGCTCTTTATTGTGTGCTATTGAGTGATATAGAGCATTATCCAAAACAATTATAGAGTTTTTCTTTAAGTTTCGAAGCAGAGCACCTTCAAACCATTTCACTAAAGTACTGTTGTTCGACTCTATGTGGTAGTTGGAAGTCTTGTTTCAACTGAATAACAACAGACAATTAGGAATGAAACTGTCTGAATTTTTGGTGCACACTACAATTATTCTCCTTACTCTGCCAATCAGAAGTGCCATACTACCTTCGATAATATCATGTGTCAATGCTTTTTAAACTGTGTCCCACATTTTCCCATGTTTCACCACGCCAAACGACATCGCCAAAATTTATCCATAATAGTTTCCTAAGAAAGTGGCAGCATAGGACTGTAATATCTTGACTTTTGTTTAATAACTCGTAGCTTTTTCACTATGTGTAGCAAGGGCGTTTGAACTATATTACTATATAGCAGATATCATTAAAATCAGTCCTTACCTATTTCCTAAAAAGTATCAGTATCAGACTGTGATATCTTGACGTTCCATTAATAACTTGCGGCCAGAAATAGAGTTATAGCGAATCCTAATTTTTTCATAGCTTGTAGCAAGAACATTTCAACTGCACCATCCTAGAACACATCTGCTGTTACAATTGTAGCATCTACCTTTTTCAGTATCAGATACTCTTTCCTTGGATAATATGCATATATTTCAAGGTGAAACGCATTTTCCTGGAAAGGGCCTAGTTTTGTAACCTTCCTCTCAAGGAGCCTGTTCTTTCTGGGTGTAACTCGCCAAATTCGTCTTTTGCGAATTTCCCCTTGCACTTTTTTTATCATTCATCGTTCGCTGTTTTGTAGAGCAGCTTCAGTTGGCTCCACCAACTTATCCAAAGGAATGAGTCGTTCCTGCAGCTCTCGCTCTCAAAATATTCCCAACAAGAAAACACAAATTTACATTGCTGACTGTGTATAATCATGCTGCGTACAACGCTTTTAAATAATTTTCTAGGTTCTGCGGCCTCGGTCTGTCCTCCCTCTTTCGAATATTTTCACCATACGTCGTAAGGTGCATGAAGCTGGCAGTTAGCTGAATTTCTTATTGTAATGGCTCACTTAGGACTAGCTGGCACAATGCTATAGGCAGCACAGTGCAGCAGAACTGGCAACACAGTGGGACCCAACAGTGCCCCACTACCACTCATGTATTGGTGGTGGGAGCCATACAGCCCACTACCTGTCAAGTGACAGCTAGTTTAAATCAGCCAGTAGTCACCGCCTGGGCAGGCAGGCTGCGGCATCTAGGCAGGTGGTAAGGCGTAATGCTCCTCCAGCATGTTGCGGCAAATAGCCATGATTTCTATTTCTTTTATTTCGTTGTTTGAGAAAGTTATTTTTACAGCTTGTGTGGATTTGTGTTAGATACACTGAATTGTCAAAATTCTGTTATAATTCGTTTGCCATGAACCATCTGTTGATGTTTTAGAATAAGTGTGGCGGCAGCCGCCGGGTGGAGAGCGCGCCAGAAGCATCAGCACTTGTCTGATAAACAGCAAATTAATTTAGTCCTTGGGTTTTCGCGTACTTTTGCAAAGAAGTGAACTATACATGTATATTTTACTGTGTAGACTAGTGGTTAGAAAATTAATCACAGTTTTTGTTTTTGTCTAAGCTTTGTGAATATCGTTGTGTAGGACAGCTTCCCAATGTAAATTTTCCCGTCGCCAAAAACTTCGTCACACCAGATAGTTTTAATTTTGTGCTGGTAGACAGCACACAGTTAAGATCAGTGCATTATAATTTGTATATTTATCTCGTACAGTAACATTCTGGCAAACAGGAATCCTGTTAACAGATATCTGTAAATACATCAACTTATTTCTGTTTAATAGCTTGCAGTCACAGAGTACAGTGAGAAATCTGCACAGCAACTTTTAGTGTTATTTTTTTCTCCTTTGGTATATTTTGTATGCATTTCAAACTCATTAGCGCCATTTAAGACCTTATATCTACTTCAAACACAGTACAGTATGGATAGGGACTTTGCTTGTTGTGAACGGACACAAGGAGAGTTACCTTCTGTGCCTTTTGATATGCAACATCAAACTGGTCCGTCGTCACTCCAGAATGGGTGGCAGACAGTCGTGGGTCTGAGTGTCACTGGGCAGAAGCCAAAATAGGTAGCAGGCAGTGCGGTTGTCTCCCTATGTCTTAGCAACAGGTACGAGATGCTACCCAGTGTTGATGATAACTCCGAGCCAGCACAGAATGCCTCTCCTGTTGGGCCAGCGGTCGATTTTCCTGCCCAGTTCAGACAAGTACAGAAGGTGGATATGCTTGACATTCGGAACTCCAATGTTAGGTGGGTGATGGAGTTCCACAGGGAGATAGCAGGCCAGACAGGAAAGAATTCTAGTGTGCATTCGGTATGTTTGCCGGGATGTCTCATCCGTGATGTGGAGGAGGCCCTGCCGGCCGCTATCGGGGGCACAGGGTGCAACCGGCTGAATGTAGTGGCACATGTCGAAACGAATGACGCCTGCTGATTGGGTTCTGGGGCCTTCCTCGGCTCTTTTCGGCGGCTGTCTGATATGGTGAGCGCAACTAGCAAAAAATGGTTCAAATGGCTCTAAGCACTATGGGATTTAACATCTGAGGTCATCAGTCCCCTAGACTTAGAACTACTTAAACCTAACTAACCTAAGGACATCACACACATCCATGACCAAGGCAGGATTCGAACCTGCGACCGTAGCAGCAGCGCGGTTTCGGACTGAAGTGCCTAGAACCGCTCGGGCCAGGGCGGCCGGCGGCAACTAGCAATGCAAGTGGGGTGCAGCCTAAGCTGTCTATTTGTAGCATCATACCCAGGGTTGATTGCGGTGCTCTGGTTTGGAGCAGAGTGGAAGGTCTAAACCAGTGCCTCAGATGATTCTGCGATGGTATTGGATCGAATTTCTCGAGCTCCGCTATTGGGTGCAGAATTGTAGGGTTCCCCTTGATAGGTCGGTGTGCACTACGTGCAGGAAGCGGCTATTAGGGTAGCGGAGTACATGTGGCATGCACATGGGGCTTTTATAGGTTAGAGAACCCCTCCCTAGGGATCAAAGACGATTTGCCTGTTAAATAAGCCACAGTGGCCTCAGAGAATCTTCGTCCTCGTAGATCGGAGATAGAAAAGATTAATATGATTTTCGTGAACTGCAGGAGCATGCAAGGAAGGGTCCCAGAATTAGTATTCCTTACTGAAGGTTATAATGCACAGATAGTATTGGGAACAGAAAGCTGGTTGCAACGAGATATCAATAACAATGAAATCCTGAGTTCATATTGGAATGTTTATCGTAAGAATAGGTTAGTCGCCAATGGTGGCGGCGTATTTATTGCAATAAAAAATTCGATAAAATTTCGCGAGGTTATCACGGATTCCGAATGCGAATAAATCTGGATGAAATTGAGTATCAAAGAATAATCAGAAATCGTGATCTGATGCTTCTATAGTTCACCTGGGTCAAGCTCTGTAGTTGTAGAGTGCTTCAGATAGAACTTGCAGAATATCATTAGTAATTTTCCTGATCATGCCATTGTAATAGGTGGTGACTTCAACTTGCCAGGTATAGATTGGGAGTGTTGCCGGCCGCGGTGGCCATGCGGTTCTAGACGCTGTAGTCGGGAACCGCGCGACTGCTACGGTCGTAGGATCGAATCCTGCCTCGGGCATGGATGTGTGTGATGTCTTTAGGTTAGTTAGGTTTAAGTAGTTCTAAGTTCTAGGGGACTGATGACCTCAGATGTTAAGTCCCATAGTGCTCAGAGCCATTTGAACCATTTTGGGAGTGTTATGCCATCAAAACTGGTGCCAGTGCCACAGACAGGGATTCATGTGGCATTGTTCTGGATGTTTTGTCTGAAAATTACCTTGAGCAGGTAGTCAAAGAACAAACCCCTGAGGATAACGTCTTTGAATTCATGGCAATTAACAGACCTGAACTTAACAAATCAGTTAATGTAGGTTAATGAAGGTATCAATGACTATAAGGCTGTGAGAGCATGTATGATGACAGGATGCAAATTTCGGAATGTCTCACCAGTCAGCATCAAATATTCTGTGATGAGGACGAAGATGTGGAGAACAAATGGAAAAAATTCGAAGGCATCATTGAATATGCCCTAGACAAGTATGTTCTGAATAAGGTTTTAAGGGATGGAAAAGATCCACCATGGTTTAATATCTGTGTTAGAAAAGAGCTACTTAAACAAAGACCACTTCATCTCATATTCAAGAGACGTAAAAACCTAGCTGACAAACAAAGCTGAACGAAGCGAAAATGAGGGTAAGGAGAGCAATGAGAGAAGCATTCAATGATTTTGAAAGTAAGGCGTTGTCAACAGATCTGAGTAAAAACCGTAAGAGATTTTGGTCGTATGTAAATTCAGTAAGTAGGTCAAAATCATCTATTCATTCTCTCAGCGACCATACCGGCACCGAAACGGAAGATAACAGAGAGAAGGTCGAAACACTGAATTCGTTCTTCCGAAGTTGTTTCACTGTGAAAGATCGTAACACTGTCCCTCGTTTCAATCGTCGTGTGAACGTCGAAATGGCAGATATTGAAATAACCGACCGTGGAACTCAAAAGCAGCTATAATCGCATAGTAGTGGAAAGGTCTCAAGATCAGATGAGATACCTATAAGATTCTATAAACATTATGTATAAGAACTTGCTCCCCTTCTAGTAGTAATTGTTCGTAGGTCGCTTGAGCAACGAAAGGTACCTAAAACTGGAAAAAAACCGGAATGCCCGTTTTTAAGAAAGGCTGTAAGACAGATCCCCACAATTATAGACCTAAATTGTTGACGTCAATCTGCTGTAGAATTACGGAACACGATTTATGCTCAAAAATTATGACGTTTCTGGAAAATGAACATCTCTTCTACAAAAATCAACATAGTTTCCGCAAACAGAGATCATGCAACTCCGCTCGCTCTGTTCCTCCATGAGACCCACAGTGCAGTGGACAACAGCACTCAGATTGATGCCATGTTTCTTGATTTCAGTAAGACATTTGACACCATCCCGTATTATCATTTAATGAAAAAAATATGAGCTTAGGGAATATCGGAGCAGACTTGAGATTGGATTCAAGACTTTCTTGCAGATAGAACTCAACATGTCGCTCTTAACAGAACAAAATCAACAGATGTAAAGGTAATATCTGAAGTACAGCAGGGAAGTGTGATAGGACTATTGCTGTTTACAATATAAATAGATGATCTAGGAGAAAGTGTTGGCTCCTCTTTAAGGGTATTGGCAGATGATGCAGTTGTCTATACCAAAGTAGCAACGCCAGAAGATAGTAAGAATTTGCAGAACAACCTACAGAGAATTGATGAATGATGCAGACTCTGGAAGTTGACCATGAATGTATGTAAATGTAACATATTGCGCATACAAAGGAAAAGAAATCCACTACCGTAAAGCAACACTATTGATGAAAAACAGCTGGAGACAGCATCTGCCATAAAATATCTAGATGTAAATATCAAGAGCGACCTTATGTGGAATGATAATATAAAACAGATAGTGGGAAAAACAGACACCAGACTCAGTTTCATCGGAAGAATCTTAAGGAAATGTAACTCATCCTGCAAGAAGTGGCTTATAAGGCACTTGTTCACCCGATTCTTGAGTACTGTTCGTCTATCTGGTATCCCTATCAGGTAGGACTGATATAGGAGATAGAGAAGATCCAACGAAGAGTGGTGCTTTTCGTCACGGGATCGTTTAGCTGGCGAGAGAGCTTTACGGGGATGCTAAACAAACTCCACTGGCAGACGTTACAAGAGAGACGTAGTGCATCATGGAGAAAGTTGCAATTGAAATTTCGGGACAGCACTTTTCAGGACAATGTATTACTTTCCCCCACATACATCTCGCATATTGACCACGAGGATGAAATTCGAGAGATTAGAGCCAATACAGATGCTTCCTGACAATCATTCTTCCCACGCAGTGTTCGCGATTGGAACAGGGTTGGAGGGGTCAGATAGTGGTACCGAAAGTACCCTCCGCCACACACCATTAAGTGGCTTGCGGAGTATGCTGTAGATGTAGATGTAATTTAACCAAATCTCCACTCATGTTGCATAATACTACTATAGTTTCACCAGCAAAGGCAAAGTCACAACTGAGGTCATGTAAAAACATTCCACATCGCATTTCAAACAGCTGCATTCACAAAGGGTGTCAACGTCATGTCACTCCACGTCACGTCATGTCATGTCAAGTCAAATCATGTTGTCATATGGGTTTCTAGGAAAGATAGCTTGGACGGTGATGTAGTCTGCTAATATCAGACAGCTAATATCGAACGTTAACCTACTTTCACAGTGAGCGAGCATGTTGTACTAGTTTTTTTGTGCTTTTGTTTCTTCTTGAAATTAATTTTTTTACTGTGTTCCATTTCCTTTACAAATGACGACGTTAAAAGTCAACTTGGATATTTTTCCATTGAGTGTTCTTCTATATGCCGATTCATTCTAGGCCATGTTATATCATGTCAGTTTCAAGGTGTATTAACACTGAACATCAAGCCATGTTACGTCAATTTGCTTTAGTCCAGCATTGAATTGTGAAAGTGAGATTTTGAATTACCACCCATGATACAAAATGTCTGAGTATAGTATCGGAAATGATGAACTAACTGATGAAACATATTATTTTAAAGGCAAGAAAACATTTTATAAACTTTATAATTACACCCTGGATACAAAAAAAACACATTTACTAAAAAAACCACAGAAGTTACACAAAGCAAAGAATAAAGCATAAAGAATAATGGAGCAGCACATAAACACACACCTCAAGAGTGATTTTTTTCTTTTCTTTTAACACTTCCCCCAAAAGAAACAAAAATGAAATTATTGCTTTGTCTCTTGCATGCCAATTTCTGAACATAGAAAATTAAATCGAACTCATTCAAGGGGTTTCGTCAAAATATCTGCCAACTGGTTGTGTCCATCAATGTGTTCCAAGAAAATCTCACCATTCAGATATCTTTCACGAACATAGAAATGTCGGACCTCTACATGTTTAGAACGTCGATGATATTCTAGATTTTTTGCTAACTTCAATGCACTAGCATTGTCAATGTAAAGAACTGGAGGCTGCCCCAACATTTCCACTAATTACGACGTAACGAAACTAACTCTTTCGCTCCTTCACTAGCTGCAATTATTTCCGCCTCGGTTGTGGATGTGGCCACTACTTTCTGCAACTGACTTCTCCATGACACTACACCACCCGAGTACTTTGCAAGAATTCCAATTGTTGAGCGCCTTGCCCGGTTATCACCTGCGAAATCTGCATCAGCGTAAATCTTTAACTCTTCTTTTTTTATTATATATAATTCCAAAATTTAAGGTCCCTTTCAAATACCGGAAAATGCGCTTTACTCTATTCCAGTCTTCAGTGGTTGGTTTCTCCATAGCTCGAGCAGCTTTATTGACTGCAAAAGTGATGTCTGGACGAGTTACTGTTGAAAGGTTCATGAGACAACCAACTGCTTCATGGTAGGGTACAGATGACGAAACTTCTTCGTTTTTATCATTGTCCTCACGTTCAGTAGGAGTTGAGACCGTATTGCATTCTGCCATTCGAAATCTTAGCAGAATTTATTCTGTGTATTTGTCTTGACTTATCATTTTTGCCCCATCTTCATATTGCTTTATTTTTATGCCAAGAAAATTGTCAAGACTGCCAGTTCTTATTTCGAATTCAAATTGTAAAACATCCATAAAAACAGCAATGTCTTTCTTATTACTGCCGTCAATCAGGCCATCATCAACGTAGATTGCCACATAAAGGCTACTTCCATTTTGTCTACGATAAAATAGGCATTGATCTGCATCCCTGTTTAAAAAACCAGCTTTCTTCATGAACTCAACAAAACGTTTGTTCCAGCAACGTGGTGCTTGCTTCAACCCATAAAGAGTCTTTTTTAAGAAACACACTCGACCTGTACCATCTTGGAAACATTCTGGTTGTTCCATATATATTTCATCTTCAAGTATTCCATTCAAAAAAGCTGTCTTTACATCGAATTGTTCTAGCAGCATTTTCTTTGAAGCAGCTACAGCCAAAAGAGTTCGTATGGTGTCATAACGTGCCACGTGACTAAAGGCGTCGTCATAATCAATTCCTGCTTTCTGAATACAGCCTTTTGCAACCAATCTGGCTTTAAAGCGAGTACCTCCATTGACTGCGACCTATCGCTGTAGAACCCAGCGGTTTTGCAATACTTTGGCATTATATGGACGGTCAACCAGCACCCAGGTATTGTTGTTCTTTAGTTATTGAAGTTCTTCACTAATAGCTTGCATCCATTCTTCCTTCTCGTTTGGCTGCAATATTTCTGAAAAACAGTTTGGATCTTTGTATTCAAGTGCATCAACTTTTGTTGCCATACAAAATTCACCACTTTCCATCCAGGTTGGTTTTCTTCATTGTCTTTTGTTCTTCTGTTTCTCTTCATTAGAAGATTCAGCAGTTTCTGCTTTTAGAAATTCTGTTAATTCTTTATTTTCATCAGATGTACTCGACTCTTGACTTTCTCTAGAATCGAGAGTGCCAATTTTTTCCTGAGTTTGACTTCCTCCAGAAGGAGGTTTACATTGGTCATCTTCAGATGAATTCAGATCATTGAATTCTTCCTGAGGGACTTCAACATGATCATTATGTAAATCACAAACAATTTCAGGCTTAAATTTCACATCGTGACTCAACACAACTTTTCTTGTAGATGGATTCCAAACTCTAAACCCATCCTAGTCATTAACATATCCAACAAGTCGTCCAAAAACTGCCATATCATCAAACTTAGAACGGGATTGTTTGTTAATGTGAACATAGCAGCCTGTGCCAAAAATTCTGAGATGATCAAGTCGACCTTCTGGTCGATTAAACCATAGTTCATAAGGGGTTTTATTTTCAACTCAAGTTCTGCCCACAACCCTTTAGGTAATTTACTCGGATTTAGCATTGACCGGGTAGCTTCAACAATGGTCCTATTTTCCCGTTCAGCCACACCATTTTGTTCAGGCGTGTAAGGAGGAGGAATCAGAAGCTCTTTTCCCAAGTCTGCAAGCAGTTCACTGACATTCTTATTGTTAAATTCCTTGCCACCATCACATCTAAATTGTTTGACAACATGTCCATTAGTTCGTGCCTCATTTAAAAACTGCTTAAGCACAGTACACACTTCACTTTTGTGTCTTAAAAAGAAAATTCGACGAAATTTACTAAAATTGTCCTTGAAACATACATAATAATGCTTACCTCCAAAAGATTTCGTGCTCATTGGTCCATTGACATCCACGTGGATTAATTCACCAGTACTGGTAGAGCGTATTGTTCGTGTTTTGAATGGCAGCCTATGTATCTTTCCAACCGCACAGCCGTCACAAAGTTCACTCTTGGCATCTTCCACATTAATGTTCATTCCTTTTAAAATATTCTTCACTTGTTGTTTATTTTGATGACCAAACCTTTCATGGTACAACTGCAATGTTTTGGATGAAGTCATCAAGTTCATATGATTCATTTTTGCATTTCTAACAACACACATGTTCAACACATAAAGTCCATTTTTCACATAACCTGTCATAACAATATTTCCATTGACTTGTTTTCGAACACAGACATTATTATAACTAAAATTAGTACTGTAGCCTCTGCATGCAATGGCTCTAACAGAGAACAGATTAGCACTTGCGTCAGGGACGTACAAAACATTGTCCATTTTAGCATTGTACCATTTGTTGTTTCGTCGAATTTGGATGAAAACTGTTCCTTGACCGTACGCACACATTTTGACATCTTGTTTTCCCAATGAAATTACTTAAGGAGCATCAAATTCACTATACGAAACAAAATACTGTTCGTTTGGAGTGATTGATTTGTAGCGCCACTGTCGCAATACCATTTATTTGGGTCACTGTGATTATTGGTACACACACACATAGCGTATGAAGTAAATGAAGCGTGTTCACTTTTTCACTTCTTCTCTTTTCTTTTATTGCTGTCACAAGTGTTCTGTGGACACTCTGCGGCCCAGTGACCTAATTGTTTGCATATATTACACGGAAACTTCTGTTTTAATTGTGACTTTGTCATCTTTACTTGCCGATTACTTGTTT
Organism: Schistocerca piceifrons; assembly: GCF_021461385.2. NCBI lineage: Eukaryota > Metazoa > Arthropoda > Insecta > Orthoptera > Acrididae > Schistocerca > Schistocerca piceifrons. The sequence continues at coordinate 122,965,093 of NC_060143.1, read as the reverse complement.
GCCGTTTTCTTGTTTCAGAAACGACGAAATCTGCACTTCCATTAATGTCTTGTTCACGTAGTTCAATAGTACAGAGTTTTTCAATTAATAAATTCAAGCTTTGCTTTTCTGTCGGTATCGTATCCCAGAGATCCTTAAAATTGTCGTAGTCTGTTCCCAGTGTAGACAAAATTCGACAATTTAAGATTCTTTCAGATAGAGTATTTTCTTCATGTTTTGCTAATTCAACGTTCAGGTCCACAAATAACTTTTGCAGTTTGGCCACATGTGCACTAATATCTTCTGTTTCATCACGTTTAATACGGAAAAATGTTTCAATCAACATATTCAAACGCTGAGTACTGCTACGTTCAAATCGGGCGCGTAATTTGTCCCAGATTTCTTTAGCATTCTTGCACGTTAAGACGAGTTCTGCAACAGCTTTACTTAGCGCACTTGCTGTAAGACTTGCAGCCTTTGCGTCGTCCTTGTGCCATTGCACATACGCTTCTTTTTGTGCATTTGTCGCATCTTGCGGTCACTATACACGTTCAAGCGTACCGTTCATAATATCTTCTAGTCCATATGAACGCAGCACCATAGAAATATGCCATTTCCATTTGGCCCAGTCCTCGGGTCCTTCAAGCTTATCAATGCTGACCTTATAATCGCCGCTAGCAATCATGTTTCTTTACAGACATAGGCCCATTTCAAATATTGTTTTAATTAAACTATGTAAGGAGAATCAAGGCAAAACTCCTTCAAATAAAGAAACAACAAATAAGAGGCGTCCTCACCAGAAGCAGAACATATGGCGAGGTTAATGAAGAGCCACTCACCATGCACCACCTAAATAGGGAAAGGGAGACAGCCGCAGGAAAGTGCATAAGTGAGCTGCAGGACAAGCAGGGGAAGACGCTCACGACGAAAACGGAATTAACAAAACACATCAAGGACTATTTCCGAGACACGTTCCATCGAGAAGCGACAGACGACGAGGCAGCTGCTGAAATTTTGCAGCAGAGGAGGAGTGTGCTGACAGACCCAGACAGGGCGTTGCTGACAGAAAATATCGACGAGAATGACGTCAAAGAAACGATGAAGACCAGCGCCAGAGGAAGAGCACCAGGCGCCGACAGCATCCCGCTCGAGTTCTACCTCGCATACTGGGACGTACTAGGATTGCAATTCACAGAGATGGTGAACAAGATACTCGTTAGGGCAGAAATTCCACCTGGGCTGACTGAAGGGTCCATAACCCTCATCCTTAAGAAGAGGGCTGCCCCCCGCATTGAAGAGTTTTGTCCGATTACGTTCCTCAACGCCGACCATAAAATAATAGCGAAATACATCACAAACAACCTGAAATCGGCAATGAGGGAAGTCATCAGTCCGTGGCAAACATGTGTGGTACCAGGGAAAAATATATTTGCCGCCACCTACAGGTAAATTATAGCACAGGCAGCCACCACCAGAAGCGCAGGTGCCATAATTTCAGTGGACTTCAACAAGGCCTTCGACAGGATCGATCACAATTACCTCGTAGAGACACTAAACAGACTCGGGTTTGCGCAAAAATTCATCACAATCATCCATAAGATACTAAGTACTGCGAGATCGACAGTGATAATCAATAGTTGGAAAACAAAACAGATAAAACTGGACAGATCCGTGAGGCAAGGCTGTCCATTGTCAATGGCTCTATTCGCTACAGCACTGGACCCGCTGCTCCAGAAACTCACAAATGACAACAGAGGATTCTCCGTAGGAGACAAAGCAATAGCATGTATAGCCTACGCTGACGACCTAGGCATCTTTATTGGAGATCAGGAAGATATTGGGAGAGTAGAAACCATCATGAACACATTCCAAAAAGCGTCAGGCGCCCAAACCAACCCCAGAAAAACAGTGCTACTGCCTATAGGTAATCTACGGCTCAAACCAGACAGGCAGTGGTACAGAATAGCAGAAACCCATGAAGTTCTTGGAATATTGATACAGTCTTGTCCACTTAGGGCGGCCACATACAACTGGAGAGATGTGCTACGCACCAAAAGAGGTCTCTTCAGACAGCACGCGAACTGGAAACTAACAATCCACCAGAAAATAGACCTGGTAAACACGACGGTCCTGTCGAAAGCATGGTACCTGCCGCAAATCTTAAGCATCCTGGCCGAAATTGCGCGAGCACTTACGAGCGTAGTGTACTACCTGTTGTGACATGGTTGTTCGAAGATTATGCTAGATGAGATGAGATACTGTGGACAGGAAGATGCGCAACCGAGTATGTGGAGACTATGTGTGCTGGATGAAGTGATCATTCCTGCAGTCAGCGCAAGAAAGGTAACTGTCATGTGTCATTCCATGGCTCTTGTAGTGGAATGTAAGAGAAGCATACCACTGAAGAATAACTTGGTCATCCCAGCCTCTGTCGTCTCGTTTAAGAACAGATTTGGTGAATTGTGGATAATTAACTGTCGCCGAGAACTGCAGATCCTTCCAACACACATGTGTGTAGCAAGCGCTGAGCTATTAATTGAAGAACAGCTGAGAGTCATAGAAACCTCCCATGCCGAGTCTGTGGGCGAAATTAGCGCTACCACTGCGAGACAAGATCTTTTAGCTCGACTATCAACAGATCTCACTAAGGAACAACAGAAGAAGCCACTTGCCACTCTTCAAGAGTTCTCTGAATGCTTCAGTCCACAGGTGAAGAGCAAATTACATAAATCGACGGTGAAGCACCGGATTAGCACTGGAGACCATCAACCAATAAGCCAGAGAGCATACCACGTGTCAGCAACGGAACGTCGAATAATTCGCGACGAGATAGAGAAAAGATGAAGAATGTCATCATTCAGCCTCCGCAGAGCCCATGTTCGTCACCAGTGGTTCTCGTCAGGAAGAAGGATGGTAGTTGACACTTTTGCGTTGATTACAGGAAGCTTAATAAGATAATTAAAAAGGACGTTTACCCTCTTCCACAAATTGACGATACACTAGATTGTCTGAAGGGGACTAAGTTTTTCTCAACCATGGACATGTACTCGGGATACTAGCAAATCGAAGTAGATGAGGATGATCGTGGGAAAACTGCATTCATCAGCCCTGAGGGCCTGCATGAGTTTAAGGTATGCCATTTGGTTTGTGTAATGCACCAGCCACTTTTGAACGGATGATGGTTAATCTTCTATGTCACCTGAAGTGAACGATGTGTCTTTGTTATTTAGATGACATTATAGCGTTCTCAGAGACATTTGATGAACATATAAAAAGACTGCAGGCCGTTCTTAAGTGTCTTCAACAAGGCGGACTGAAACTTAATCCAAGAAAGTGTCTCTTTGGAGCGAAAGAAATCAAAATACTTGGCCAGCTTGTGTCAAACGAAGGTGTGCGGCCAGACCCAGAAAAGGTGAGATCTATAACGGAATTTCTTATTCCTAAAAGTATCGGAGATGTGAGAAGCTTCCTCGGAGTATGTTCTTATTACTGTCGTTTTATGAAAGACTTTTGTATCAAAGCCAGGCCACTCCAAGAGTTGTTAAAAGCTGATGCTAAATTTATCTGGGTGGTGCCCAACAAGATTCTTTCGATGTGCTGCGAAAAACTCTGAGGACTGACCTTGTAGTTGGTCTCTACGATGAGAGAGCACCTACAGAATTACACACAGATGCCATTAAGCATGGGATCGGTGCTGTTCTGGTGCAAATTTCAGATGGAAAAGAGAAGGTTGTAGCCTTTGCTTCTAGGACACTTACAAAAGCCGAGAGAAACTACTCAACCACAGAAAGAGAGTGTCTTGCTGTGATCTGGGCCATGTGCAAATTTCGACAGTATCTCTATGGAAGGCCATTCACAGTTGTTACAGACCATCATTCACTTTGTTGGCTGCCAGATCATAAGGATCCAACAGAACGACTCGCCAGCTGAGCACTACATCGTCAAGAGTATGACATTACCATAGCGTACAACAGTGGAAGATAACACCAATATGCCATCTGTCCCTTTAGGAAACTTAGTGCAAGACCATCAAGACTTTGATGAAGATAGTGACTGTCTCGCTCCACTCCAGGATTTCTCTGCTGAACAGAAGAAGGATTTCAAGATATCTCAAATTACGCTTGCCCTAAATCAGTCAGAGGATGTGCAAGGACAATTTAAGGTAGTTAATGGATTACTTTGCAAGAAAAAGGTGGCTACCAGTGATTTCTAAACACATGCGCTTAGATGTTCAACAGAAATTCCATGACACACCTGAGGCCGGACATTTAGGATTTATGAAGACCTACGATGATATCCACAAGAGATTTTCCTGGTCAGGTTCATGTAGGAGCGTCCGTCACTATGTGTCGCACTGTAGAGAATGCCAGAGGAGAAAGGCAGTTCCTCAGATTCCACCTGGCCGACTCATACCAATTGCACCAGCCAAAATGCCTTTCCAGCGTGTTGGGATTGACCTTCTCGGACGATTTCCAACGTCTGCTAGTGGCAATAGATGGATTATTGTTTGCACTGATTATCTGACATCCTATGCCATTATAAAAGCCGTGAAAACAGCCGAAGCATCTGAGGTAGCCAAATTCATCGTGGAAGACATTGTATTAAAACATAGTGCCCCATGGTCGTTAATTACGGATCGAGGAAAGTTTTCAATCGAATCTTGTGACGCAGCTAAACCGTCGATGCAACATTACTCATCACATGACGACTGCCTACCATCTGCAAACTAACGGGCTTACTGAACGCCTTAATAAGACTTGGCCGACATGCTATCAGTGTTCGTCGATGTTGAGCAGAGCAACTGAGATGAGGTGCTACCTTTCGTGACATTTGCCTACAAACCGCCAAACAAGACACCACAGGATTTACGCCATTTTTCCTGGTGCATGGGCGTGAGGCGACTACGATGATGGACACTGTGTTTTTGTGTTACATCCTGATGATGTGGGCGACGACTGCATCGGCCAAGTGTTAACCATAGCTGAGGAAGCTCAGTTAGCCGGCCGCTGTGGCCGAGCGATTCTAGGCGCTTCAGTCCAGAACTGCGCTGCTGCTATGGTCGCAGGTTCGAATCCTGCCTTGGGCATGGATGTGTGTGATGTCCTTAGGTTAGTTAGGTTTAAGTAGTTCTAAGTCTAGGGAACTGATGACCTCACATGTTAAGTCCCTTAGTGCTTAGAGCCATTTGATTTGATTGGAGTTCGGCAGTTAGCTCGACTCCGCACGCTGCAGGCTCAAGAAAACGATCGTCGAAGGTATGACGCGAGCCACCACCCTGTTGTCTACCAGGCTGGTGGCCTCGTCTGGATCTTCACTCCTGTTTGGAAGGTTGGTCTCTCTGAGAAGCTCCTAAGGCGCTACTTTGGACCTTATAAGGTTGTAAGACAGTTGTCTGATGTTACTTATGAAGTTGAAGATTTCGACCCCGACGCAAAGCAACAAAAGATCAGAGATACGGTCCATGTCCTTCAAATGATGCCCTACAAGGCACCCAGGGTAAATTAGAAGCTCCAGCGACAGGCAACAAGCGGAAAGGTGACGAAGAGCGTAGCGACAAAAGAAGTTCTAAGAAGATCACCGCCAGAACAGGGCATCAGTCATTGGGAGTGGGAGTATGCAGGACCGATGACTCGTTCCTGAACTAGGACGACGTAACACCGAGACGCTGTTCGCTTAAGGAGGGAGCAATGTCGCAGAAGAAGCTGAGTAGCTTTGTGGTGTAGTGGTTATGATGTAAAATTGTTGCATGGAGGGTTGTGAATTCAAAACTCACTGGAACTGTACAATTTTAACTTCTATATTAGGTTTGAGTACATTCTAGAAGTATCCACAAATTTCAAGAATCACTGGAATTTTCTGTAGCTGCATATATACTGTATGTGTTCTGGCAGGAGGGAGTTCGCTCCGCGCTCTTGTATGTGCAAGTGCTGAATAAACTTTCGTTAAGTGAAGTTAGTGTTCGTCATTCATCTAATTACACCTTCTTCTATGTGACTGTATCGTTTGATGTGTTTGTAAGTGAATATTTTCCCTAACAACTTAATGTCGATGGTTGAAATACTCTTGCACATCTCCACATACTGCCATACGAAATTGATCAAGAACAAATATTATGAAGTTTGCTTAGGACATTAATAATCTTTTCATTGTTAGTTTCTCAATTCCGATACTACACATCTTGTTTTTGTATCATGGATGGCAACTCAAAACCTCGCTTTAACCGTTTAGCACTGGGCTAAACGAAATACTGTGATGTGATGGGCAGTCTGAATACACCCTGACGTGAGAGTGCCTTGAAGTGATGAGATGTGATGACCAGCATGAATTGGCTTTTGTAAACAAGGCCATATATATGTGAAAGCAAAAATTGGTTTATGTTTCACAGCAGAAAATGCTGACTCCTACATTGTGTATAAATAAGAACATATATTGATGTAGCGATTTTCACTAAATAACTGGTTGTTAAATGTAGAAATTAGCTCTTCTGAAGGAGAAATATGGTTGTTCATGATAGTTGTTTGCTGCATATAGAGAAAACATAATGTATAAGGTTAAGAGATTCTTTGTGTTCCAACATAAATATTGTATGATACTGTATTACCTAAACCAGACACTCATTTTACCTTGTTTTAGAAAGTTTGGAAAGTTTTTGAAACAAGGCTAAAAAAGTGTTTCGTTTAGATAATACTAAATACAGTGCAAGTAAGTGTCGAAGCTTTGTTTTTTTTTTTGTTACTTTCCGCAATTTGGCTAACAAAATTCATCTAGAATATGAGTTATGAAGTTTGGTTCGACGTTGTAAGTTCCTTAGTTTCGATACCATACCCCGATTTTTTTGTACCACGTACGTTATCCCTTAACCTCATGTTCAGCGTTCAGTAGTGGCCTAATTAACATGACGTCCACTGTGAATACATTTGAAGTCGACATGACATTAAATGACGATTGCTTGACGTCTAGCGTGAATCTGTTATCGCCGTACACGCTGATCTGGAAACTCAAGTTTCCACTCAAGACTGGTAGGCTGAGCCCAAATATTATATCATCTCTGAATGCTCACAGGGTCTTTGCCGATTTGGCGGTTAAATTTGCTCGCGACTCGCAAGGTGGTTGCGAGCAGCTCGGGAACTGTGACAGTTTCTGTGGATAGTGGGGGTAGTGTTGTTATGTGTGTTTTTTTCGTGAAAGACAGGACAAAATAGAACCCAGTACCTGACGTAATAAATGACTACTCTTACAGAACTAACTGTTGTGACGGATCCGACTTTGTGATAAGCCGTACTTGAATCACATGCCTTCCATTGTTCTTTGTTGTCAATAGGATATTCAGTTCACGATGCCCGTGAAGGTATTTTATCACCCTTGTTTGAGGAAGAAATTATGAGTTTTGTTTATATTTTGTATTATCGCTCCATGTGGAATATAGCTTAGTATTAAATTGTGCTGAGAAAGTGAATAGTTAATCAGTTTACACAATGTCAAGAGCCTTAATTCAGGTGTTAGTTTGTAGAGCGGCCGCTTTATGGCTGTCGCGAATTTTGTTCTGTATAGTATTTGTATGTATTCATCATTTTGTTGTGATTGTGTTCAGGTCGAAGACTACTTTGTTGTAGCCTTATCGAAATTGTAATTGTGTGCCTTGAATTGAAGTAAATAGATTAGTTCAGACAGTTCTGCATGCTGTGACTGCTAATATTAAGAAAATATATTTCGCAGGTTTAATTTATTTTTACTTCGAAGAGAGCGCTGACAATCATGAACAGCATTTTCAGGCATGAGACATTCCTCTTTGCACCTGCAAAGTCTGCTGTTTTCCGGTTTTCGAAAACTACCTGTACTGATACTGAGGAAGAGTTACATAGCTATGTAACTGCCTGTTTGGAACTCGTTTTCATTTATTAAATTTGGTTTTATCTGCTGTTGCTTCATATATCCTGTTGTCTTGTTGCCGAAACTTCATCCATAATTGAATTACTAAACGATGCGCTTTTTCCTTTGGCTCGCCCTGGACTTTAATTTAGTCCAAATGAAGTTAATTTTTCTGTCTTGGAAGGCCATGACTGTGTTCATGTGTAACACCACATCATAGAACCCGTTTTGGGGAAAGGCATTGCAGAATTTAAGGTAATGCAGGATTGTGTCTCATAGGTGAGGACGTACAGTGCTTGAAAATTTTGGATTACATTTCAGAGAAAACAATTTCATAAACAAACAAATTATCACCATCCATCTGTTATGTAAAGAAAGTCAGCTTAAGACAGGCTGTACATCTCTGTAAATAGTTCGGGGCATTCATTGAGCATTTGATGCCATTTCTGTGGGTAAATTTGTGTGTAAAAATCATTTTGGGAATGGGACAATGCAGCACTGTGTCTTGTTAGCAGTTTTTGCCACAAGAATGTAAAGCCCACATTGAGTATGGCAATGGAAGCTTGCTTTAAACATTTTGTTAACTTCTTGACATATTTACTGTTTTGATTATGAGCTTATTTCCCTTCAATTTGAGATCTTATTACTCTCTTGCGTGTTAGTTGTATTATACTGTTTAAGAAACTAGGCAGTGGCTCTACGGTAAGAGGTGGCTGACATTCAGAAAGTGCACATTTGATTCTGGTATTCTCCAGTTTGATTTCTGTGATTCAGCTCATATGAATGATATGGTGATTTCTGTACTGGAACCATAATTTGTTCTTTAGTGAGGAAAAGGCTTGTTCCGGTAAGAACTGTTCACCGAAGTGGTAAAATTGTGTACATTAATTAGCAGTGTAGACAACAGCATTCCCTATATAGTGCCGAGATGTAGGACCTCCTTTACTTAATTACATACAGATGAGGAAGCTAGTCATTAATGTTTCTCACCAAGCCTCTGTGGAAGGCTGTGTATTGTAATGCTCCATTTTGAAGGCATTGTTGGTAGCTCTTGTGGTGGACCCTCAGAATTGCTTTTCCGTTCATTTACGAACGGACAATACATGACAGTCACTGTTGTGGTAAGTGCTACTTAGAGCATTGTTAGGTTGACAATAGCCATAAACTGAACACCAGCAGTCCGTCCTTCTGATTTCAACCATTTCAGAACTAGAAAGTTCAACTTTGACTTTGTGGTAGTTAGATGTGGCTGATGGTTAATTTTATGGGAAATATTAATCAACACTATTTTTTTTTTTTTTTTAAACAGGTGAAGATGTTCCCATCTGTTGTCTGTGATGAAAAAGATAAATCTGTAAGTACTGTACTGGTCAATCTTTCTTTCATTACAAAGTTGTTAGACCCTTCGTGGTTTTTTCAGTTGTTGAACCTAGTGGAATTCCTACAACTCAATACTTTGTCTAATGGAGTACTCGAGAGAATGACAAACTGTGAGAAACTTATATCTGGGTGAAAATAAAGGGTTGAAAGAACAAATTGATAGACTAGTTTTCACAGAACACTTACCATAACACCAAACAATTGAGGAAGAACACACAGTGGTATGCTTGGGGGCCTCACTCAACCTGTTACAGAGGCTATACCGGCAGCCATTGAGAGAATAGGGTGCAACCAACTGCCCACATTTTACCAAATGATGCCTGCCACCTAAGCTGAGAGGTCATTCTTGGGTCATTCCAGCAACTGGCAGAGAAGGTTGAGAAGACCAGCCTCGTGCATGGAGTTTCAACGAAGCTCACAATTTGCATCACTGACTCCAGAACTGATTGTGGGCCTTTCGTTCTGAGTCAGATGGAAGGACTGAACTAGAGACTTCGAAACGTTTCTGTGACAAGCCAGGCTGTGACTTCCAGAGCTTGCACCATAGGGTTGAGAACTGTAGGGTCCCTCAAAATAGGTCAGGTGAGCACTAAACATCAGAGGTTGCTACTCAGATGGCTGACTGTTTGTGGGGTGCACACAAGGGTTTTTTTATATTAGATGATTCTCCATCCAATCCAGATAATGATAGCTGTAGGAAACACAGAAGTATCGGTGTAAGATCGAAAGAAATCGCTCTCACAGGTGAGAATATTAGAATCGTAATGGTAAACTGCTGAAACATGCACTACAAAGTGCCAGAGTTTGAAATGCTAATGAAAAGCAGTGAAGCTCACATAATACTAAGTACAGAAAGCTGTTTGAGACCTGAAATTGGTAGCAGTGTGATTATTGGGGAAATTTTAAGTGTGTATTGAAAGGGGAGGCAAAAATAGGAAATGGAGACGGTGCATTTGTTGCCAATAGACAAGAAACTGGGATCGACAGTGGTAGAAATTGAAGCTGCATGTGAGATTGTTTAGACAAGATTCAGTGTCAGGGGTGGGCATAAAATGATGAGTGGATCTCTCTGGCACCCAACACTCATCTCCTGATTTACCTGAAAACTTTAGAGAAAACCTCAGTTCACGCGTACATAAGTTCGCTAGCCATACTGTAATCATTTGAGACTTTAATCATCTGACTAATTCCGAAAATTACAGCTTTATTAGTGGTGGGCATGATAGGACACCCTGTGAAACATTACTAAATTCTTTCTCTGAAAACTACCTTGTACCCCCTCATGGTAGAAATATATTGGATCTAATAGTGAAGTTGCTAAATTTCAGGCAAAATCTTTTATTGACAGTAACTTCATATTAGCAGACCTATGTTTATGTGAACTTTTTTCTTTAGTTTTACTTGTAGAATAACATTAAAATATTTGCTTATCTTTGTGAATCACCCTGTATATTTTATCCCTTCTAACTTTACAACAGTATATGTCAGTCATTATTGTTAAAAGCTTTTTGTAAAGCTACAAATCCTTAAAGATATGTTTGGCTATGTTGAATCTCTTGTCTAAGATGAATCTTGGCAACAATATTGCCTGGCATGTTTGCACATTTCTTGGGAACTCTTAACTGATCTTCCCTGAAGTCTGGATCTGCCTGTCTTTCCATTCTTGTGTAAATAATTTTTGCCAATATTTTGCAATGATGATGTAAACCAATGGTTCTGTAATATTCATACTTGCAGTGCCTGCCTTCTGTGGAATTGAAAGCAGCATTGGGGCGTTTTGTATTGTGCTTCAAATACAATTACAGCCCACAGCGTTTACTACAAGTTGCAAAAGAATATAAGATAATAGTTCTTCTAACATAAACAGTTAACAAAGATATTTTATTATTGATATGTTAACAATAATGTTACTATTAATGACAGTGCAGAAATGAGTGAAATGCACATCTCCTTTATGGTTGTTCATCATAGTTCTCACAAAAGATAGAAGCCGCACACTAGAGGTAGCGCACAAGAATGATGAAAGGCAGAAGTTATTGCCACTGAGTTCCTTGACAGAAGTTGTTTTGCAGTTTCTTTCACAACACCAAACAGTATTTGTAGCCAGTCGTCATATCTTAAATGAGAAGATAATTGTTTTGGAAATACAGAAGCGTCCGATTCCACCCGTCTGCTTTGACCCATGACGTCACAAATATTTCGGAAACGACCATACACTATGACTCCAATATGGCGCCTATGATGTCATCAGGTAAACACGACCACAAACACGAAAATACATTGAAAAACCAACACACACACGTTCCACAAAAAATCTAAATAAACTAATGGGACAAGTGTGGGGGAAATTGGGGGTGTTTGGATGGGGACATAGTAAATATAAACAAATTTAGACACAAACTAAACCAAAAACATCACCTAACACACCACCGGAGAGCACCACCAATCACATCAAAACGACACCTACAAACACGCCACTCTCACAAACTAAATTCCGCGCCGTCGTGATGTCACACACCACAACAGCCTCGCGTCACGGGTCAAAGCCGACGGGTGGGATCGGGCGCTTCGGTTGACCCATTGTTTTTAATCATAAATATTTTGGTGCACATATGTGTGTGGACTTCGAACATACTGAGTTGCCAAAGTAAGAGATGCATTCTGTTTCAGAAAGAGATGTTAATATGGTGCAGATAGTCACTTTATATTATTAATGTACACACAACTACAACTTTGGCCGTGACATAGGCCAGGTTTTGAAGATGGTATGTAAACATCATTTTCTCAGCAAAGACTCCACAAGTTACCAGTTAATGTCGGGTTTTCATAGCTTGATGTGACCATCATATTTATGAGTTAGTGAAAAAATTAAGAATTGTTGAGTAATTTTTGTTTGAGGTTTTTCTCACCTCTTCTTCCCTTTCGTGCTTCTCCCCATATCCACACACATCTCTGCTTCAAAATAAATGACAATAGCACTGGACTACTGTTTATTTATTTTATTTATTTCTTTATTACAGGTTTCCGTAGAAGTTGAAAGTGTGCATTCAGAAGATTGGAGAGGGGTGAGTGGCTTTTTAGACCATTCTTTAGTGAATGGGCATTATCTTTCATTTATGAATACTTCAAAAACTGCTGTGAGGTTTTGTTTTGTTTTTGATTTTTTTGTTTTGGAATTCTGTAAGGCAGAATGTGATGCAGAAAGGTGTATTTGGAGTGGTAAGAGTTATTTACTGTATGAAAGATCTCTTTCAGTGCTGTACTAATGTTTTTCCTGAAAGTTGGTAAAGAAAGTGATGTTAACACAGGAAATAAGTTCGGTTATCACCATCTCAGTTTTGAGAAATAGAATGGAGTGTTGAATGAAAAGTGAAGGAAACAGAAGCAGAAATTTCTGAGAACTTTTGATTTGAGCTACAGCAATATTTAAAATTGTGACAGTGTTTTTGAAAAAAATATCAAATACTATGTAGATTCAAATTGATGTGTCCAGAGTTCGGAATGGAGTAATTTCATAGCTTTGTAGCTATTGAGGAAATGCATTTTGTCCAAATCAAATTCCTTATTGAAGATTTAGTGTCAGATAAGTGAGAGCAAAGTAACTCAGGATCGGAAAATTTCAACAAACCCAACATAATCAAATAGTGATACATATTATGTAATGAACTGATATTAGGCTGTTACAATTGTATGTTAAGTCTATAACACCTACTTTTTTGGGGAGGGGAGGGGTCAGTTCCATGACTTAAGTGAAGAGCATTTATGCTGCTTTAATCAGTTATACATTGGCACTGTGGCATATAATTCTCTGTGTCATTGTAGACTACATGTTAAAATGTATCAAAAATTATTTATTTCTTTTGTTTCAGGAAGAACTTTCTGAATGTTCAGGTACTTTGTCAGAGGTACGTATAGGATAGTACTACACTATCAAATACTCCATGGTTTCACTCTGTTTTCTGAAATGTGGTTTAAAGAATTTAACTGTACTTTTTACCAAACAAGTCTACTCTAAGTCACTTTTTGTAATTGAAAAGCTTGTCATTTGGTTATACAGTTTTTTATGCTATTAAGAACAACTACGCTGCTTCATAGTATGAGATACAAACAAAATTTAAGTTGCAATCATAAATAAGGATAAGAGAAAAGCAATGAAATTCAGGAAAGTAGGAACTTCGAAAAACAGAGACAAATTCATCCGTGGGGAATGAGAACTGGAAATAGTCAAAGCTTCAGATACCTAGAACTTACACTGCAGGTGGCTTACTATATACACTCCTGGAAATGGAAAAAAGAACACATTGACACCGGTGTGTCAGACCCACCATACTTGCTCCGGACACTGCGAGAGGGCTGTACAAGCAATGATCACACGCACGGCACAGCGGACACACCAGGAACCGCGGTGTTGGCCGTCGAATGGCGCTAGCTGCGCAGCATTTGTGCACCGCCGCCGTCAGTGTCAGCCAGTTTGCCGTGGCATACAGAGCTCCATCGCAGTCTTTAACACTGGTAGCATGCCGCGACAGCGTGGACGTGAACCGTATGTGCAGTTGACGGACTTTGAGCGAGGGCGTATAGTGGGCATGCGGGAGGCCGGGTGGACGTACCGCCGAATTGCTCAACACGTGGGGCATGAGGTCTCCACAGTACATCGATGTTGTCGCCAGTGGTCGGCGGAAGGTGCACGTGCCCGTCGACCTGGGACCGGACCGCAGCGACGCACGGATGCACGCCAAGACCGTAGGATCCTACGCAGTGCCGTAGGGGACCGCACCGCCACTTCCCAGCAAATTAGGGACACTGTTGCTCCTGGGGTATCGACGAGGACCATTCGCAACCGTCTCCATGAAGCTGGGCTACGGTCCCGCACGCCGTTAGGCCATCTTCCGCTCACGCCTCAACATCGTGCAGCCCGCCTCCAGTGGTGTCGCGACAGGCGTGAATGGAGGGACGAATGGAGACGTGTCGTCTTCAGCGATGAGAGTCGCTTCTGCCTTGGTGCCAATGATGGTCGTATGCGTGTTTGGCGCCGTGCAGGTGAGCGCCACAATCAGGACTGCATACCACCGAGGCACACAGGGCCAACACCCGGCATCATGGTGTGGGGAGCGATCTCCTACACTGGCCGTACACCACTGGTGATCGTCGAGGGGACACTGAGTAGTGCACGGTACATCCAAACCGTCATCGAACCCATCGTTCTACCATTCCTAGACCGGCAAGGGAACTTGCTGTTCCGACAGGACAATGCACGTCCGCATGTATCCCGTGCCACCCAACGTGCTCTAGAAGGTGTAAGTCAACTACCCTGGCCAGCAAGATCTCCGGATCTGTCCCCCATTGAGCATGTTTGGGACTGGATGAAGCGTCGTCTCACGCGGTCTGCACGTCCAGCACGAACGCTGGTCCAACTGAGGCGCCAGGTGGAAATGGCATGGCAAGCCGTTCCACAGGACTACATCCAGCATCTCTACGATCGTCTCCATGGGAGAATAGCAGCCTGCACTGCTGCGAAAGGTGGATATACACTGTACTAGTGCCGACATTGTGCATGCTCTGTTGCCTGTGTCTATGTGCCTGTGGTTCTGTCAGTGTGATCATGTGATGTATCTGACCCCAGGAATGTGTCAATAAAGTTTCCTCTTCCTGGGACAATGAATTCACGGTGTTCTTATTTCAATTTCCAGGAGTGTATTTTCCAACCATTTTGAAGACTGAGTAGTAACATAAAGGTTGCACTCATTGCCTCATATGGCACACTACTTACATGGAGACACTCACATACTCAAATCTTAAGCCACTAGAGAGAGTCAGCATATTTGAAAAGAATGCTTTGCTTCTCCAGATAGATGCAAAATGGAATAACTTGTGTATTGGCAGCTATTCATTACTAGATGGGCATTCTGTTAGTGAAAGGGTGAATGGCTTTTCAGACCATGGTGCACATATTTTAACATTAAAAGGCTTTTGTACTGAAACAGATGTCACATATAATTACAAACTATGTAGGAAAGTTAATCCAACAGCAATAGAGTTTTTTAAACCTTGCCAAGGAACAAGAGTGGCAGGATGTCTATAGTGCTAATAACATAGATGATAAATATAATGCTTTCCTTAACAAATTTCTCATACTCATAGAGAGTTGCTTCCCACCACAACATTCTAAATGGGGTACTAGCAGTAATAGGCAGCCCGGGTGGCTGGCTAGTGGGTAAAGATATCATGTAAAACAATTCGGGAATCATATCAGAATATTAGAAGTAGTCACACTCAAGCTACAGTAGCCCATTACAAAAAGTAGGAAGGCAAGGCATATGTGGTATGCAAATAGAATAGCTAATTCACAGGATAAAATTAAAAAACCATATGGTCAGTTATGAAGGAAGTGTCTGGTCAGCAGAACAACGTCAACGATATAAAGTCAGTTCGTAGTAAAAATATTTCTGTTACTGATAGATCGGATATATGTATAGTATTTAACAATCATTTTCTGAGCATTGCTGGTGAATTAAGTAAAAAATTAGTTTCTACAGGGAATCGTATAACTTTCTTAGCAAATGCCTTTCCAAGATTTATGTCTGAAATACTCCTCTGTGATACAGACAAGGGGGAGATTGAGTCAATAATTAAATCACTGTAGACTAAGGACTCTCATCGATATGATGGAGTGCCTAGCAGAATATTAAAAAGTATTGTGCTGCACATGTTAGCCGTGTATTTAGCCATATTTGTAATTTTTCCCATAGGAATGGTCAGTTTCCTGAATGATTAAAGTACTCAGTAGTAATGCCGCTATATAAAAAGGGAGAAAAGGATAATGTAGGAAATTTTAGACCTATTTTATGTCATCAGTGTTTGCTAAAGTTATTGAAAAGGCTGTGTATGTAAGGATAATTGATTATTTTATATTACACGAATTGCTATCAAATTGTACACTTCGGCCTTAGAAGTCGTTTAACAACTCAAAATGTTATGTTCTCTTTTCTCTGTGAGGTACTGGATGGTTAAACAAAATGTTTCGAATGCTAGGCATATTTTTTGATTTAACTAAGGCATTTGATTGTGTTGATCACAAAATATTGCTCCAGAAGTTGGACTACTACGGAATATGGCGAGTAGCTCACAATTCGTTCACCTCTTACTTTAGCAACAGATGCAAAAGGTCGTTATTCACGATGTTGAGAATGGTGGTAATGTGGGGTACAGTCAAGTGGGGGGGGGGGGGGGGACATCAGGGATCATAGTTGGGGCCACTCGTGTTCCTTATTTATATAAATGATATGCCCTCTAGTATTATGGGTATCTCTAAAATATTTCTGTTTGCTGATGACACTAGCTTGGGGTAAAGGATGTTGTGTGCAGCATCGGCCCGGTTTCAAATAGAGCAGTTCACGGCTTGTAGAAAATAAACTATCACTAAATTACAGTAAGACTCATTTTTACAGTTTCTAATGTACAACAAAACCTGACATTTTAATTTCACAGAGTGGGCATATGATTAATGAAACTGAACAGTTCAGATTTCTAGGTGTTCAGATGGATAGTCGTGGAAAGCTGACGTTCATAATCTTGTTCAAAGACTTAATGCTGCCATTTTTACTATTTGAATGGGATCTAAAGTGAGTGATCGTTTGACATGAAAATTTGTCTACTTTGCTTATTTTCGTTCGCTTATGTCGTATGGTATTATATTTTGGGGTAACTCTTCCCATTCTTGGCTCAGAAACAGGCAGTTTGGGCAATAAGTGGTGTAAGTTACGAACCTCTTGTCGACCCCTGTTCACGAGTCTTTTGACATTGGCTCCTCTATATATACTGCATTTGGATTGCACTTCCTTAACTTTTGTGCAGAAAGGTGTGCAGTATACTGCTGCATCCATTTTCAATAAGCTACCGTTCGAATTCAAAAATCTTAGCAATAATCCACACACTTTCAAATCGAAACTGAAGAGTTTCCTCATGGGTCACTCCTTCTATTCTGTTAAGGAGTTCTGGAAAAATTAAGCTGCCTCTTGTTGTATTATTGATTGCGTTTACTTAAACTTATGGATTGGCTTTTTTCGGGTCCATAAACATTTTGTTTTTGTTATTACTTTTATGTTGTAATTTCATGTACTGACAGGTTTCATGACCTTGGAGATTGGCTCCTCAGTTTGGTCCTACGGAACTTGACGTGTAAATAAATAAAATAAAGTGCTACTTTTCTGTTGAAGACCTGCTGATAGCTTGGCAGCAAAAGCAAGAGAGAGAGATCTTGGACTTCTTGGCACCCTACAGCAGCTTCCAGCCATGACACTTGTGCCCAAGGTTGGCAGCCCATTGTCTAAATCAGAGAATATACTAACCAAGGGATATCACAATCCCATCCGTAGTTGCCAGTGCACCCCACCATATGCTGAGGACCATGCAACACATATCACATCATTAAGTGCGACGAAAGAACTTCATCACTATTTAACTATGCAGATGGTGATGTAGTAGTTAAGTAATCAATATCTTGTACATATTGCATTTAATAAAATCAATCACATTCAGCATTATTACATTATATTGTACTTAATGAGGAAGGTCCATGTAGCACCACGTTTTCATGACTGCTTTTTTTATCAGACCACTATCACCCACCAAGCAAACAGTTTCTTATACCTCAAGTGAAAAGCTAAATTTGATGCTCTTTTTTTTTTTTTTTTTTTTTTTTTTTTTTTTTTTTTTTTTTTTTTTTTTTTTTTTTTTTTTTTTTTTAAAAAAAACTTCTGTATACTGAAACCCACACAGAGTCCTTAGAACATTTCTGGTGATTTTATAAACCCTTACTACCAATTTCTCAGTCACCTAAGATGATCTCCCACTTTGCTCATTATCACAGATTGCTAATTTATACCTGTTGATTCATGTGTTGCCATATCTTCTTCAATGTAAAAGAAAATTGACAGTTAATATTTGATGATTTGTGTCTTGAGGTTCATTAGCAACATTTCAAATGTCATGTTGTGGCCCCTTAGATGAACCGTCTGAGCAGATTACTTTCAAGATGACCTAACATGCATTGCCTCTTTTTTTTAGACAACTTAGTTTCTGAGAATAAGCTGAGTGATTTGTTTATTGTTTGGTATGTAGATGCTGTGTTGTATCACCAATGTGGGTAGGGAATGACCTGTTAGATTTTATCGGATAGTAAACTCTCCAGAGTTTGCTGTATCATGTTTAGCTATGTAGCTGTAAACGCTGTTCGCTAATGACTTGTTGAGATTTCTACATAATTCACTTCTTGCTCTCAAAACAAAGTAAGTGTGTAAAGCCAAACTGGGATTTTTAATGGATCCTATAAATAGACAAATTATTTAAATCTGTATATATAATGCTGTGAGGAAAGACTATCATAATTCATTGAGACAGTGCTTAGTTTGTGTTTTAACCTGACAAAATTTAGGAATATTCTGAGTTTGATAGATTTTCTGTAATACTATGTTCAGATTTTATTAGTCCTGCCTTTTGGACCTGCTGTTTAACTGGCATGTAACTGCGATAAAGTTGATGCTTTGAGTGGAATCTTGGAAAACACTTGATGGCTTAGTGGTTGAACTTCATTAACACAGATTTTTACAGTCTGTCCTGAATGTACTTACTTATTCTACTATCCTCACTTGTTTGTTCCACAAATTTTCTAATTTTGTTCTACTAATTTTCATCATACTGGGAATTTAAAGTCATTTGATGATTAATGTAGGTTACTTCTTACAAAGAAGAAAATGGCAACCAGCCACTGTTAACACTGCTATTTATTTAGGTAAATAGCACCGTTACCGGTTTCGAACTGGCAAGTTCATCATCAGACGGCTGTTCACATGATTTTCAAAATACACTTTACATTATCATCTGTTTTAGACAATATATCATTTCATGATGCTTCTTAGAAACACTATCATCATCATTAGTCAGTATACTCATTGTTGAGTGTTGTGGTCTAATTTCTTCCTCTACTGGAGATCTGCATCCACAGTGATCGTCAGCACTTCATAATATAATAATATGAAGAGGTAGGCTGGTGGTAACCTTTTTGGGGAAGAAAGTTATCTTATGCATTTTGTGAGCTACGTATATTTTTGCTGGGGCCTTTGTTTGAAAGTTGGAGGGAATGATCTTTTAGGTATGTGATAAAAAAAAAGTACCTAAGTTATTATTTGATTTTGTGTTTCTGGAATAAACAATCCAGACCATTAAGTTGTCCACTGATCTTTTTAAAAATAAATCCACCCATCAGACAACTTGAACTAAATAGGTTTCTATTTTTTGAAAATAAAGGTTGAAGACTAATTTTATTGTGTTAATCAGTATCAGTAGCTTCATTTAGAGATATTCAACTAACAAACTGAAGAAATTTAGAAAAGTTTCTATCGCTTTACAGGGAGCAATGTATCATGTTAAGTGTGTGCTATGGCAAGTAAATGAAGCCAAAACTCATGTGCTTTTGTTGTTAAATTTGTTATTGCCTTAGTCTTTGGATCTGGACTGCACTGTGACCATTTTCTTCTAATTATACTTGTGAGATTATTGTTAGTGGACAGGGACTGAATAATGAAGTATTTGTCTTCTTAACACGAAATAATTACCATGCAGAAGGCTAATTCAAGGTTTCAGAGGATGTGACTGATGGGTAAGTAACTTTTAGTGACAAGAGGGAAAAAAATTTCAAATGGTAAACAGAGAAGTAGCTTCAAAAGTCTCTAATAATTTACATCTAGTTTCTTTTTTTCCCTGGAGCACATAGTTCTTTTACCTGTTGTGGAAAAATATTTAGGACAAAAATATTGACAATTGTTGATGTATGAGTGCTATTAGATCAGTTTCCTATTCTTTGTATGTACAAGCATTACATATACATAAAACTGTGTGACTTTGATTTTATTTTCTTCTTTACATAAGAAAAGCAATGAAGTTAGTTTTATAGACTAATTTATGCAAAATTTCTGATTAGCTTATAATTTAAAAAATATGATGTTATCAGTTCTAATGATTGATCCAGTTAATTTGTATACTCACACCCAGTTGCCCCAGATGTTGGTGTAAGTTGGCTACTTTAATTTGGTTGCAAAATACTTCACTCCATAATCGCTTTGCTTTTCCAGGTTGACTCAGAGCAGGCAACCACAAGCTCTGGATTTTCAGAAGTAAGTGTGACGAGATGTGACAAACTTGAGAATACCTTTGCTATGTTTCTGGGAAAAAAAAGCTAATAATTAATTTTTCTTGCAGGATGGATCAGCAATCATGGCCCCAAGGCAGAATAGTGTAGCTGAAAGACTGGTATGTTTTGCTCTGTACATTTGCTACTCGGGGTCAGTAATAGTCTTCTGTTTATGCTTTCAATGCCAAGTGGTGTTCTTATTTCTTAGGTTTATTTGTTGTTGAAGTGAAACTTTGAATGAACAGATGGAATAAGTAAAGTATTACTTGAATTTCATCAGTTTCTACTTTAATTTTTTGAAAAACGTATTTAGCTATGCCTTCAGTTACAACAGTAATATCCTATGTAGTGGACCACAGTGGATTATTTAGCGCATATGTTGGATCGGCTACATCGGTGCATACATTGAGGTGACAAAAGTAATTGGATAACAATTACGCATGTACACAGATGTCGGTAGTATCTCGTACACAATGTATAGAAAGGCAGTACATTGCAAAGCTGTCATTTGTACTCGTGTGATTCAGTGAAGAGGTGAAAAACGTGGTTATGGCGACATGATGAAAATTAAGACTTTGAACATGGAATGCTAATTAGAGGTACCTTCCATTTCAGAAAGTGTTAGGGAATTAAATATTCTGAGATCTACAGTGTCATAAGTGTGCTGAGATAACCAAATTTCAGGCATTACTTCTCATCACAGGCAACTCAGTGGCTAGTGGCCTTCAATTAATGACAGAGTGCAGCGTCGTTTGCGTAGAGTTGTCAGTGCTAACAGACAAGAATACTCTGTGCAATAACTGCAGAAATCAGTGTGACATGTATAATGAACATATCCATTAGGTCAGTGTATCCAAATTTGGTGTTTACAGGATGTATATGCCCCAGGACAACTGGGAAAAACTGGAAAATTTTTTCATTCCCGAGAAAACCAGGAAAAACCGAGGAATTTTTTAGATTCCAGGCATTTTTCGTTGTTTTAGTTTCCAGATACATTTTTGCAATTTTGACTGGTGAGTACTCAAACAAAGAATTTCACTTTAACCTGCTACTGCAGGGTAACACTGCAGCAAAAGTTATTCCTGTATATAAAAAAGGGGATAAAGTCAGTGTAAACAACTACAGACCCATCACAATTTCCTCCTGCATCTCTAAAGTACTGGAAAAAGTTATGTATGACAAACTTATGAAATTTATAAATAAAAACAGCATCCTATGTAATGAACAACATGGATTCAGAAATAAGAGGTCAACGACAACAGTGCATCAATTCCATCCTAAACCTGATGGACAAAAAACAGGAAACAATAGGAGTATTTATTGACTTGTCAAAAGGTTTTGACGTGGGTGACCATAAAATTCTGCTATCAAAGCTTGAAAGGTACGGTTTTCGAGGTCTGCCCAACAAGTGGATCAGTTCCTTCCTGACTAATCGTAAGCAGGCAGTGTGCGTCAAGCACACAAATATTGAACTAAAAACTGTATCTAATCACTTGCTGTTGTGGTCTTCAGTCCTGAGACTGGTTTGATGCAGCTCTCCATGCTACTCTGTCCTGTGCAAGCCTCTTCATCTCCCAGTACCTACTGCAGCCTACATCCTTCTGAATATACTTAGTGTATTCATCTCCTGGTCTCCCTCTACGATTTTTACCCTCCACACTGCCCTCCAGTACTAAATTGGTGATCCCTTGATGCCGCAGAACATGTCATATCGACCGATCCCTTCTTCTAGTCAAGTTGTGCCACAAACTCCTCTTCTCCCCAATTCTATTCAATACCTCCTCATTAGTTATGTGATCTACCCACCTAATCTTCAGCATTCTTCTGTAGCACCCCATTTCAAAAGCTTCTATTCTCTTCTTGTCTAAACTATTTATCGTCCATGTTTCACTTCCATACATGGCTACACTCCATACAAATACTTTCAGAAACGACTTCCTGACACTTAAATCAATACTCGATGTTAACAAATTTCTCTTCTTCAGAAACGTGTTCCTTGCCATTGCCAGTCTACATTTTATATCCTCTCTACTTCGACCATCATCAGTTATTTTGCTCCCCAAATAGCAAAACTACTTTACTACTTTTAGGTCTCATGTCCTAATCTAATTCATGCAGCATCACCCGACTTAATTCGACTACATTCCATTATCCTCGTTTTGCTTTTGTTGATGTTCATCTTATACCCTCCTTTCAAGACACTATCCATTCCGTTCAACTGCTCTTCCAAGTCCTTTGCTGTCTCTGACAGAATTACAATGTCATCGGCAAACCTCATCATTTTTATTTCTTCTCCATGGATTTTAATACCTACTCCGAACTTTTCTTTTGTTTCGTTTACTGCTTGCTCAATATACAGATTGAATAGCATCGGGGAGAGGCTACAACCCTGTCTCAGTCCTTTCCCAACCACTGCTTCCCTTTCATGCCCCTCGACTCCTATAACTGCCATCTGGTTTCTGTACAAATTGTAAATAGCTTTTCGCTCCCAGTATTTTAACCCTGCCACCTTCAGAATTTCGAAGAGAGTATTCCAGTCAACATTGTCAAAAGCTTTCTCTAAGACTACAAATGCTAGAAACGTATGTTTGCCTTTCCTTAATCTTTCTTCTAAGATAAGTCGTAAGGTCAGTATTGCCTCACGTGTTCCAACATTTCAACGGAATCCAAACTGATCTTCCCCGAGGTCGGCTTCTACCAGTTTTTCCTTTTGCCTGTAAAGAATTCGTGTTAGTATTTTGCATCCGTGTCTTATTAAACTGATAGTTCGGTAATTTTCACATCTTTCAGCACCTGCTTTCTTTGGGATTGGAATTATTATATTCTTCTTGAAGTCCGAGGGTATTTCGCCTGTCTCATACATCTTGCTCACCAGATGGTAGAGTTTTGTCAGGACTGGCTCTCCCAAGGCCGTCAGTAGTTCCAATGGAATGTTGTCTACTCCTGGGGCCTTGTTTCGACTTAGGTCTTTCAGTGCTCTGTCAAACTCTTCATGTAGTATCATATCTCCCATTTCATCTTCATCGACATCCTCTTCCATTTCCATAATATTGTCTTCAAGTACATCGTCGTTGTATAGACCCTCTATATACTCCTTCCACCTTTCTGCTTTCCCTTCTTTGCTTGGAACTGGGTTTGCATCTGAGCTCTTGATGTTCATACAAGTGGTTTTCTTTTCTCCAAAGGTCTCTCTAATTTTCCTGTAGGCAGTATCTATCTTACCCCTAGTGAGATAAGCCTCTACATCCTTACATTTGTCCTCTAGCCGTCCCTGCTTAGCCATTTTGCACTTCCTGTCGATCTCATTTTTGAGACGTTTGTATTCCTTTTTGCCTGCTTCACTTGCTGCATTTTTGTATTTTCTCCTTTCATCAATTAAATTCAGTATCTCTTCTGTTATCCAAGGATTTATTCCAGCCCTTGTCTTTTTATCTATTTGATCATCTGCTTCCTTCACTATTTCATTCCTCAAAGCTACCTATTCTTCTTCTACTGTATTTCTTTCCCCCATTCCTGTCAATTGTTCCCTTATGCTCTCGCTGAAACTCTGTACAACCTCTGGTTCTTTCAGTTTATCCAGGTCCCATCTCCTTAAATTCCCACTTTTTTGCAGTTTCTTCAGTTTTAATCTACAGTTCACAACCAATAGATCGTGGTCAGAGTCCACATCTGCCCCTGGAAAAGTCTTACAATTTAAAACCTGTTTCCTAAATATCTGTCTTACCATTATATAATATCTATCTGAAACCTGTCAATATCTCCAGGCTTCTTCCATGTATACAACCTTCTTTCATGATTCTTGAACCAAGTGTTAGCTACGATTAAGTTATGCTCTGTGCAAAATTCTACCAGGCGGCTTCCTCTTTCATTTCTTAGCCCCAATACATATTCACCTACTACGTTTCCTTCTCTTCCTTTTCCTACTGTCGAATTCCAGTCACCCACGCCTCTTAAATTTTCATCTCCCTTCACTACCTGAATAATTTCTTTTATCTCATCGTACATTTCATCCACTTCATCATCTGCAGAGCTAGTTGGCATATAAACTTGTACTACTTTAGTAGGTGTGGGCTTCGTGTCACTTATCTGACTATAAACAAATTAAATGTGGTGTACCCTAAGGATCAGTAATGGGACCGCTTCTGTTTCTTATGTACATAAATGATGGAAGCTTAAATGTTGATGCACACAAATCAATCATATTTGCAGATGACACCACGATTCTACTAAAAGGAGACGACGATAAACAGTTACAGTAGACAGTAAACGCGGTCACGAAACAACTTAGCAGCTGGGTACAGAGTAATCATCTTGTGATAAACAGTAAGAAAACCATTGCTCTAAAATTCCACAATGTTCCTAACAAGGACATGTTTATCCCATAAGTCTCCATCAATGACGAACCAGTTGGTAACAATACTGAAACCAAGTTCTTAGGACTTTGGCTGCAGAGTAACGTCAGATGGAATAAGCATATTGCAATGCAGAACTGAGCAAAACATGTTGCCTTCTTTGTTCATTAAAATCATGCTGTGGTTAGAAAACAGTATTAAATGCATAACATGCATACTTTCATTCTTGTCTTAGATATGGGGTCACCTTCTAGGGAAACTCTAAATCAGGTAATAGCACTTTTAAACTACAAAAAAGAGCCATTAGAATCTTGTTTGGGTGCAAGCCTAGAGAGTCTTGTAAACTCCCTGTTTAAGAAATCTGGTATTCCTCCATTACCATGTGTATACATTATGGAAACCCTTTTGTTCTTTAAATTAAATGTAATAGGTAAGGACTGGAGACTGCAAAAAAACTGTGATATACATGATCACTTTACCAGACAAAACAGAAACTTACATATGACTCAAATCAGCACAGCACTGTGCCAAAAAGGTACATTTCACATGGGAGTTAAGCTTAATAACAAACTTACTGAAAACATAAAAGCTATCACTGAGGTCAATACATTTGGAAAATCTCTAAAGTCGTATTTACAGCATCACTGCTTTTACTCAATTGAAGAATATTTAAATTTATGAAATGTGTTATATAAATACTTACGTGTAAAGTGTATTATTGTAACCTTAAATATGTATGCCTTGAAATGACTTTCAGCCTGTATATTTATAACTTGACTTGTCCAATGTCTTATGCATAAGCTGCTATGTAGACAACAGGGCCAATAAAAAATACAATACAATACAATACAGCAATAAAACATAAACAAGGGAAAAAACACCAAAATAAAACACAAGTTGCAATGAAAATGCTCTATTTAAAACAACAAAACACAGTGATTATACAAGAGTCTGTCGACAGCAAAATGTGTTGAAGGTTTTAAGTCGAAGACTATGAAATAGTTAGTGACAGCCAATTGCCTTTGATGAGCTAGATATCACAACTGTCTATAGATTCGTTCAAGCAGTTCCCAGTGAGCTTATGTGCACGGGCAGAACTGAAGTTGCTTCTGAGCAGTGTCTTTCCCCGCTTCTGGTTACTTGGAGTGTGGCTGTCAGCTGTTTAAGCAACAGCATGAAGCAGCCAAAAGTTACCCAGAAACATTTTTTCTAGCATGCCCATGTAACCAGATTTGCGCATGTGCAGAACAGTTTGATTTGTAGTTGGGGGACGGGGATAGTCTTCACGTGACCTGCATTTACGTTTCATGATTTTGCTGTTTTCTCTTTGTTTACAGCTGTCACGTCAAATGAAATCAAAACGAGTTTTTGTGGGTGGGGGCTATCAAGTGAATTAAGACACATTCCCATAATTCTGAAAGAATGAAATGTGTTGTTAGTTTTAGTATTCTGATCTTATTTTACTTCCAATGTTATTGGTAATTGAGCATTAATCACCTTGCAGAACAATGAAGTTATTTTTGTCAGTTTCTAAAGAAATTTGGCTTTTGTTAATCTTTTCCATAAAGACAGTCAATTTATTTGAAATGAAGTACTTCATTCAACACTATTGGCTAGTTTCAACTGTTCACTGAATTTCAGTTGTATGTTTTGATCTTCAGGCACATGTGGCATTACGCGATAATAAAGAACCAAACATTAGATAATACAGTACTGTTACTCCAAGAAAATAGGCATCCTGAAAACCACACTGAAAAGCTTAATATCGGGTAGGGGACTACGTCATTGTGAATCTGGACATTCAAATGTGCAATTTGAACTGAATTGTGCATTTTAGTACAGTTTACGAAATTCTGATGCTCTTGGAGTATTCTCTTATGTCTTGTTTCTGTTTGGCATAATGTAAGATCTCTCAATGCTATATACATACGAACATATGTTCATGTTCAATTGGAGATGAATAAGCAGGCAAATTTGGTCAATAGGATTGAATAAAATGTTTTGTTTCAAATATATTGTCAGCTTTAGCAGAATGTTATGTATGTGCCTTCCTCGAAATGCAATGTTTTTCAATCATCGCAGTGAAATAATATAAGGTGGCACATGAAAAACCGATCCTGAGTAAAGACTGCTCACCAATTACGCATGATTTGTTGATTGCCAGGAGCAGATAGATAAACATGTACTAATTAGGCAGTGAAGAAATAACAAATAAGCTAAGGCAAACAACAACAACTACTTCGAAACAATAGATGACAATTGGTGGGCGAGAATGAGCAGTCTAGTACTCGGGGGCTGATTTTTCATGCGCCACCCTGTACCATTGAAATAATATTGTAGATGTTATCATATTCTCTTTACAAAATGGGACTCCAGCCACTCCATTATGGAGCCTGGTCTTCATTTGGTTGTAAGTCTGTCTGCCTTCCATAACAATGAACATGCTCTTTTACCTTGGATCAAAAAAAGATGGAAAATGGCCACTCGTGTGTGCTGTGCTGACTTTCTTTGGACGTGTAATAACAAAAAAAATATTGCCTGTTTACAACTATTTCTTCTGCTATTTATTGAAATAGTGAAGTAAACTGATATGCTGTTTTGTTACCTGAAAAGATGTATGTATTGCATACGACATAATTTTTATGTAATTTACGTAATTGTAAAATACACTTTAATTACCAGTCATGGATGCTGAATAGAATACGAAAAGAACCAGAAGTTCAGAGTTCAAAAAAGGTTTGAAACAGATCTAGAATGGGCATGCGCAGCGAACGAAATGAACAACAACTTGATACTGAACTAACTATGAGCAGTCTGCAGTGGAACTGTGACGAGTGGCCATGCGAAGAAGGACGAGTCCGGCCAAGCAAGACAGAGACAGGTGGGAATAAGACCGGCCGATGTGCCATTGCGGGAACGAGACTGACCATTTCCCGTTCCCAGGAACTATAAATAGAAAGCCGTAACTGGAGTGAACTATGAAACATCGTTCCTTAGAATTTGTTACTCGCTAGTTCCGTTCATCTTGGTGAACCGTTCCTTTGGACCCCTTAGTTTGCGAACGACCCATCTCTAGGCGTAATTGAGAGGTCAGGTCATGCACAAGATCCTGCATCACTTTTACAAGTATGGACGACTATAGAGCACCATGGCTCAGTATTTCAGAAGGGGGCTTCCAATGACTCTTTGAGTCTATGCCACATATATACTTGCTGCGCTATGCAAGGCAAAAGTTGGTCCGACACAATATTAGGGGGTATCGCATGACTTCTGTCACTTCAGTGATTTTTTTTCATGTATTCTTACATAAACATGAAAAAATTACTTTAATTTCATGTATTCTCTTCTTTTATAATGTCAGTCACAGCAGTTAGTCAAGAGAATAGATACTATTACTGCCTTGCTTTTTAGGGCCATAAATATAATAAACCTTTTCATAATGTTATCATCTTATTTGTTTTCATTAGCAGAGACTATTTGTTCCATATTGTGTAAATGTACTGTAGTATTCTCCAAAGGCACATGCCATCAACAATGTAAATGTATCTCAAAGAGAACCCCTCCCCCCCCCCCCCCCCTACCATCAAAATAGTTACTGTTCTGGCGTTGCTTGCTTGCAGGCTGCAACTTAACAAAAAAATGGTTCAAATGGCTCTGAGCACTATGGGACTTAACATCTGTGGTCATCAGTCCCCTAGAGCTTAGAGCTATTTAAAGCTAACTAACCTAAGGACATCACACACATCCATGCCCGAGGCAGGATTCGAACCTGCGACCATAGCGGTCACTCTGCTTGTGTAACATCACAAAAAATAATACGAAAATGCTGCACCTGACAACGAGAATAAATTCTTGAAACAAGTTTTGCTCAGCATGAAAAAAAAATTGTAACTGTCGTTGTGTTTAGACTGAAAACATTTGAGCAATGCAAAATGAATGACGATGATCCTCGATCTCTAGACCGCACAATCATGTAATCTATTAGGTTCCAGTGTTTTGATCTGGGGTGCCGCCATGTGGTTTTAAACTCATTTTTTTGTCGAAAGAGGGTGTTTATAATGATGAGCATTTAGTCAGAAGGATCCATTGGAGTTCCCATTGCTTATACCCTCCTTACCGATGATACCTTTCCATAGGGCATAGTCTCTGCCAACTCGTGCATTGAAGTCACCTAGTAGAATAATTTTATCTGATCGAGGTACATATGACAAGTGTCGGTCTAATCGGTTGTAGAGCTTTTCCTTTTTATCATCCTCTGAATCTAGGGTTGGTGCGTATGTACGAATTATAGTAGCTTTTTGGTTGTTCACAAATTTAAGACAGAGATTCGTAAGTCTTTCATTTATTCCCGAGGGTAGTTCGTCTAGATCATTGAGAAGTTGATTCCTTACAGCAAACCCTATCCCATGGATACGAGGCTCATTTTCATCTTTCTCTTTCCAGTGGAAAGTGTAGCCTCCACCTTGTTCTTTTAGTTGAGCCTCACTCGCAAGTCTTGTTTCACTGAGGGCAGCAATATCGATGATATATCTTTTTAGTTCACGTGCCACAGTAGCTATTCTTCATTGTGGTTGGTTGCTTTTGTCTGAGTTAGTGAGAATTTGAACAGTCCAGGCAGCAATATTTAAGTTTTGTTTCTTCTTTTTGTTTTGACTGCACATGGTGTACTCTCTGGATGCGGCCATCCAGTCAGGTAGTTGGTTGGTTTGGCTCACTATGTTTCGCACACTTTTTCCAGACCCCTTCCTATGCGGGGTGAGCAGACGAGATCCTGAATAGGCCTGCTTAGTCACAGGTGCAGCACACGAGTTACTCTACAGCCTCCTTGACTAAAACAGTGATCACACAACTGTTGCCTAGGTGCTGGTTTGTCACAAAGATCTTGCAGATTACACAGTCTATCACAACTTGTCAGTTGCTGCAGGCCTTCCTGCATGGGGCTTGATGGTATTGTCCTCAAAAAGACGCATGTGCCTTATACTTTTTTTAATGTTTAAATGTTTCTGCACAACTACAATCACCACACAGTCCCTGACAGCTTTGTAATCTTGGTCTGGTGGCATAGTGACTATGACAACTGGAGACACAAAAACTGTTGAGGTTTTTTGGTCCCCTGTGACAGATTGTGGTGGAAGGGAGGAGGGATGGGCTTCAAAAAGGAAGCAGTGGATACATTAAAAAGCAAATGATTTCTTACAAAACTAAATCAGATGCTACCAACAGAAATTGTGCAAAGTTCAGAAGATGCCACAAAGACATTGAACTGGCATTAGAAGTTGAGAGTAACAGTAACTCTGATGCCAGTGAAAGTTACACAAGAAAGCTCTACCAATCATACGTACTGTATTACATGAACGCTCCCCTCTTACCACACGCAAGACACATGTGGAAAATGCCACAGATCTACAGTTGTACAGTGCTAAGAAATAGTACAAAGCACATTCAATATATAATTTATGTACTGATTGTAGACAGACACTCTTGTCTCCTCATTTGATGTTGGGAACATGTTCTTTAATGTATTGTAGGCTTCTGTAGTCAACAGAACAGAGCTGTTTAACAATCCAATAATTAATTCTGTTTACAAATTGATGGCTTGCAAGTGAGATCCCCAGTATGAGGAACTGTAGCAAATATAGTTTGACATATTTAGAATTTGTAATATTTGACAAAATAGTGCCAACCATGTAAAACGTATAAACATATTATTCCATATTAGCTATATTGGTGACATCATTTGTGTGTGTGTGTGTGTGTGTGTGTGTGTGTGTGTGTGTGTGTGTTTTAAGTAATCAATCTTCTGACTGGTTTGATGTGGCCCTCGATGAATTTCCTTCCTGTACCAAGCTTTTCATCTCAGAGTAGCACTTGCAGCCTAAGTCCACAACTATTTGCCAGATGTATTCCAATCTTTGTCTTCCTCTACAGTTTTTACCTTCTACAGCTCCCTCTAGTACTGTGGAAGTTATTCCATGATGTCTTAATAGGTGTCCTACCACCCTGTCCCTACTTCCTGTCAGTGTTTACGTGCTGATTCTTCAGAGAACCTCCTCATTCCTTACCTTATCAGTCCACATAATTTTCAACATTCTTCTGTAGCACCACATCACAAATGCTTCAATTCTCTTCTTTTCTGGTTTTCCAACAGTTCATGTTTTACTAGCATACTATGCCATGCTACAAACCTACATTATCAGAATTTTCTTCCTGAAATTGATACCTATGTTTGATATTACTAGACTTCTCTTGGCCAAGAATCCTCATTTTGTCCATTGCTAGCCTGCTTTTGATGTCCATTTTGCTCTGACTGTCATGGCTTATTTTGCTGCCTAGGTAGCAGAATTCCTTAACTTCATCTGCTTTGTGATCATGACTCCTGATGTTAAGTTTCTTGCTGTTTTCATTTCTGCTACTTTCGTCTTTCTTCAGTTTACTCTCAATCCACATTCTGCACTCGTTAGACTGTTCATTCCATTCAGCAGATCATGCAGTTCTTCGTTACTTTCACTGAGGACAGCAAGGTCATCAGCGAATCTTATCATTGAGATCCTTTCACCTTGAACTCTAATTTCATTCTTCAAGCTTCCTTTTATTTCGGTGATTGCTTCTTTGATTTATAGATGGAACAGTAGGAGCAAAAGGTTAAATCCCTGTCTTACACCCTTTTTAATCCCAGCACTTCGTTCTTGATCTCCCACTGTTGTTGTTCCTTCTTGGTTCTTGTACATATTGCATATTACCCGTCTTTCCCTATAGCTTACCCATGTTTTTCTCAGAATTTCAAACATCTTTCACCATTTTACATTGTTGAACACTTTTTCCATGTTAATAAATCCTATGAACGTGTCTTGATTTTTCTTCAGTCTTGCTTCCATTATCAACCGCAATGTCAGAATTGCCTCTCTCGTGCCCATACCTTTACTAAATCCAAACTGATAGTCATCTAACACATCCTTAATTTTCTTTTCCATTCTTCTGTATATTATTCTTGTCATAACTGAGATGCATGAGTTGTTAAGCTGATTGTGTGATAATTCTCTCTCTTGTTGGCTGTTGCAGTCTTTGGAATTATGTGAATGCTGTTTTTCCTATATTTCGCCAGACTCGTACATTCTACACACCAATGTGAATAGTTGTTTTGTTGCCAATGCTCCCAATGATTTTAGAAATTGTGATGCAATATTATCTATCTCTTCTGGCATTTTTTCTGCATGCTGAATCAGTCCTTGGACACCCACTTCTGTTTCTTCAGTTTTCCTGCAACAAATTCACCTTAGTTTCCCTGCACATCCTGTTTACTTCATTCCTAAGTGGCTTGTATTTGTCTATTTCTGAATTACTCTGAACATTTTTGTACTGCCTCCTTTTGTCTTATCAGCTGAAGTATTTCTTCTGTTGCCTGTGGTTTCTTTACAATTACCTTCCTTGTACTTACATTTTTTTTCCAACATCTGTGATCACCCTTTTTAGAGATCTCCATTCTTCTTCAACTGAACTGCCTACCTAGCTATTCCTTATTGCACTATCTATAGCCTCAGAGAACTTCAAGCGTATCTCCTCATTCCTTAGTACTTCCATATCCCACTTCTTTGCACATTGATTTTTCCTGACTAGTTTCTTAAACTTCAGCCTACTCTTCATCACTACTGAATAGTAATCTTGAGTCTGTATCTGCTCCTAGGTACCCCTTACAATCCAGTATCTGATTTCGGAATCTTTGCCTGACCATGACCTAACTTAACTGAAATCTTCCCCTATCTCCCATCCTTTTCCGAGCATACCTCCTCCTCTTGTATTTCTTGGACAGAGTATTCACTATTACTGCCTGAAATTTATTGCAGAACTCAAGTAGTCTTTCTCCTCTCATTCTTAGTACCTAGCCCATATTGTTCTGTGACCCCTTCTTCTACTCCTCCTCCCACACCTGCATTCTAGTCCTCCATGACTTTTAGATTTTCATCTCTCTTTACATACTGAATTACTCATTCAGTATCCTATGTATGTCTCAATCTTTTCATCTTCAACTTGCGACATCCTCCTGTATACCTGAACTGTTGTCGGCGGTGTTGGTTTGCTGTCTATTCGGACATCAATCCTTCCACTGAAGTGTTCACAGTGACTCACTATCTGCGCATCCTTCCTATTCACAATGAATCCTGCGCCCGGTGTACCATTTTCTGCTGTTGTTGATATTGCCTGATACTCGTCTGACCAGAAGCCTTGTCTTCTTTCCATTTCACTTCACTGACACTCACTACGTCTAGATTGAGCCTTAGTATTTTTCTTTTCAGGTTTGCTAGCTTTCCTACCATGTTCAAACATCTGATATTCTGTGCCCCGACTTTTAGAATATTACTTTTTCATTAGTTATATAATCTTATTGTCATGGTCACCTCTCCATTGGCAGTCCCCTCCCAGAGATCTTGAATGGGGGACTAGTCCGGTATCTTTTGCCATTAGAGATATCATCATGACACTTCTTAAATTACGGGGTACATGTCCTGTGGATACACATGGTGTGCCCTTAATGCAGTGGTTTCCATTGCCTTTTGCATCATCATAGAACTAATCATTGCCGGTCCTGCCTTCAGGGGTAGTTTCCCATGCCTTGGGCAAGAGAGTGCCCTGAACTTTTGTCCGCCTCCACCCCGTTCGACAATGCCATTGGTAGAATCAGGGTGACTTCTTATGCCAGAAGTCTTCATCTGCCATTGCTGATAACTTTTATTCAAAATTTAAGCGGTTTGGGGTTAAATCCTCGGGACTGAGGACGTTTTGATTACTAATCAAAGACGTTACACCTAGACCACAGGTGCCTAAGAGATAAGCCAAATATCAGATTTGACCAGTTACATATAGGCATATGCAGTACATTAAAATATTAAAGTTACAACGGCAGAATGACATGGTAGGCAATCAGATTTCCGTGGCACTAACATGAAAACAGAATGTGCCAACGCACATTTGATATACAGTGGATCCGCCACCCCTAATTGTGTATAAAAATCAGGAACGTAAGGGCGCAATAGCACATTAATGTACGAAACTTGAGGAGAGAAACAACACATAGTGGAAGTGAAAGAAAAAGAAAACAAAAATGAAATAAAATTGCAAACAATCAGAAATACCACTTCAGAATATCATTTATTTTCAGAAGGCAAGGCACAGGAAAATAACTACCTAGAAGGTAATTTCGTTAAAAACTGGATCCCTGAAAGAAACGTCAAAAAAATATATACCAGACATTAGAAATTCACCAATTAAAGCAAACCTATTTTATCGAAGATGTTGTTGTTGTTGTGGTCTTCAGTCCTGAGACTGGTTTGATGCAGCTCTCCATGCTACTCTATCCTGTGCAAGCTTCTTCATCTCCCAGAACCTACTGCAACCTACATCCTTCTGAATCTGTTTAGTGTATTCACCTCTTGGTCTCCCTCTACGATTTTTACCCTCC
Source organism: Schistocerca piceifrons (assembly GCF_021461385.2). Taxonomy (NCBI): domain Eukaryota; kingdom Metazoa; phylum Arthropoda; class Insecta; order Orthoptera; family Acrididae; genus Schistocerca; species Schistocerca piceifrons. The sequence continues at coordinate 122,930,871 of NC_060143.1, read as the reverse complement.
ACACTGCCCTCCAATACTAAATTGGTGATCCCTCGATACCTCAGAACATGTCCAACCAATCGATCCCTTCTTCTAGTCAAGTTGTGCCACAAACTTCTCTTCTCCCCAATCCTATTCAATACCTCCTCATTAGTTAAGTGATCTACCCATCTAATCTTCAGCATTCTTCTGTAGCACCACATTTCGAAAGCTACTATTCTCTTCTTGTCCAAACTATTTATCGTCCATGTTTCACTTCCATACATGGCTACGCTACATACAAATACTTTCAGAAACGACTTCCTGGCTCTTAAATCTAACCTCGATGTTAACAAATTTCTCTTCTTCAGAAACGCTTTCCTTGCCGTTGCCAGTCTAGATTTGATATCCTCTCTATTTCGACCATCATCAGTTATTTTGCTCCCCAAATAGCAAAACTCCTTTACTACTTTAAGTGTCTCATTTCCTAATCTAATTCATGCAGCATCACCCAACTTAATTCGACTACATTCCATTATCCTCGTTTTGCTTTTGTTGTTGATCATCCTATATCCTCCTTTCAAGACACAATCCATTCCATTCAACTGCTCTTCCAAGTCCTTTGCTGTCTCTGACAGAATTACAATGTCATCGGCGAACCTCAAAAGTTTTTATTTCTTCTCCATGGATTTTAATACCTACTCCAAATTTTTATTTTGTTTCCTTCACTGCTTGCTCAATATACAGATTGAACAACATCGGGGATAGGCTACAACCCTGTCTCACTCCCTTCCCAACCACTGCTTCCCTTTCATGCCCCTCAACTCTTATAACTGCCCTCTGGTTTCTGTACAAATTGTAAATAGCCTTTCGCTCCCAGTATTTTACCCCTGCCACCTTCAGAATTTGAAAGAGAGTATTCCAGTCAACATTGTCAAAAGCTTTCTCTAAGTCTACAAATGCTAGAAACGTAGGTTTGCCTTTCCTTAAATTTTCTTCTAAGATAAGTCGTAAGGTCAGTATTGCCTCACGTGTTCCAACATTTCAACGGAATCCAAACTGATCTTCCCCGAGGTCGGCTTCTACCAGTTTTTCCATTCGCCTGTAAAGAGTTCGCATTAGTATTTTGCATCCGTGTCTTATTAAACTGATAGTTCGGTAATTTTCACATCTTTCAGCACCTGCTTTCTTTGGGATTGGAATTATTATATTCTTCTTGAAGTCCGAGGGTATTTCGCCTGTCTCATACATCTTGCTCACCAGATGGTAGAGTTTTGGCAGGACTGGCTCGCCCAAGGCTGTCAGTAGTTCTAATGGAATGTTATCTACTCCCGGGGCCTTGTTTCGACTCAGGTCTTTCAATGCTCTGTCTAGCTCTTAACGCAGTATCGGATCTCCCATTTCATCTTCATCTACATCTTCTTCCATTTCCATAATATTGTCTTCAAGTACATCGCCATTGTATAGACCCTCTATATACTCCTTTCACCTTTCTGCTTTCCCTTCTTTGCATAGAACTGGGTTTCCTTCTGAGCTCTTGATATTCATACAAGTGGTTCTCTGTTCTCCAAAGGTCTCTCTAATTTTCCTGTAGGCAGTATCTATCTTACCCCTAGTGAGATAAGCCTCTACATCCTTACATTTGTCCTCTAGCCATCCCTGCTTAGCCATTTTGCACTTCCTGTCGATCTCATTTTTGAGATGTTTGTATTTCTTTTTGCCTGCTTCATTTACTGCATTTTTATATTTTTCCTTTCATCAATTAAATTCAATATTTCTTCTGTTACCCAAGGATTTCTACTAGCCCTCGTCTTTTTACCTACTAGATCCTCTTCTGCCTTCACTACTTCATCTCTCAAAGCTACCCATTCGTCTTCTATTGTATTTCTTTCCCCCATTCCTGTCAATTGTTCCCTTATGCTCTCGCTGAAACTCTGTACAACCTCTGGTTCTTTCAGTTTATCCAGGTCCCATCTCCTTAAATTCCCACCTTTTTGCAGTTTCTTCAGTTTTAATCTACAGTTCATAACCAATAGATTGTGGTCAGAGTCCACATCTGCCCCTGGAAAAGTCTTACAATTTAAAACCTTTTTCCTAAATCTCTGTCTTACCATTATATAAATCTATCTGAAACCTGTCAATATCTCCAGGCTTCTTCCATGTATACAACCTTCTTTTATGATTCTTGAACCAAGTGTTAGCTATGATTTAGATGTGCTCTGTGCAGAATATCAGGCGGCTTCCTCTTTCATGTCTTAGCCCTGATCCATATTCACCTACTACGTTTCCTTCTCTCCCTTCTCCTACTACCGAATTCCTGTCACCCATGACTATTAAATTTTCGTCTCCCTTCACTATCTGAATAATTTCTTTTATTTCATCATACATTTCTTCAATTTCTTCATCATCTGCAGAGCTAGTTGGCATATAAACTTGTACTACTGTAGTAGGTGTGGGCTTCGTGTCTATCTTGGCCACAATAATGCGTTCACTATGCTGTTTGTAGTAGCTTACCTGCACTCCTATTTTTCTATTCATTATTAAACCGACTCTTGCATTACCCCTATTTGACTTTGTATTAATAACCCTGTAGTCACCTGACCAAAAGTCTTGTTCCTCCTGCCACCAAACTGCACTAATTCCCACTATATCTAACTTTAACCCATCCATTTCCCTTTTTAAATTTTCTAACCTACCTGCCCGATCTGACATTCCACGCTCCGATCCGTAGAACGCGTTTTCTTTCTCCTGACGACGACGCCTTTCTGAGTAGTCCCCACCCGGAGATCCGAATGGGGGAATATTTTACCCAGGAGGACGCCATCATCACTTAACCATACAGTAAAGCTGCATGCCCTCAGGAAAAATTACGGCTGTAGTTTCCCCTTGCTTTCAGCCGTTCACAGTACCAGCACAGCAAGGCCGTTTTGGTTAGTGTTACAAGGCCAGACCAGTCGATGATCCAGACTCTTGCCCCTGCAACTACTGAAAAGGGAGCTTACGGCAGCCAGCAAAAAGAAGAAATTCGACAAAGACTTTCACTTCTTCAACTGTGAGGATAAAATCCTGCATATTCTTTATATTTACCGTATATCTCACAGTTTCTGTCACTATGAACACGTATATGTTTTCATTCATCAGTTCTTTGAACATCTCCTTCGGAGTCAAGGAAGAAAGTTGTTCCTTCAATTCCTCTCTCTTTCTGCTGATGTCATGATCACTCACTAGTTTGAGACAGCTTTGTATAAACTGGAGGTGTCTTTTTCCAATTGCTTTTCTCATCGGTAAGACGTCTCTCCTTCGATTTACTTCTGGAAACTTGGTATGTACTTGGCAGTGAAGTTTTACATACAGTTTCTTCGTTATTCTCTGATGCAACATAATGTAATTCAATAGCCCCTGGCACATCTGAGACTTCCACTGTTCCAGTATACATCGTCTGTACCTTTTTCTTTGTCGGTCATACAGTCTACTTTAGGACGACATACGGTGATATCAATATGGTCCTGGTCATCTGACACCGCATTATAGAATGCGTCACTGTTTATTATTTTTTCTATTTCTTCGTTAGTGAGGTATCTATCTCATCTGAATGCCATTATAATCTATACAAAATGAAATGAAATAAAATGTAATAAAATAAAGTGAAATGAAAGAATAACACATTAGCACAAACTACAGAAAAGGGAATGTGTGAATACGTCTGTCCATCTGGAACTGTATTATTTACTTATGGGTAACATATTCATAAATATACTTACGTAATACGCGGTAAATTTCAAAGTAACTTCATATCCTGTATATAAAAAAGAGGGGTCGTTACCTACCTTAGCAACAAAATCTGGTAAAATTACCACGTTCTGAAAAGAAAATACATCAGCAGCAGCAGAGTTTTGTTAACACCAAGTCCCAGTGTCCTATTTCGAGTACACCAAATTTTATAACAATGGAAAACAATGAATATAACTCCAATTGAACTAACAATGCAAGTAGTTTAAAAGACACGGCTATAAATACTCACAAAAAGATCTTTGCCACATATTTCAAATATTACGAAATTGTTGATAAAGTAAATACCTGTAGTAATGAAAAGTGTGCCTCAGTATTCAATAATCAATTAATGGTAGGATTTGTTGCTTTTAATTTCCTGTAAGCATACATTTGTTATAAAAAGCATCAACAAGTGATGTAGAACAGTAATAGTTGCAAATTAATAATTTATTGTGTATTTATAAATAAATATATGCTCTGTCCTCAAAATAGGACACTGGTACTTACTGGGTTAATATTGCCCCTGTTCGGAAATATCGTCCATCCGGGACTGATGCACAGAGCAGTCCGAGTTGTGGTGGAGAGGTGGGTCGTCTCCACGTGACCTGTGATTGCGTTCAGTGATTTTGTTGTTTCCTCTTCTTTTATTGCTCTCACGTTAAATGATAACAAAACGGGTTTTTGTGGCTGGGAGCTATCAAATGAATTAAAATACGTTCGCGTAATTGCGGCAGGCTAAAATATGTTAATAGTTTCAGATTTTATTTCCACCTTTCTGACAGTCAAACATTAATCGCCTTATAGAACAATGAAGTTATTTTTGCCAGTTTGCTAAAGAGATTTGGCTTTTATTAATCCTTTCTACCGAGGCAGTCAAATTATATGAAACTAATTGTTTAATTTCACTCTATTGGCCAGTTTAAACTGTTCACTGCATTCAAGTGCACGTATGGCATTATGCCATAATAAAGAACCAAACATGAGATAATGCAGTACTGGTACTCCAAGAAAATTTACATACGTATGTGCATTTTAAGCCGAATTATGTATTTTAGTATGGCTCATGATATTCCGACGTTCTTGAAATATCCTCTGGTGTCTTGTTTCTTTTATGACATAATGTAAGATCTTTTAATGTTTTACACGTACGAACATATGGGCTTCCTGCGTCATCGTAGCTGCGCAAGTGCGGTGACGCTTGTTATCTGGTGCTCTCTTGCAACTGCAGAAACGAACCTATTTCTAACAGGTCGCGGGAAAATGTTACGAATTGTGGTTTGAAAAACATTGCATTCAAAGCAGATTTCCTTTTACTTAAGATGAGCTACGTGTGAGAATGTACGATGAATTTCTTAAATCACAAAGCGTTTGACTCTCATTTAAAAATGAATTCTTTGAGGACGACCATTTAGAAGAATTTCGAGCCCAGATCAGACATTTACTGGCACATTTGTGTGCGCAAATAAGATCAACATTATATGTGCAAGCTTAGCTTCCCTTCCAACTTATTAATCTTCAAGACCAATATTACATGTGAGTGCTATGCATATTAATTTAAGCCATGAACTGTTCTTATTTGTGTATTCGTGCTACTTAAGAGTGATGTTGCTATTGGCTGACTACATCACGTGTCCTACGCTGTCATCAGTTGGCGAGATCACGTGAATGAGCTATGACTGGCTTACAAAAGTGCATCGCAATCTCAATTTCAATGTTTCGGAAAGTGACATGCATTGTTTGGTGGAATTTAAATTGATACCTTCGTAATACGAAAATATGCAGCGTACATGATGCTGCTCATCAAAGGTATTTCAAAACGTGTTTTCCCCCCTGAGTTTCGTTTTCTAAAGTGCCGGCAAATTCTACATCGCTATATAAAACCATAAACATTCAAAGGATTGATGAGTTTTACAGTGCCGAGGAAGAGTATACTGTCACTTAACAAGGAAAAAGTGTATTTTCACCCGGGAGAAAGTGTATTTTTAACCAGGAAATCTGGGGAATTTTTTTTTCCTTGTCCACATATACACCCTGAAGATGCTTGGGAGGACATCACAACAGTCTTCATAAAGTGAAACCTTGGCCTGTACTGTGAACTAACCTAATGTGATTGAATAGTCCATGAACTATTTAAAATGCCAGTAAAGATCCAGGCAGTAAACTTCAATTTTAATTCTTTATGTTGCAGAAGGAACAAGTAGCTAAACTGGATGAGCTTCTTGTTATTGTTGAGAAAGTATCTGCTGTTGTAAAAGCAATATTTGAAGCAAATGAGTAAGTAGAATTCATATTACAATAGATATTGTGTTTGTATAAACTAATTTAATTGGTAACATAAAATATGCGTGACACTGTAAATTTAAAAATAAATTATCCAAGTATTGACATTCTTAACTAGGCAGTGAATAAACTAAGTAAAATAGTTTTGTATACAAGAGCTTCCATTTTCTTAATGGACGGGTTTTGTACAAATATGGCCTTAAATAAATCTTGATGTCGTTCTGCTATTAGTATATCATTAGGACAGATTCTGATTCTTACTAGTCACCAATAGAACAACAATGTTGAGATCTGATGCCTAATCTTTCAAAAACAGTCAGTTTTAAGTCATTCATGATCTCATCAAAAATTTAATATCTTAATGTTCGTGAAGTATGTCAAATAAGTAAACCACAGTCTTTTTTTTTAAAAAAAAAAGAAAGAAAGATTGCATTCTTAGACTATTTTCCTTGTTTGTCGTGTACAATCAGTTATTATTACAGTATGTTTTTGTGAATATTTGTGTATTAGGTCCAGTCTACTTCTTCACTTGGGGGTTAGCAAATCACTTTTCATTTAAGAATAAGATAGATCAGAAGAAAAAAGACTGTGTACGCTAGAAACACAATATTTTGAGAGCTTGAACCTTAATCAGCGTCAATGTATCTAGGTCTGTATCTCTTGCATCAAATTTCAGTGAAAGCAAATATTTTACGATGATGAAATTAGTTTCCTGTATGTAGACTTCAATATTTTTTGCTGTATTGTCTGGCAGTCAATGCATTATTACCATTTTACAGAAAAAAATTACATCAGAGCTTTCTTATTTTATATTTTCATCTCTTGTAGGAAACAGAAAAAAGAGGGTGCCTTCCATGGCGTGGATGCTGTCTTACAGGTAAGGAGATATGATGGCAAATCCTGTTCTTTATTTTAGTGTTATCCATATTGTGAACCCGAGGTAGCACCACACTCCAGTCACTTGGCTGACCAACATACTTGCACATGGGAAGCGGTAGTCTAGGGCAGAAAGTTCTGGTCTTAATTTAAAACTGTCAGTGCGTGTCACTCTATATGGTGCTGTCACATTACCCCTTGTTCTTTAGAATCTCTCTTCCAGTGTCCCTGACTCAATCCATTTGTTCATTCACATCAACTAATTTCTAGCCCAGTGGCATGGGCAACTGTCCCCTCCCATTCCAAGGAATAAAACACAGGCACACAAAACAACACTGAAAGCCCAGCACAATGTATCTGTACACATATATGCGTGTGTGTGTGTGTGTGTGTGTGTGTGTGTGTGAGAGAGAGAGAGAGAGAGAGAGAGAGAGATTTATCTTTGCAACTTATGTACCCACAAGAGAAAATATCCAGATCACTCATACGTGATCAACAGTGGGGAAACAGCTATCGCTCTATGGATGTAGACTTCCCCAGTGTATAATACTACTGATGAAAAGCTCTCGGGGTTTTCAGTCGGATGGCCATGTTAACAGAATGTAATTTTTGCCAGGATACTTGCAGGGAAGATGCCGTGACACAATGCGCCATTCCCCTATATACTGTCATTTCACTTTCATGTCAGAGATCTGTGCAATTGTGGAAGAACCGCTGGCAGTGAGGGACAGTAAGCTGTGGTTGGCAAAGCCAACTATCCAGATGTGCTATTCCTCCTGCTGCTCACTGATTGTTACAAGTTTCTCATGTTATAACGAGTCCCTTTAGGTTTTAGTAAGTCTGATCTTTTCACCATGCTTCTGATATTGAGATGTGTTCTCTCCTGTGCCTTTCCTTGCACCAGCTCTGAAAATGTTCCTGTTACTTATGTAGCTAAGAGAAGACTGATAGATATTAGACAACAAATACAATTCTAGGTAATAAGTTTCATTGCTGTAATAGTGTGAAATATTGTTTTGTTTTGTTGTAGAGGCAGAATTCTGAGGCCTTAAAAAATGAGACACTGTTTATTGGAACATTAAGTCCCCATCAAATAGATGGTGTAAAATGGATGAAGGTAAGTGTCTGCGATTTATTACCAGTGTACATTTACTAAAAATTCAGTGTTGCCACTTACATGACTACTTACTTACTTTCTTCAAGGTGCTGGACGATCATGAGCTGAGTGGGATCTTGGCAGATGAGATGGGTATGGGTAAGACAGTGCAAGTGATTGCGTTTATCTGTCTTCTTTTAGAGCAGAATATCTCTGGACCATTTCTAATTGTGACACCACTCAGTGTTCTAAATAATTGGGAATCTGAATTCCAGAGGTTTGCTCCCAAGGTAAGTTCTTTCCAAATCTGAATTCCTGAGAACACTGAAGAAATGAATCACTTTCACATTTAGTTAATTTTATTTTTTCAGAACAGATGTTTATATCAACTTCATTTGTCTAAGTAACCAATATCTTTATAATTTAGTGGTATTAATAAGACTGTCTTAGAAAGAACTGGTGATGTGAAGAAGTTAACAATTCTTTCCATGTCTTGATTTGGAGAAACAACTGAAAAACCGTTCCTTGCACAAGTGATGGTTGTCGTACTTGTCACTGCAGTGACTTCAGCTCAGTAATAATTTGGTGAAGTTTGTTCGAAGCTTCTTTCATTATTTCCAGAGGTCTGTGGGCAATGAAGAAGTGGTTCAGTGCTAGAAGAGAAACTCTAGAAGCACATTCTGTTGGTGTGGATGTTGGTATCAGTAACAGGCTTTTCATGCTAGATTGAGCTTAACAGAAAGCCTTGAACAGTGTACATTATGCCAAAGAGGGAGTTGGGTTCTGCTTGCAGGCAATAACCAGCTGAACCTGCCATCACAGGGTTTCTTGACATAATGCCTTGTGTGGGTACTTCACTGTGAGAAATCTGTTAGCTCATCCCGTGGAAGTGTATCTGTCCTCTACAGGTCTGGTATATTCCTCCTCGATATCTTTCCAGTCAAATGCCGGGATGGTTCCTTTGATGAAAGGGCGCATCAGACTTCCTTCACTGAATCAACCAACCCAGTTGTGTATTTCAGTCATAGCCCATTTGTGATAGTAACAACTAAAAAATTGTTAGGGAAGACTTTGGTTCATTTCACCCTTTAGCAATCCACATTTAGGTATTCTGTGATTTGCCTGTATTGCTTAAGATCAGGTCTGTATCCATTCTGTATTGTAGATAAATTTCAGTGTTGGCTGGCTTTTTCATAATTTATAATTTACAGATACCTGTTGTGAAATTCGCTGGCTCTAAAGATCAACGCATGTCATTGTACCCCAAACTGAGACGGAAGACGACAGTTCTGACTACTGATATGACTCCAGTAGTTCTGACAAGTTATGATATAGCTTTGAGAGAGCAAATACTTGCAAAGTTCGACTGGAGGTTCATTATTGTTGATGAAGGTCATAGGTTGAAGAATGCGAAGTCCAAGCTTTACAAGTAAGTTTTCTAATTTGTTAAGTAAATTATAAATACTGGTGTGATGTGAGACAGTTTATTCTGAAAGAATTATTGTGTTAATATTGTGCTGCCAGGTATACAGCCGAGCTGTTGTTTCCATAATTTGATGAGTGACCCAGTATTTCACAGGTGCTAACTGTTATGCAATTAAATGTACTCACTGACTGGGCTCCTAATGGGCTATGCTCTATTGTTGATTCTGCATCACTATTTGTAGAAAAGTTCGATTCCTCGTGACTTCTACACTCTTTGATGATCTTTCATTTTTCAGGTCTCATGCTGATATTCCCGGAAGCACACTGGTCTCCTTGTATTTCATTTAATTTGAGGCACTGCTTGGCAACAACTGATTTAGTTGGTTATTTTAGTTGGGTGTGTTGGTGATGATATTTGTTTTTGCATCTATCTTCAACTGTTCTAATAGTCTGTCCCACACAAGTCATGGCACATTTGCATGGAATGTGATACAACCTTAACGAGAGTAAGTGGTTATAGTTGGGATGAGATGGTTGATGGATTCTGGGGAGAGATTCTGGGATAGGCGTAAGGATTTTAATAGGGATTGGAGGCTATGCTGGATGGCAGGGCTTGCAGGTGTGTGTCAGGCAGTGGATGCCTTCTTGTCAAGTAATCTCTGTGGCTTGTCACAACATTGTGGTGCCTTTTTCTACGGTGAGGCTGATTAAATAAAGGTCTGTTTTGAGGCTGTGGATGACAGTATTCCAGAGAAGGTACTTTGGAAGATGCCAAATTGAATGTGTATGTGCACTCTACAGTTCTAGAGGAGGATTCATCCAAAAGCTAATAAGATTCTCAGTGCCAATCAATGACTCGGTGCCTCAACTATTCAATATTTTGTTATTTTTATTCCTTAAATAATGTATGTCTAGCAGTTATATACATTTCCACAGGGTGTATACGACCCGGGAGATCCGGGAAAAACCCAAGAATTTTTTCATCTGGGAGAAAACCGTGGAAAAACCCGGGAGTTGTTTAAAATTCCAGGAAGTTTCATTGTTTAAGTTTTCTGTTAAATTTTTGTGATTTTGACTGGTAAGAACCAATACTCTAACAAAGGATATTACTGTATCCCGCTACTGCAGAATAATACTGCAGCAACAAAACATGGACGAGAGAGAAAAAAAAAAGGTAATAAAACTTAAGCTTCAAAGGTAATGTGCCATATACAACAACAAAACAGTGTTCATACAAGCGTCTGCCAACAGCAAAGTGTGTCAAAGGCTTTAGGAAGACTATGCAATGATTTGTAACAACAAATTGCCTCCGATGAGCGTGGCGTAACAACTGTTTCAATTAGATTCGTTTGAGCAGTTGCGGGCGGGCTCTTGCACGTGCGCAGCTGAGTCACATATGAGTAGTACTTTCTCCCGCTTCTGGTTACAGAAGTGTGGCTGGGCGCCAGTACTTAATATTGCCCCAGTTCGGAAATTAATAAATGTGGGGCTGATGCACAGAGCAGTCTGACTTGTGGTGGGGAAGTGGGTCGTCTCCACGTGACCTGTGTTTATGTTTAATGATTTTGTTGTTTTCTCTTCATTTATTGCTCTCACGTTAAATGATAACAAAACGGATTTTTGTGGCCAGGAGCTGTCAAATGAATTAAAATACATTCGCGTTATTACGGAAGGCTAAAGTATGTTATTAGTTTTTTATTTTATTTCCACCTTCCTGACAGTCAAACATTAATCGGCTTACAGAACAATGAAGTTATTTTTGCCGGTTTGCTAAAGAGATTTGGCTTTTATTAATCTTTTTTGTTGAGGCAGTCAATTTATTTGAAACTAGTTTCAACTGTTCACTGCATTTCAAGTGCACGTATGGCATTATGCCATAATAAAAAACCAAACATGAGATAATGCAGTACTGGTACTCCAAGAAAATTTACATACGAATGTGCATTTTAAGCCAAATTATGTGTTTTAGTATGGTTCACGAAATTCCAACGCTCTTGAAGTATCCTCTGGTGTCTTGTTTCTTTTATGACATAATGTAAGATCTTTTAATGTTTTACACGTACGAACATATGGGCTTCCTGCGTCATCGTAGCTGCGCAAGTGCGGTGACGCTTGTTATCTGGTGCTCTCTTGTAACTGCAGAAATGAACCTATTTCTAACAGGTCGCGGGAAAATATTACGAATGGTGGTTTGAAAAGCGTTACATTCAAAGCAGATTTCCTTTTACTTAAGATGAGCTATGTGCGAGAATGTACAACGAATTTCTTAAATCACAAAGCGTTTGACTCTCATTTAAAAATCAACTCTTTGAGGACGACCATTTAGAAGAATTTCGAGCCCAGAAGATCAGACATTTACGTCGTTATTAAAAATTTTACTGGCATATTTGTGTGATGTATTTTAAAGTGTAACAAGTGCAAAAAAGATCAACATTATATGTAGAAGCTTAGCTTCTATTCCAGCTTATTAATCTTAGAGACCAATATTATATGGGAGTGCTGAGTGTATTAATTTAAACCATGAACTTTTCTTATTTGTGTATTCATGCTACTTAAGAGTGATCTTGCTATTTGCTGACTACATCACGTGTCCTATGCCGTCATCAGCTGGCGAAATCACGTGACATTAGCTATGACGGGCTTACAAAAGCGCATCGCAATCTCGATTTCAATGCTTCGGAAAGTGACATGCAGTGTCTGGTGAATTCGAATTTATACCTTTGTAATACGAAAATATGCAGCGTACATGTTGCTGCACATCAAAGGTCTTTCAAAACGTGTTTCTCACCCCTGAGTTTCGTTTTCTGAAGTGCCGGGAAATTCCACTCCGGTATATAAAACCATAAACATTCAAAGGATTGATGAGTTTTACAGTGCCGAATAAGAGTATACTGTCACTTAAGAAGGAAAAAGTGTATCTTCACCCGGGAGCAAGTGTATTATGACCGGGAAATCTGGAAATTTTTTTTCCTTGGCCACGTATACACCCTGTTTCCAATATGTACACACTGGCAACAAGTTAAAATAGACTTTGGATGAAAGGTATACATACATACAGTGGTGATTTTACACAGTGTTGCTGTTATGCCTCTTTTATGAGTGAGGAAAATGTCAGCTAGGTGGGGAGTCACCTCGGGATATGGCACGATACTGCCTTATGCTGTAAAATTAGAGACAGCGTGCTGTGTGAATGGTCTCTGGGCTTAAGCTCTTGTATGGATGCGTAAGATGTAGTATATGTTACTTTGTGGCCTGATACCTCTCTACTTGTTTATCTGTAGAAACAGTGAAACCCGATATAACTTTGAATTGATAAAGGGGTAGAAAAGTTTTTGCAATACACGTACACAAGACCCAAAAGAAGTATTGTTAACACTCAAACTTGCCCTACTTTATACCTGTAATGTACCACATAGTGACATCCTGTAAATAGACATAAATGTTGCACATAAATAAACCCCTTGGATGAAAGAATAACCTTTATTTTGGAAGGCACATTTTGAAAACTGACTCTTTTTTTTTAGGTAAATGACAAAAATAAGTTTCTGTGCTCAACAGCATTATTAATAGTTGTCATATTAAAGGTCTAGCTAACAAACCACCTTCCTCAATGTGGACCACCACCTCACAGATGGCTACATCTGTACGTCTGTCTGTATCAGACCTACTAACCACCCGCAATATCTCCACTTTGACAGCTGCTCCCATTCCATACCGAGAAGTCCCTCCCATACAGCCTAGCCACCTACGGCCTTTAACATCTGTAGTGACAAGCAGTCCCTCTCGAAATATATCAAGGATCTCACTGAGGCCTTCACAGACAGTTAGTACACTCCCAACCCTATACAGAAACAAATCTTCCATGTATTATGTCTCCTGTCACCTGCCACCTCTCAAAGTCCCACTGTTTGGCCACAGAGGGGCATTCCCCTCATGACTCAGTACCACCCAGGATTGGAACAACTGAATCACATTGTCTGCTAGGGTTTCAACTATGTCTCATCATGCACTGTAATAATGAATGTCCTTCTCTTCCTTGCTTCTTCTTCTGAGAGAGTTCAGGAAGTTGGTTCTGTACAGCAATTTTTTTAAGGGAAAAAAAACTGTTACTTTGTGGCCTGATACCTCTCCACTGATACAACTCCTTCCCACCTTTCCAACGGTGGTATTCTGCCACCCACCAAATCTAAACAATATCCTACTCCATCTCTGCACAACACCTGCTCTCAAACACTGGACTCGCATTCGGGAGGACGACGGTTCAATCCCGCGTCCGGCCATCCTGATTTGGGTTTTCCGTGATTTCCCTAAATCACTCCAGGCAAATGCCGGGACGGTTCCTCTGAAAGGGCACGGCCGACTTCCTTCCCCATCCTTCCCTAATCCGATGAGACCGATGACCACGCTGTCTGGCCTCCTTCCCCAAACAAACAAACCAACCAACCAACCAACCTGCTCTCAACCCCTTGCGTCATGGCTCATATCCCTGTAGTAGACATAGATACAAGACCTGTCCCATACATCCTCATACCTAATGTAGTCTGATCACAAGAATCACCTATTCCATCAAAGGCAGGGCTGTCTGTGAAAGGAGGTGTGTGATCTACTAATTAAGCTGCCATCACTGTGCTGCATGCTATGTAGGCATGACAATCAACACACTGTCTGTTATATGAATGGCCGCTGTTAGACTGTCACCTAGAAACACCTGCACCACCCAGTTGCTGAGCATGTGCTGCCCGACTCAATGGTCTTAATTGTAGTGACTGCTCCACAGCCCATGCCATCTGGGGATCTTTCCCACCAATGCCAGCTTTTCTGAATTGCACAGGTGGGAACTCTCCATGCAATATGTCCTATATTTCTTTAACCATGTCATTGTCCTTTACCCTCCTATCCACTTCCCTGGTCCCACTCCAACCCTATACAGCCCTTTATTCCAACGACATCCACAGCCTTTTCTACTTACCTCCTTTCCCCTGCCCCCTCCCCACCACATCTCTGTATGCTTCCTCAAGCAGCACCTCCTCCCTCCCTGCCGCAACCTCCTTCTTGTTCCCATCACTCAGATTGCTTCTCCCATCATGTACAGTTGCTCGCAGTCTAACCTTGGCAGCGTGAGACAGTATCGTGTGTGTGCGCAGCATTTGAATCTAATTCAGAAGGCCTTTTGGCCGAAAGCTTACTTGAGTATTCTTTTTGTTGTGCCTGTTTGTGAGTCAACATCTCCATTGTGTGATGAGTAGCAATCTTATCATAATACAGGGTGCATATGACTTAGGCCAACCAGGAAGTCCGGGAACAACCCGGGAATTTTTCATAATTTTAGATTTTAGTTATGTTTTTGTAATTTTGACTGGTAAAAATTGATTCTCTAGCAAAGAATGTTACTGTATACTGCTACTGGAGAACAATACTGCAGCAATGAAATATAAATGAGAGAAAAAAATAAAACTTCAGTTGCAAAGGAAATGCGCAATTTACAACAAAACACCATGCACACACAAGCGTCTGCAAACAGCAAAAATATGTCAAATTGGGCGAAGACTATGTAATATTTCATAAACATAAACTGCGTTCTATGAGAGTGACGTCACAACTGTTTACATTAGGTCCATTTGAGCAGTTGCCAGCGGGCTCATGCACATGCGCAGTTGACTCGCATATGAGTAATGCAGTCTCCCACTTCTGGCTACTTGATGTGTGGCTGTTAGCTGTATCGGCAGTAGCAACAAGCAGCCAGATCCTAACGAGAAAAATTTTTCTCGCCCACCCTAGCTGCCAGATTCGCGCATGGGGAGAGTTGTCTGAGTTATAATGACCAGTGTTTGCGTTAAGTGATTTCACTGTTTCCTCTTCGTTTACAGCTCCCATGTCAAATGAAAACAAAACAGGTTTCTGTTTCCGGGAGCTATCAAGTGAATTAAAATAAATCCACATAATTAAGGAAGGCAAAAATATATTATTAGTTTCAGTTTTCTGATTTTATTTCCAAGTTCTTAGCAGTCAAGCATTAATTGCCTTGCAGAACAATGCTAAAGAAATTTGGCTTTATTATTCTTTTCCGCTGAGGCAATCAATTTATTTGAAACTTAAGTGGCCGGCTGGAGTGGCCGAGCGGTTCTAGGCACTACAGTCTGGAACTGCGCGAGCCCTATGGTCGCAGGTTCGAATCCTGCCTCGGGCATGGATGTGTGTGATGTCCTTAGGTTAGTTAGGTTTAAGTAGTTCTAAGTTCTGGGGGACTGATGACCACAGAAGTTAAGTCCCATAGTGCTCAGAGCCATTTGAACTATTTTGAAACCAAGTGTTTCATTCCACAGTATTGGCTAGTTCCAATTGTTCACTGAATTTCAAGTGCACATTTTCATCTTCTGCCATGTATGCCATTTCGCCATAATGAAGACCCAAACATTAGATAGTACAGTACAGGTACTCCAAAAAAATTTACATCCCAAAAACCACACTGTAAAGCTTAATATCAGGTGGGACCTACTTCATTGTGAAACTGGACAAACCAGTGTGCATTTCAAGCCGAATTATGCACTTTGGTATGGCTTACGAAAGTCCAATGCTCTTGGAGTATCCTCTGATGTCCTGTTTCTTTTATGGCATAATGTAAGATCTCTTAATGCTTTATACATATGAATGTGCAGGCTGCAGCTACGCACGCGCAATAATGCCTGTTTTCTGGTACTCTTTGGCAACTGCTAAATCGAACCTGTTCCTAACAGTCTCGGGATAGTATTGCGAATGGTGGATTTGAAAACCGTTATTTTCAAAGTAAATTTCCTTTTACACAAGATCAATTCTGTTACTTGTGAGAAAGTGGGATGAATTTGTTAAATCACAGGGCATTTGGCCTCGTTTAAAACTGAACACTGAGGACCAGCCACTTAGAAGAATTTTGAGCCCAGATTTTAAATTTACTGGCACATTTGTCTGATGTATCTTAAAGTATAACACACACAAGAAAGATTAGCTTCTCTTGTAGCTTTTTAATCTTAGAGGCCAATATTGTATGTGAAAGCTTAGCTTTTCTTGTAGCTACACTGTGTGTGTTAGCATGAACCATTAACTTTTCCTTATGGTGTGTTCGCATTACATAATAGTTATCTGGCTATTGGTTGACTACAACAGGTGTTCTATGCTCTGAATATCTGCTGTCTTCGGCTGGCGAGATAGGATTGGTTTACAAAAGGGCATCGCAATCTCGATTTCAACTCTGTGGAAACTAACGTGCTGTGTTTGGTGCAATTTGAATTTATACTTTTGTAATACAAAAATACGCAGCGTATATGTTGCTGCACATCAAAGATCTTTCAAAACTTCTCCTTTTTTCATCAAAGGTCTTTCCAAAAAATGGTGTCTTTATGTTAACATAAGAGAAAGAAAGGAATGGTTGACCACAAACAAGTCAGCAACTCCCCTCTGAGAGACCTGTGTGCACTCAAAGAAGATGACGATATGCATCTGGTGGAACAGCAACGGTTTGATTTACTACAAATTGCTTCTCTGAGGTGTAACAACTGAGATGTCTAGCACATAATCCCAAGAACAAAGACCCAGAAGACTGTGAAGTGATGCTACTCCATGAGATTGCCTGCCTGCATTCTGCTAGACTGACAAAAAACGCTATACAGGAATTGGCTTGAGAAAGTCATTATGCGCACACTTTATTCACCTGATCTTGTGCCCTCAGATTTTCACCTTTTCCATTATTCATTGAAGAATCTCTAAGGAACTTTCTTTCCGGATGAAAATGTGCTCTGAACATGGTTTGATGAGTTGTTCGCCTCAAAACCATGTGTCTTGTACAGTTGCGGAATCTAACAGTTACTCCAGTGTTGGCAGACTGTTGTAAATAATGAAGGAGAATATATTATTGATGCTTAATGTCTCTGTTATGTGGACAGAATTTAATAAGCTTCTGGAAAAACACTATGAACTTACACATCAACCTAATTACTCTCTGTTGTTAGGAGGAATTTATTGTGATACTGATTTGTTGTAAAATTATGGAATAATTTTTAAGCTCATGAACAATCTTTTTTTTTTTTTTTTCAACAGAGTTTGCTCCCCGTTAGGAATAGACAAAAGTTCTCAAACAGCAGTCATACAGACTTAAACTCACTTCAGTCTATCTCCACATCTAGTACACTGTAAATAGAATTACTGACTTCAGGAAGCTGTCAGTACATTTTCACTTCATCGGTTAGCAAACAAGAAAATTAGATGGCATATGTGGTTCTGTGAAAAGAGAATCCAATATATCATCTTCAAGAGAGAGGAAGCAGTGTCAGACATATTTATTAAAAAAATTGAGTTAAGATAATCACTATTAACAAAGTGTATAATGGAGCTAATTTTGTTACATTGAGGCTATTTTCTGACTGTTAAAATTTAAAAAAAGATAGCAGAACTGTTTGGAAACCCTAAATTTCTTCCGGATTATCAGTGCTCGGTGCAAGAATTGGTGAGAGATTTAAATAATGCTGTACTCTATATTGTAAGTCATTAGGAATCACGTTTCCTTATTAGATATGGATGTTTCAGTACTGTGAGGTTCATTGAGTAGTTATATTGTAATAAAATGTGACCTGCTCAGTCAACAATTGTTTGACCATTACAAGGTAATATTCCATTTTCAGAATGTTATCTAGAAGTGCTCTAGAAGCATTTGCACTTGTTTTTGTTTCCTAAAAATGTACAATTTATTATTTCTTGCATTTCAGCACCCTAAAATTCCACAGAAGCCGCAGTAGACTTTTATTGACTGGAACACCTTTACAGAATGATATTAATGAATTGTGGGCATTGCTAAGGTTTGTGTTGCCCAAAATATTTCCTGAAGAAAATCTACTTGAGGATTACCTCAAGCTTTCTGACTTTCAAGGAAATGCTGAGATGGAGGAGGATAAAAGATCTGTTATCAATAAAGTGCACCAGGTTAGTGTGTTTCATGGAGTTGAGTATTTCATTGTTGATATAGAAGCCTAATATTGCATTTGTCTTTTCCTTCAGTGTAATTGCAGTAGAATCTCGATTAACTGTCGCTTTTGGGACCAAAAGATGCTAAGGATGCTAAAAATATCGCTTAATCAAAGGTGAATGGAACAAGTCACTTATAGAGCTCAAAACAATGTAATAAATCAAAATTAACTGAAATCAGACAATGGAAAATCCAGGATGGAATGTAACAATATTATGAAAAGGAAAGTTGCCACTCACCATATAGCGGAGGTGGAGTCACAGATAGGCACAACAAAAAGCCTGTCACAAAGCCTTCATCAAAAATAGATGAGACACACACACACAAACACACACACACTGACTGACTGCAGTCTCAGGCAACTGTAGTGTGTGTGTGTGTGTTTGATGAAGACATTATTTGTGACAGTCTTTTTGTTGTGCCTATCTGTGACTCAGCATCTGCACCATATGGTGAATGGCAACTTTCCGTTTCATAATAAAATTAAGTAAAGGAATTAAATTTCTAATAAAGAGAAAAGAAAACAAAACCTTACAAATTGAAAAGCCACTTAGTGTAAAGTGTTTTTTTCAACCCTGAATTCGTGGCAGCATATGCCACTTATTTGCTAAGTATATTCATGATAGTTGTAACAGGTGGCTGTTGTTCCAGATACTGAGGGCAGTCTCTAATGCACCTTTGATGCAGATTGGGCTGATCTTTTCTTCTTCCTTTTCTTCATCGTCTGATTCCTCTTGCTCAACAATATATTGCTGCTGCAAAACAAGATTGATGTCCTGATCATCATAAAATTCTCCATTGTGACAGCAGCGATGTCACCTTCTGCTAGCCACTCCTCAACATCAGCAGGCTATATATCATTTTGAAGAGATTTTAAATCAGTGACTAAATCTGCAGTATATGGCTTGGGAGTGCTTACTCTTGATTTAGGTTAGGACACCTTCTTCCATGATTTTCATTGAGTGATTTTATTAAGTTCTGATAAATTTTCAGTTTCATAAACTTAAATAACACTCGGAAAATGTTAAAACTATTAGTTGATTTTATTATATTGAAGGAAGGAGAACCTGAAACAACTGAAGCAATAAAAAACGACAACAAGTGTGCTTTTAAATTGTTGAAATTACTTAACATAAATGGCAGACATAATCATTAAATTGCAGTCTCACCACCTCTCCTCAGTTCAATGGTATTACATTTAACATTAACAAAAATTAAGATAAACCCAACAAGCTTCTCAAAGCGATGGATCCAGGAGTTCTCCAAATGTACATGCTTTGGCGGTGGTGAAGTTGATGCATGAAGTTAATATAACTTTAATGTGCCTCAATGACGTCCCCCCCCCCCCCCCCCCCCCAATCCCTCCCTCCATCCCCCGGATACACAAATTGGTAACTGGAGTGGAATTTGATTACTGCTGGACAGCAAGTATTTCAGGCAGAGTAACTCAGCAACAGCTGTTGCCAGAGCTATACATTCTGCCTCTGTACAAGACAGAGAAACACTAGTATGTTTCTTCGTTGCCCAACACATTGTGTTTCCAAAAAATTGTAGGCCTAACAAATAATGTAAGATAGATCTTGTCTGCCATTTTGTTACAGTTTGCATCAGCATAGGCTGGAAGAACTTCATGATTTCCTTTTTTTTATGTAGTTTCATATTGATGTTTCCTTTGATATATCTCAAAACTCTTTTTCAAGCATCTTCTGATGGATTGTTTTGTTATCTGCTCAAGAATTTTTGACCACAGCGCAAAAATTTGCAGTTTGACTTCTATAGTTGTCTTTACTGAGTTAAATCTTGAATGTTGAATCGTTGTGGAAAATTCTTCAAATATGACGGTTGGTCAATACATTTCTCCTTTTTTCCTTGAAATCTCAATTACCAAGAATGATTGTGGTTCTCCCAATTCTTTTATTTTAAACATATATTTTAATGTAAATTTCACTCTATTTCCTCTGTATTATTTCCTGCTGTCAGAATGTCATCAACGTAGAGCGCTATGGAAATGACAAGTTCCTTTAAAATTGTATAGTAAAGACAGTTATCTGCTTCTGACTGAGTGAATCTTACAGAGATAAAAAAATGTGTGAATCGAATGATGCCATGCTACTGGTGCTTGCTTTAAGCCATATAAAGACCTCTGTAAACTGCAAACCAAACCAGTTATGTCTTTCAGTTCTTCAGAAAAAGCCACTCCTTCAGGAATAACCATGTACAATTCTTCCTTGAGCAATCAATGAAGAAAAGCTTCGGCAACATCAGATTGTTCCAGAACCGTTCCTTGTTGGAGTGTAACAACTATCATCATTCTAATAGTTGCGAACTGAGCCACTGGTGCATATGTTTCCTTGTAGTCAAACCCCTTTTTCTGTGAACATCCTTCAGCCACAAGCCCAGCCTTGTTGCTTATGATATTTACATCCTTGTCCATCAGTCTGAAACCCACTTACTGCTGATGGCCTTTGTTCTAGGGAGTAATTGAACAAAGATCCAAGTCTTGTTTTCCTTTGTAGGAGATCTTATCTTCACAAGTAGCAATTTCCTTGTAGCTTTTTGGTATGTCTTCGACAAATGATTCAGCATTCAGTGCAAGAACAGCATATTCAACTGGAGGGTTCCTCTTCCTGGTAGAATGTCTAACAGCTTCCTTTTTCAGTTTACTCTTCATCAGTGGTCAATTCCTGCACAGGTTCTCGAATCCAGTCCTCAATTGGTATGCTTTTGAGGTCAGATCTTCCTTCACGGGGAACAATGTTCCTTCCTGTGACTGTTTTTCCTGCTTCTGGACACCAAAGTCTTAGCCATTAGGACAGTAGCCAGTAAAGTAGCACTTCAAGGGCTTGTTGTCAAACTTCCCCTCTCTCAATTCCTATGGTACCAGGAGATAAGCAATACATCCAGATACCTTCAGGTTACTCAAGTCAGCTTTCTCGTTGTACCACAAAGCTGCAGGAACGTTTCCTTCCAAAGCCGCTGTAGGACTTGGAGGTATATGGCAGAGGTATATGGCAGTGCGAACAGCTGCTGACCAGAATGTCTTCTTTAATTCACATTGAAGTAAGAAACAGAGAGCTTTCTCACATTTTGCTGAGGAGCGTATCTGATTTTAAACTTAAACTCTTATTTCTTGTTCTCCAAAAAATTGCTTCAACTTGTTCAATATGCATTCATGACCACTGTCACAGCACAGTGTGCTGATCTTCAAGTTGAAATGATCTGTAGCCATGGCATGAAACATCTTCAGCTAGACTTAGATCCAAGTGACTACATACTGCCAAATGATTCCCATGATATCCCAC
The DNA here is from genome assembly GCF_021461385.2 of Schistocerca piceifrons. Classification (NCBI taxonomy): domain Eukaryota; kingdom Metazoa; phylum Arthropoda; class Insecta; order Orthoptera; family Acrididae; genus Schistocerca; species Schistocerca piceifrons. The sequence continues at coordinate 122,909,171 of NC_060143.1, read as the reverse complement.
ACAGGTCACTGCAGATCAACTCAAGAGGTCTGACGACATGTTTCCTAGTCTGAGTGTATCACAGCTGTGATTGTTTTCCTTCGCAGGTTCTGAGCGTCATTCCGTGGGGATTGTTGAAGTGTCCTGTTCCATACCATCAAATTGTGACTGAAGGTTTTTAATGCTATCATAACTCAAATGCCCTATCTGCTTTGCCACAGTTCTGCATCACTTTCAGCTGAAGCAGCTGACAAAGCTTTAAACATTGCAAAAAATTTAAAAAACATATAGCTGAGATTCATTCATATTCACAATGGAAATTGTTTTTCCTTTTTAACTAAACATTGAGCTTTTCCGAATGTGATACTAAAACAATTCATTTCCAATTTTGTAACTGACATCAAATTATAATTAAGATCAGATGCAGATAAAATGACTTTAATTGTTATCTGAATTTCCTTTCCTTTTAGAACACTAGGACTTTAATTTCTCCTTTTACTATAGTGCCCAGAAAAATGCCTGATATAGCTAATTTAACTTAAATTCGTTGTTCCAGTTTTTTTTTTTTTTTAAAATTAGTGAAAGGTATCTTTCTGTTAATTAAGTGTTGCATTGCTCCAGAGTTCAAGAATCAGTTTATATTGTTCACTGATTGAGCTACACTTGATGTTGCAAAACAAAAACCATATTCCTCTTTGACATTAGCCATGATCACTGAGTTGCTGGCTCCGTGTCAGCAGTTAGTGCTTTTGTGACCAGGCTTTCCACAAGGATCACAAGTAAAGTTGAATGAGTTCCTCAAAGTACCTTGCTGATTTCTTGTTTTGCTGGCATCTGATAAATCTTTTTTTGATACCGTTGAGTCTGGAAAGCTGTAGAAGGTGCTGTTTAATAATTTTTGTTTTTCCCAATGACTCCCTTCCACCTAGACTCTTCATAATAGCCTATATTCCACGAAGCTCAGCATCAAGTATTTCATAGAGAACGTTTCAACTGCAAGTGACCACCACAATGTATTCTGCAGGCATCTTTAAAAGTAGATGGCACAGAATGTCAATTTTAACAGTAGCTCCAGTTGAATGTGAATCTCTAATCAATTTATCAAACTTTCAGAAAGTGATTGACTATTGTATTACTTGTTGCATTGAATTTCATAATTGAGTCCTTTCTCAGCAAAAGTTGACTAATAATACCTTCTCTCTCTAACGTATCGCACAGAACTGCACATAAATGAAAAGGGGGTTACTTTCACTGTCACATATTCCAAGTGACAGTCAGCAGTGCGTTCAATGAGACTTAAATTTGCGATATTGTTTAGACAGTTCTGCCTGTCATGTTTCCTTTGTGGCATGCTGCGTGTCTCCGTCTCTGTCCATAGATTACACCTTTGCGAAATGATTCACTGGCACAAATAGGAAGAGTTCCACTTCCTTGAAGAGTTTCCACCCTGAATTTCCAGTTGTTGAAATTTGTTCCATCGAATAAAGGAGTACAATGTTTTCCCTCTTCAGTTGCCATCTTGAAAAACTTGTAGGTGAGAGTCCACTCATGGCCAGGTATTTTATTACAAATTCAGTTTTAAAACAAACCTGGACCCATAACTTGATAAATTTTCAGTTTTTCACATTTACGTAACACTAACAAAATGTTAAACGGTTAGTTGATTTGATTAAATTGGAAAAAAAGAAACAACTGACTACTGAGCAACGAAAGAGGCAACAAGTGTGCTTTTAAATCTTAGAAATTATGTAACCTAAGTTGCAGATATAATCATTTAATTGCAGTCTCAACAACTTCTTTGCCAAACTTATAAGTTGTACATTTTATGTTGCTTCAAAAATATCACAACCGTCTTATGTTTTCTCTAACAAAGTAATGACTCACTACTTCTTGTAATGCCATTTTAACCGCTCAGTAGCATACTGGTCCATTTATGGGGTTTTTGTCACATGGAGGGGTGGCTTGGGGTATTGTTTACCAATAAACCTAAACAGGATGGTAGGTTTTTGGTGTTGAGTATTTTGTATAAAGCAAATATGAGGTTTGTGTCCTTGGCTGAGAGCCTCCCCTGGTTTTTGTCAAGATTATTGCGGGTATTGGGTCCATGAGGTACAGAAATACGCGAACTAAGAGTTGTTAACCATAACCGCTTTTTTTTCTATAAAGACATTTATAATAACGTGCTTGCTACACTGACCGGTGATAGCTGCGTCTGATGTCCTACCACAAAAAACAAAAAAAAGACAGATTTGTTGAGACTCCATTGCGAGCCGCAAAAGGCTAGTTCTGTGTCAAAACCACATGCATTGGAAACAGTTTTGCCTGTGCAGGTGGCCAGCGACGCAACATGACTACTGCGTGTGGGGAGCTGCTCTACGGCTGGTGTATACTGACACCGAAGTTTGTCCTCATTTCACGGTAACACCAGCTCGCACTCGTACCTGCACTTGATGGCTGCGTCCAAGCCTGTAACCCTGACACCGTACCCCCCAAAGAAGATGAGCTACCAAATGTGGCTCTACATGACCAGCTGGCCATCCATGACTTTAGATTTGCCAGCCCCGGTATCGGAAGACATAGCAATATTTATCTTGTTTTGCAGACACAGTAATTACTGGTACTGATGAGCGGTCTTAAAATCAATAAAAGTAAGAACAACACAATACTGACAATCAAGTGTGGGTGAACAGTACTTGTAGAGTCAAAAGACTTGGTAGCTATTTTGTGCTTGAATGAAGTTAACTCATTTTTAGTAGTCATTATATCTTCTAGGATATCCATAATTAAATCATTATCCATTGGGAAATTGGAGAGAGAATGGTTTGCATATGTTAATATGTATGATTTATTATAGTGAACTGGTAAAATTCTCATTAATGGGAGCTTTCCAGTTGCATGAAAAGTAGTTGGTAATACAGAAGGCATATCAAACAGATCACATTATAAATCACAGTGGGTGACATTTAAAATTAATCCACTACCGTTTAGTTTGAGTGTGAATGGTTGATCCGGTGTACCCGAAGTTTTACATATAAATTTGACATTGAGAGTGAATTGAAAGAATAAATTATACCTTCAGATCATCGTTTAAGAAATGGCTGTTACGGATGCATAAACTTCCTTGGGCAATCGTCTTGTGGAGGATTATTCATAAACAATTCTTTCTCACAGCTATACGTACTACTACCTAAAAATACTGCTGATTCTAAGCAAATTAACTTATGATTACATTTACATATATACATATCATGCTTATTTAGAGTTTAAAAAATACCTTAGGTCCTTACTGGTCAGTAAATAGTCCTTTAGCTGATACATGACATGAAGGCCTGCTTGTTGCAACATGATAGGGTAAGTACAAATTTTATACATTTCAAAATTATGCTTGGCTGTGGCATTGGATATAGACACAATAATCATTAATTCTTCCTCGGTCATTAAAGATTATGTTGTAGTTAACTTGTAGCAAGCATTTAAATTACAAGAATTAACAGGATAAATCACAATAGCTGTCTCGCCCAACTTACTTTCAATTAATGGTAGCATCTGTAAGAATTGTTCTGGATGCAATAGTACACTGCTTAAGCAATCATTTGAACGACTTTTTAGAGCTGTTCCTAAATCAAGAGCATCAATTCTAGCATTTGATAGACTGTCAGTAATTGTTAAAAGCAGAGTGTTTAAATCTAAGTTAGCACTCTCAGCATTCAATTCTTCAAAGAGCTTGTGGATGGTTGCGTTCATCTCGCCACGAATCATCTTGAAATGTGTAATAAATTGTTTTACAATTTGTTCGATAAAAACTATATTTTTAGTAATGGCTCTTTGCATATTCCTTAATACAATTATTTCATTAGACAATATAATAGAAGGAAACATTCCACGTGGGAAAAATTATATATAAAAACAAAGATGAGGTGACTTACCGAACGAAAGCGCTGGCAGGTCGATAGACACACAAACAAACACAAACATACACACAAAATTCAAGCTTTCGCAACAAACTGTTGCCACTTCCTTTCATCTTCCCCTCTCCTTCCCTCTTTCCTGATGAGGCAACAGTTTGTTGCGAAAGCTTGAATTTTGTGTGTATGTTTGTGTTTGTTTGTGTGTCTATCGACCTGCCAGCGCTTTCGTTCGGTAAGTCACCTCATCTTTGTTTTTATATATATTTCATTAGACAGGTTGATTGAATTTGTACTAGACTTGTTCAAGGGATAAAATTCCATCTGTAACATCTAATAGATCTCAACTTGTTAAAGTACCAAATACAGTACGAAGGACATTTCCTCCAGGCATGTTTGCACCCGATCGAGGTTTTGTGTGACAAAAGGTGCTAGTGTCTTGGGTAGCTGCCATTTCCTGCGGATTGGCTGAAATTTGTTTTTGTGGAAGTTATAACTTGTGTATAGAAATCTGTAGTTGTGTTTTAGATTTATTGAACTTTCTACTTTATACACTAATTTTGGTACTGATAGTGTCAAAACTGAATACACATGTGAAATTTCAGTTCAGTAGTATTTATTGCAGGAAAAAAAATTGAAAAAGAATTCTAGTATTGACAGACATAAGCAAACAAATAATCTTTCTGTTTAATTCCTTTCTACATCATATTTACAAACAAAATGCAAAATAGAAGTGAATTTTAGTGTTAGTGGTAGTACTTGAAGCGAGGAGAGGTACACAGCCCGACATTACATTCAGCGCACTCAAATAATGTATCCTTTCTTCCAGCCTTCCCTGTTAAAAAATTTTTCCTTTTCACTGCATACCACACACCTTCTTTGACCTTTCTTCTTCCTTTCTGAAATGGTGACACGATTAGGGAAGTGTTTTTCTGAGTGTCCAGCTACTTTTCCAGACCCTCAAGAAACGCTCTCTGCCTCCCCAACAGACAACATCAATCTTTTACATATTATCTCCAAGAACTTTTTGTTGTAGTTAATTTCTTCTTTGTTATAATGTTGTGCAGTATGCAGGAATTTGATACTGCCATTACAATACAGTAAAAAGCCAGCGTCCTCCACCATTTCACTGTTTTGTGTTCCAGAGCACCATAGACAGTCATTGATCAAATAGGTCCACCCCAGCTTTGTGTTGATTATAATCAACAGTTGCTGCAGGTTTCATTTTTTTCTATTGATTTTGTTGTTGTTGTTGTTGGTGGTGGTGGTGGTGGTGTGACACTCAGCATTGTTGCTGTGTGTTTTGTGCTGACCATCCAAACATCTCTCTTATCCTTCCAAAGCAAAGCAAGCATGTTCCCTTTGCAGCGGAAAACTTGTTCCCTTTTCTTAGCTTTGCCTCCTTTAGCGCTTTTGGCAGGCCTTTCCTGTTCTTCATTACTGTTCCACAAGACCAGTATTCTCTTTACGTAATTGTTCAGCTAACTGTACACTCTTGTAGAGATGGTTGACAAACACCTTGTATCCTTCACCCAGCAGCTTACCGGTCAAAACGCATCACAATAGTAGAATCACTGTTATCTTGTTCTTCACCTTTTCTGTGGTACACTTCAAAATTCCATATAAAACCAGTTCTGGATTCAGCAAAGTATACAACTTCATACCATACTTGTTTAGTTTATTGGCCATATAAACCTTGAAGCCTATACTTCCCCTGAAGGAACAAAGTCCTTCATAGGTGTTACAGCTTCTCTTGGATAGTAAATAATTTGAAATTTTTCCCTTGTTGAATTGAAGTGTAACTTCATAAAGGGCATCATATTCTTTTTCACCTTTCTTCTTTGCTTGTTTGTTGCCATTGAGGTGAAACATAGATAATATATGTATGAATCTGTTCCTTGACAAAATACGGGAGCAACAATTACTTACAGCTGACAACCGGATCAGTGCTGTGGCCTCTCATTTACTGTCATATGCAGCAAAATAGCAACAAATAGTGTCCTTTCTGCTGTCATCATAGTTTTTCATTGTTTGAACCTTGAACTAGGCAGGAGCTTATTGTCAGACCTTAGCTTTGCCTGTCTTTGTATTGCATAAAATTTCATGGCTGTTACTAGAGCACTTTCAAAGAAATAGGAGTACATCTAAAGGTTTGCTTGATTCATTCATCAAGTGCTCCATTGTGCTTCACTCCATGAGGACCTGGGTACACAGCTATGCCAGGAATTTCATCTGCATTGGTCCAGTCACTTTTACACCTCTTTCTACTCTGAGTAGTTGTAGATGTAGAAGATGAATCGTGCTCGGATTCATTTCATGGTATATCTGCAGGAGAATAAATCATAACGACAAAATCTGTGAAAATAATATGATAAGTGTATGCAGAAACTCGACTTCAAACAAATCTTGACTTACCACTATTTTTAGATAATATATAATGTGAATTGTCGTCAAATATTCCTTGTTGGTTGTCTGTAGACTCATTAAGGACTTCGTAAATCATTTGCTCCAAACGTTTCTCCTCTTTAAGGCATGTGTTGTACACACAATCAACACAACAGCACATAAAATGCACGAAATGGAAAGAACTCAGAAGTCAGTTAGAGCCTACGAAGCAAGCAACAATAACATAGGTTTCAGCAAGGAAAATTTTTTCCAATGAAGCTACTACTGCCATCTAGCAATCACAGCAGTGACTACAATGTATATAGACCACACAGACTTTGCGGGTGATATAAATATATGTTAGATACCACGGAAAATAACAGTGACTACAGCAACGTAATATTACGTCCGCCGCAGTTTCCCATTTCCTGCAAGTGCCGTAATATTAGTCAGCCACACGCTAGGTCATAAGAAACAGTTGATCTCTTTTCCATAATCAGCAAATTTAGACTGTACCTGCATTTTGACAGTATTCAGAGTGTTATACCAAGACGTTCCCATTTCCAAAACTGAATCATTATCTGTGACTGAACGAATCAAATCAATTTGCTTCTTAACAGAATTGAATTATTGTTGAATCTCACTCAAATTGTATTTAAGTACAGGCTTAACATTGTTTGTTGAAACTACCATGTCTGACCATGGTTCAAACGAAACACCTGTTTGTGGTACTACTACTATAGCATTAATGGAACACATTGTCATAATAAAAATTAGAATTACAATAAACACGGTTAACTAGAGTTAAACAATAAATATAATAAAATGCGTCTCTTGTGGTGACTTGTGGAATAAGATTTAGTTACACTTGTGCACTTCGTGTAATAGCTGCATTCTGTATTTGCACAACATATACATTTATGCACATGGTTGAGAAATAAACACACATTTTACACTCACTCACACTACATGCATCTGTGAAGACTGTAGGGGTGTCTGGGACTGCATCGCTCGGTGTAAGCTGATGCCTCGGCCTCGAAGTCTGGACTGCGATCTCGCACTGCTCGTGTCCTGAATTTAGGAACAGCTGGTCGGCCCCTCGGTTGGTCCTCATCGTCGCCTCATGATGCTACAGGAAGTTTGCCCAGAAATAGCTTTACATGAACAACAGTCGAAAGAAAAGGCAGTTGGAGCTTAAGAGTGACTGGCAACAACACCTCCAAGATTGGATATGGTCCTTCCCAGAACTACTTAAACTTTTTGACCTGACGCTTATTTAACACTGCATTGCTCAGGTAGACAAGATCTCCAACTCGATACTGTGGTGCAACTGCTTGGTGATTGAGTTGTTTTGCTTGCTGCAGAAAAGATAAATGATTCCACCGTTCCATTTCTTTCCGTGCCTCCTTTAGCTTGTGCGCTAACTCCAGCAGTTGATTGGGCAAAGTCCAAGGGTGGTGAATGCAGCCTTCTTCCATATACAGTTTCATATGGACTTAGGACAGTTGACACGCGCATTTTTGCATTGTAAGTGCTCACAGTGTACGGAAGACACACATCCCAAACGTCATGCTTGCTGCTTGCATCTTAAAGATTGTTCTGTGAACTCGCACAGTGCGTCCATTTCCTTAAGGGCGTATTGGAGTAGTTATTAGCTGTGTTATTTGCATTAGCTTACAAGTCTGTTTAAGCAATTCATTCATGAAATTTGATCTTTGGTCACTGATTATGCTTAATGGTGATCAAAACTTTAGAATCCACTCCTTCATAAAAACCTTAGCCACAGTCTCAGCATTCTGATCAAGTATTGGTATAGTGAGAAGATATCTGGAGAAATGATCTAACATGGTCAACATGTATTTATTCCCATCTTTAGCCTCAGGCGAAGGTCCAGTGACATCAAGTTCAACTCTTTTGAATGGTGCACTAGTCTCTGGCAGTTCTTGTAATGGTGCCATCTCTCTATCTCTCTCTCTCTCTCTCTCTCTCTCTCTCTCTCTCTCTCTCTCTCTCTCTCTCTCTCTCTATATCTATTCGTTTAGTCGGTTCCGACTCTTCGTGACCCCATGAACCAAATCACGCCACTTTTTCCTGTCTTGGACTCTCCCGTAGACCTTCCAGGTTGGAACACATTGCTTCTGTGATGCCATCGATCAATCTCATCCTCTGACGTCCTCTTCTTCTAGTTCCTTCAATCTTCCCCAGCATTAATGTTTTTACCAGCGAGGCATGCCTTTGCATTGTGTGTCCAAAGTAGGTCAGCTTTTGTTTTAACATTAGACCTCCCAGGGAGAAATCTGGTTTTATTTGCTCCAATATTGATCTGTTGGTTCTCTTTGCAGTCCATGGAACTCTAAGTTTCCTCCAACACCACAATTTGAAGGAGTCAATTCTTCGCCATTCAGCCTTTCTAATGGTCCAGGTCTCACATCCATAAATCACAACTGGAAAGACCATAGCCCTCACAATACGGATCTTTGTTGCTAGTGTTATATCTCTGGACCTTATAACCTTGTCAAGGTTTGACATCGCCTGTCTACCGAGCAACAGGCGTCTCCGGGTTTCGTGGCTGCAGTCGCCATCAGCAGATATCTGGGAACCAAGATAACTGAATGTGGTCACTACCTCCATGATTTCTCCTGCTATATCCCACAAATTGGTAGGTGTAGTTGCCATAATTTTCGTTTTCTTCACATTCAGCCTAAGACCAGCCGTTTCACTTTCGTCTTTCACCTTCAGCAAGAGTGTTCTCAATTCTTCTTCACTTTCTGCCAACAGGATCGTATCATCCACGTACCTGAGGTTGTTTACATTTATTCCAGCTATTTTAATTCCTGTTTCTCCTTCATCTAGCCTCGCATTCCTCATAACATGTTCTGCATACAGATTGAATAAGTACGGTGACAGTATGCTTCTGAATCTTTATCCATTTCGGTGTTCCATACATAGTTCTGACCGTGGCTTCTTGGTCAAGGTATAAACTCTGTATTAGATGAATGAGGTGATCTGGTACTCCCATGTTTTTCAGTACGTTCCATAATTTGTTGTGATCGACACAAAGGCTTTGGCGTAGTCAATAAACCAGAGGTCCACATCTCACTGGAATTCTCTTGCTTTTACCATAATCCACCGAATGTTAGCAATTTGATCTCTAGTTCCTCTTCCTTTCCTAAATCCAGCTTGTTCTTCTGGTAGCTCTCGATCTAGATATTGGCAAAGTCTATTTTGTAAGATTTTTAACATGGCTTTGCTAGCATGTGATATAAGTGCAATTGTTCGGTAATCTGAGCATTCTTTAGAACTTCTCTTCTTTGGAATGGGGATGAATACTGATCTTTTCCAATCTTTTGGCCACTGCTGCGTGATCCGTATTTAGTTTTGCCCAAATTATTACATTTGTTCTAGTAATCGTGTTCTGAAACAAACTCAGAAATGTCAGGTTTACGTCTCGGTCACCATTATAGTTCAGCTATCTTAATGTTTGTTGCCTTTTTACTGCAGTGTCCAGACAATAAAGAATCATGTCGTTCTGTCATGATTTGCTTTCTCTTGCTTCCCGGAACAATTAGTCAGTTTCCTTTGCTAGTGATCTTGTTCAGCAGTCCATCTAGTTCAACAAAACATTGGTCATTTTTCCATATTTTGCATTGTGGATCGTCCACTTGAGCTGCTTTAAACTAATCCTCTCGGCTTATTGTAACACAAACGTGCACCCTTCACCTCTTCGCATCAGCATTTACGTGTAATTTTCCAGGTCGATGAATAACTTTAAACTGAAACTCACTCAGTCTCAAAGCCCACCTTGTTAATCCGAAACTTGGGTCTTATTAAGCTCAATAGCCATTTAAGCGCTGCACTGTCTGTGAATTCTCTTCCTGTCAAAAACAATCTGTTATGTGTTATACCGAAAATCGAAGTCCGATGCTCCTTTTCTGTTGTAGTGTAATTACATTCTGCTTTGTTTAATTGTCCAGAAGCAGATGATATTGGATGTTCGTGGCCATCAATTTATTGAGACAAAATAGCACCAACAGCAAAGTTTGTAGCATCTGTTGAAAGAATGGGCTTGCTGAAACCTGGATAGGCTAACATTGGAGCTGTGGGTAGGGCAGTTTTAAGTTCGTAACGCCAATAGAAATTTGCTAATCCAAGAATGATTGTAATTCCTAGAAATTTTATTGTTCTGGAAAATTCCTGACAGTGTCAATTAATTTTGGATCAGGATGGTCACCTTCATTAGTCCATATCCGAGGTAGTTCACTTAATTTTCTGCAAAGTGACACAAATCTATTGACAAGAACAGATTTGCGCTTCTTATGCACTCGAAAACTGCTCGAAGTCTCTCAGTACGCTGCTTTGTGTTTTTGCTGAAAATTGTTACGCCATCGAGGTATACGAGGGCTTGTGGTGGTGTGAGCCCTCATAAAACGGAATCTATCAGGAGCTGATGATATCCACTTGTTAGATCACAAACCAAAAAAATTCGGCCTCTGCCAAAGTAATCCAGGGTTTCTACCAGCTTCGGTAAGGGTAAATTTCTGGTGTGGTTACTGCATTCGGAGCACAGTAATCCATGCAAACACGGAACTGTGATTCTCCAGAAACAGATTTCTTCTTAACACTGACAACCAGTGGACACCCTGGTGGATCTGCAGGACCTCTTGATTCTGTAATTCTGGCTTCCAGTTGACATCATCATCATTTAAGACTGATTATGCCTTTCAGCTTTCAGTCTGGAGCATAGTCCCCCTTATAAAATTCCTCCATGATCCCCTATTCAGTGCTAACATTGGTGCCTCTTCTGATGTTAAACCTATTACTTCAAAATCATTCTTAACCGAATCCAGGTACCTTCTCCTTGGTCTGCCCCGACTCCTCCTACCCTCTATTGCTGAACCCATGAGTCTCTTGGGTAACCTTGCTTCTCCCATGTGTGTAACATGACCCCACCATCTAAGCCTGTTCGCCCTGACTGCTACATCTATAGAGTTCATTCCCAGTTTTTCTTTGATTTCCTCATTGTGGACACCCTCCTGCCATTGTTCCCATCTACTAGTACCTGCAATCATCCTAGCTACTTTCATATCCATGACCTCAACCTTGTTGATAAGGTAACTTGTATCCACCCAGCTTTCGCTCCCATACAACAAAGTTGGTCGAAAGATTGAACGGTGCACAGATAACTTAGTCTTGGTACTGACTTCCTTCCTGCAGAAGAGAGTAGGTCGTAGCTGAGCGCTCACTGCATTAGTTTTGCAACACCTTGCTTCCAGTTCTTTCACTATGTTGCCATCCTGTGAGAATATGCATCCTAAGTACTTGAAACTGTCCACCTGTTCTAACTTTGTTCCTCCTATTTGGCACTCAATCCGTTTATATCTCTTTCCCACTGACATTACTTTTGTTTTGGAGAAGCTAATCTTAATACCATAGTCCTTACATTTCTGATCTAGCTCTGATATGTTACTTTGCAAACTTTCAATCGAATCTGCCATCACAACTAAGTCATCAGCGTATGCAAGATTGCTTATTTTGTGTTCACATATCTTAATCTCACCCAGCCAGTCTATTGTTTTCAACATATGATCCATATATAATATGAACAACAGTGGAGATAGGTTGCAGCCTTGTCTTACCCCTGACATTACTCTGAACCATGAACTCAATTTACCGTCAACTCTAACTGCTGCCTGACTATCTATGTAAAGACCTTTAATTGCTTGCAATAGTTTGCCTCCTATTCAATAATCTCGTAGAACAGACAATAACTTCCGCCTAGGAACCCGGTCATATGCCTTTTCTAGATCTATAAAGCATAGATACAATTCCCTGTTCCACTCGTAACACTTCTCCGTTATTTGCCGTAAGCTAAAGATCTGGTCCTGACAACCTCTAAGAGGCCTAAACCCACTCTGATTTTCATCCAATTTGTCCTCAACTAATACTTGCCCTTTCAACAATACCTGAGAAGATTTTACCCACAATGCTGATTAAAGAGATACCTCTGTACTTGTTACAATCTTTTCTGTTTCCGTGTTTAAAGATCAGTGTGATTACTGCTTTCGTCCAGTCTCATGGAACCTGTCCCGACTCCCACGCCATTTCAATTATCCTTTGTAGCCATTTAAGACATGACATTCCACTGTATTTGATGAGCTCCGACTTAATTTCATCCACCCCAGCCGCTTTATTGCACTGCAATCTATTGACCATTTTCTCCACTTCCTCAAATGTGATCCTATTTCCATCATCATTCCTATCCCATTGTACATCGAAATCTGAAACATTACTGAAACTTCGTGGCAGATTAAAACTGTGTGCCCAACCGAGACTCGAACTTGGGACCTTTGCCTTTCGCGGGCAAGTGCTCTACCATCTGAGCTACCGAAGCACAACTCACGCCCGGTCCTCACAGCTTTACTTCTGCCAGTATCTTGTCTCCTACCTTCCAAACTTTACAGAAGCTCTCCTGCGAAGTTTGGAAGGTAGGAGACGAGATACTGGCAGAAGTAAAGCTGTGAGGACCGGGCGTGAGTCGTGCTTCGGTAGCTCAGATGGTAGAGCACTTGCCCGTGAAAGGCAAAGGTCCCGAGTTCGAGTCTTGGTCAGGCATACAGTTTTAATCTGCCAGGAAGTTTCATATCAGCGCACACTCCGCTGCAGAGTGAAAATCTCGTTCTGTGAAACATTACTGATTGTATTTTCACCCATCAAAATATTCCCTCCATCTGCCCAAGGCATCAACAGGATTCACCAGCAGTTTTCCTGACTTGTCCAAAATTCTTGTCATTTCCTTCTTACCTCCCTTTCGAAGACTGCTAATTACGCTCCAGAATGGTTTTCCAGCAGCTTGACTCAGTCTCCAACCTGTTTCCAAAGTCTTCCCAAGATTTCTTCTTGGATGCTGCAGTTATTTGTCTGGCTTTGTTTCTTTCTTCAACATAACTTTCTCTGTCTACCTGAGTTCTAGTATGTAGCCATTTTTGATATGCCTTCTTTTTCCTTTTACAGGTTGCCTTGACTGTGTCATTCCACCAAGCTGTTCGCTTCATCCTACCTTTACACACTACTGTTCCAAGACATTCTTTAGCCACTTCTAGTACTGTGTCCTTGTACCTTGTCCATTCCTTTTCCAATGACTGTAATTGACTGCATTCAACTAACTGGTACCTTCCAGTTGTTCTTCAACTATTTCTTCTAACATCTCTCTTCGACTGAATGCTATTCTGTAAGGTCTCTGAGTGATTGGTACTGCATTTCCAGTATGTATATAATGCTGAACCAGGTGAATGACTGGTAAATTTGAATGCTCTCGGATATGATCTGCATACTTCAATAAAACAGGTGCTAAAATCTTCTGCTCTTCTACTGTCAAATTTTCTATCTTCTGCCAAATCTTGTTCTTTAGTTCATTATTAGTTTTGACTCCTGACTGCAAGTTTTTGATACCACTATAAAAATCTGTCTACATAACTGCAACATTTGCAACTTCATTTGGAAACAGTACATCACTTTTACTTAAGCTTCAGCAACTTTCGTTTCTTGTGGCAATACAACATCCTCATTGTTAATGGTTGTTATTGTTACTGGGACTCTAGCTGCATTCTTTCTCGCCAAGGTAGCTGCGCCAATGCTTTTGGCAACATAACGATGCATTTTGTCCAGTAACTCACATTTATCTGACAGCTCGGTCAATAACAGAGTCCCCTCTTTGCATCGGGGTGACTTCAACATGGATTGTGTTTCCTGCTCCCTGGGGAATTTGCTGTGGCTGATCAACCTGTACATTGGCTCAGTTGGTTGGAAATGATTCATCGGGTGGATTGATCGATCCCACGATGTCAGTGTTGCTACTCCTTCGAGTGTGATCTGAAGAATGATTTCATAGGTTGTAATTTCTATGACCTAGTCTGATCTTTCTATCTGCACAAATATCTCTGCCCCATTAGTGAACAAGAAATGAAACCCAAGAATACCGTCGTAACACGTTTCATTGTTTGTAACTACTTGCACTCTCGCTGTGTATTTTTCTTGGCCTAAACATAATTCTACGTCAGTTGCTCTGTAGTTATGTAACTTTCCGCTGTTTAACCTGCCCACCTTTAGCTGTGAAGGTCTTCACTTGTTACTTTTGACAGTGTAACACCACATTAATGTGGTCTGTGCTCCTGTGTCAATAAGCAGCTTGATCCGTCGTCCGCTACATACAGCACCTATCACAAAGTCATTGTCGATCTGATTTTTGGTGGAGCTAAGAGGAATCACTGTCCCGGCAGGGAGTGGGCGATGTGCTGGCACATATGTCCCCGTACTCTTTTAACGATCTGCCCAGTTGTCTGTTGCTCCTATTGCTCTTCCTTTTATTGTTATAATCTCTCGATATGTGGCCCTGCATCCCACAATTGTAGCTAATTTGTTTCTACTTACAGTCTTTACATTTATGCCCAGGCTTGTAACATCTGTAACATTCAGCATTGGTATTGAATACTCGACACTCTTCTTTTCATGTGTCATTCGGCCGTCTAATGCTTCCATGATGCCAACAGCTACTTCTATTGCATCCTAAAAGGTCTTATATCGCGGCAGTCTGACTGCTTTGCTTACTTCCTTGCCATACAACCTGTGGATGAACATATTTAAAACTCTCTGATCGACTTTGAGCAATTGAATCCGATTCTCATTCTTTTCTTCAACCAGCTCATATGTTTGAGCATTAATGTTTTGAATTCTATTGGCAAACTGCTCATTAGATTCGTCCCATTGCATTTGCGGACTATGGAGGTTGCGCTGTGTAGAATCTGATAGCATTTTTGCGTTTGAATCTCTGAACAACTGTCCCTTTGAATTTACTGTTATCTTTTGATTTTACGCAAGTCGGCTCCATGCTGATAAAATTTTGTGCAGCTCCCTGAATTCTTAATTGAGTAACTGCTAATTTATCTGAACCAGTCCACGAACCCAACAAGGCAGCTCCTTCGAGTTTACAAAAGAACACTTTTATATCCACCTCCATGAACTGTGGAGGAGGTGGAGAGGCTTGTGTGCCTCATTGTAACATCAACCAAAACAGCCTTGCTGTGTTGGTACTGCGAACGGCTGAAAGCAAGGGGAAACTGCAACTGTAATTTTTCCCAAGGGCATGCAGCTCTACTGTATGGTTAAACGATGATGGCATACTCTCGGGCAAAATATTCCACTGGTAAAATAGTCCCCCATTCGGATCTCCGGGTGGGGACTACTCAGCAGGACGTAATTGTCAGCAGAAACAAAACAGGTATTCTATGGATTGGAGTGTGGAATGCTCTATTAAGGACTCGGGTAGGTAAGTTGGAAAATTTAAAAAGGGAAATGGATAGGTTAGAGTTGGATATAGTGGGAATTAGTCAAGTTCGGTGGCAAGAGGAACAGGATTTCTGATCAGGTTAGTACAGGGTTATAAATGCAGAATCAAATGTGGGTAATGCAGGAGAAGGTTTAATAATGAACAAACACTTGGTTTAAGAATCATGAAAGAAGGTCGTATACATGGAAGAGACCTGGAGACAGTGGAAGGTTTCAGATAGATTATATAATGATAAGACAGAGATTTAGGAACCAGTTTTTAAATTGTATGACATTTCCAGCGGAAGATGTGAACTCTGACCGCAATTTATTGGTTATGAACTGTAAACTAAACCTGAAGAAACTGCACCGAGCGAGGTGGTGCAATGGTTAGCACACTGGACTCGCATTCGGGAGGACGACGGTTCAATCCTGTGTCTGGCCATCCTGATTTAGGTTTTCCGTGATTTCCCTAAATCCCTCACGGCAAATGCCGGGATGGTTCCTTTGAAAGGGCATGACCGACTTTCTTCCCCGTCTTTCCCTAATCCGATGAGACCGATGACCTCGCTGTCTGGTCTCCTCCCCCAAAATAACCCAAGAAACTGCAAAAAGATAGGAATTTAAGCCGATGGGAGTGGATAAACTGAAAGAACCAGAGGTTGTAGAGTGTGTAAGAGAGAACATTAGGGAACGATTGACAAGAACAGGGGTAAGAAATACAGTAGAAGAAGAATGGTTAGCTTTGAGAGATGAAATAGTGAAGCAGCAAAGGATCAAGTAGGTAACTAGACAAGGGCTAGTAGAAATCTATGGGTAACAGAAGAGATGTTGAATTTAATTGATGAAAGCAAAAAGGAATGCAAATGTCTGAAAAATGAGATTGACAGGAAGGGCAAAATTGCTATGCAGAGAGGGGTAGAGGACAAATGTAAGAATGTAGAAGCATGTTTCACCAGGGATAAGATAGGTACTGCCTACAGGAAAATTTAAGAGAACCACCTGTATGAGTATCAAAAGCTCAGACGGAAAACCAGTTGTAAGCAAAGAAGGGAAAGCAGAAAGGTGGAAGGAGTATATAGATGGTCTATACAAAGGTGATGTGCATGAGGGCAATATTATGGAAATGGAATAGGACATAGATGAAGGTGAAATGGGAGACTGCGTGAATGATTTGACAGAGCACTGAAAGACCTAAGTAGGAACCCCCCCTCCCCCAGGGAGCCCACAGTCCTTTTCGTGGGTATGTGTGTGGCACGCATGGGGCCCCGAGCTTTTGCAGTTTCCTTCCTTATTACAGACTGCATTACTGTCCCTGTTCCTCTCCTTCCCTGTCCTTGCTCCTTTCTCCCTGCCCCCCTCCCTTCCCTCTTGGTGGACTTCTCTATATCGATCCAGCTATCCTCCCGACTTTGTTTTTGGTATGTGCTAATGTTTAGTTTGCTGTTTCCATCTCCTTTTCGGCATTTTTGGTCCCCTTGGGGTTTGACCTCCATATCCAATGTTTTCCGTTCAGTGTGAGCCATTTGGGGATGAGCTCCCAACCTAGTTTCAATGGTGCAGGCTGTGCTCCTCCTCCCCTCCCTTTTCCCCGTTGCACCCTGGCCCCCTTCCTGCTACGTCACCAGCACGGTAGCCACTCCGTCACTTTGGGGCATCAGAACTCCTGACAATGGCTTCCGTGCCAGATGGCCCTTGCTGTGGCTGGGTGGCACCTGCAGGATGGGCCCCTGGTCAGAGTGGGTGGTACTAGGGCGGACACCTTGCACATGAAGCGACAAAAGCATCAACATCCTGGCAATTCTGTGGCCGTTTCTAAGTGATAGAAGACATGACACTCCTTCTTCTGATCCTTCGCTCTTCCCCTCCCTGGCCACCCCTGGAAAGAGGGTCAAGCTCGCCGCCTTGGGTTGAAACCTTTTCCTCAGCGCCTGGTTTGTACCAGGACAGATGGCAAAAGTTTTGCCACAGCCAAGCATTTGTTTTTTGTGGAGACGATTGAAGGTAAGTATGGCTAAGTGGAATCCTTCAGTAAAATGCGGTCCGGTTCTTTGCTCATAAAGACATCTTCTGTGGCCCAATCTGAAGCCCTGCGTGCTTGTCACCATCTCGGTGACATCCCAGTCTCTGTCGCACCCCACCCCAGGGCATCATTTTCCTCTGGGGTCTTCTTCTCCAAACTGCAAACTGTCAAGGAGCTTCGTGCAAACCTCGAGCAGCGAGGAGTTCCATTTATCCACCGTGTACAATGAGGCCCAAAAAACAGTCACACCAATACAGTCACCTTGATCCTGGCCTTGGAGGGGGATACCCTCACAGAGAAGGTCAGGGTGGTGATGTATAGTGTGATGTAAAACCGTGATGTAAAACCTTACATTCCACCACCGATGAGATGCTTTAAATGCTGACGGTTTGGACACATCTCCCCTCTGCACCCATGATCCCCTCTGTGGTGATTGTGGGCGCCCCCTCCATGAGGGTGTTGCTCCCCCTCCCCCACTGGACACTCCTTCTTTGGCAGCCGTTTGTGCTGGAGCTCCCTCCTGGGGCTCCTCTTCCTGGCATCCCCCTGAAAGGTGATCTGCAGCTCCACATCGGCTGTGCGATCCGCGGCCAGTGGGCGCCGATTGCCACGTGTAATTCCGTGCCCGACCTTGCTGCAGTCTGCCCTCCTCCTCTTTCACAAGAGCAGAAGCAGAAACACAAGATCAAGGGCAAGGTCCCTCCAGTACCCTCTGAGGTGCCGCCTTCCCCTCCTCCAGCCAATCAGGCGACTCGGTGGTGTGACCGGCTCCGCTCTGTTCGCTTCTCATTTGGACTTCAGTTTGAGAATCCTCCAGTGGAATTGTAATGGGTGTTTGCGTCACCTCCTGGAGTTGCAGCCCCTTCTTTCCTCCTACTCTGCTGCTTGCATTGCGCTCCAGGAGACCAATTTTGTTAATTCTTACTCACCCACCCTTCGTGGGTTTCACGGTTTCTGTCTGAACCGAACTGGCCCCATGTGGGCTTCTGGTGATCCATCTGGCCACACCAATCACTATCTGTAATCTCTACCTCCCGCCTACAGGCTGCCCACATCCCTTGCCCTAACCACCCTTCTTCAAGGACATTAATGCCCACAAGCCTCTCTGGGGTAGTCACACGACTAGTGCCCTGGGCAGGACTGTTGAAGATGTTCTGGCAGGGCTTTACCTCTGTCTACTAAACACCGGCGCTCCCACACACTTTAGTGTGGCACACGGCACTTTCTCTGCCATTGACCTCTCCATCTGCATTCCCCGCCTTCTTCCCTCCATTCAATGGGGTGTTCATGAATGACTTACGTGACAGCGATCATTACCAGATTGTTTTGACCTTCCTTCAGTGTATCTTGCTCCATCACCCTCCCAGGTGGGCCTTCTCTAAAGCTGATCGGGGTGCCTTCTCTGCTACCATCCCCCCCGAACTACACACGGCAACATTGAAGAGTATACAGACTTTGACTGCCGCCATTCTTTCCGCAGCTGTTTCAGCCATCTATTCTTCCTCAGGTTCCCCCCATCGGAAAATGGTTCCTTGATGGACTCCGGAAATTGCTGCGGCTATAAAAGACCACTGCCGTGCTCTTCAACACTTTCAGCAGCACCCTTCTACTGCTATCCTTCTGGTCTTTAAACGATTCCGTACCCGGACCCGTTACCTAATCTAATTTCAGAAGCAGATTTGCTGGGAACGATGTGTGGCTGCCATAGGACTGCACACCCTCTCTTCAGAAGTCTGGGCAAAACACAGGCGAATTCTTGGCCATCCTCCTCCTATCGGAATTGCAGGAATTTATGTGCGTGATGTTGTCCTTACCCATCCGGACTTTGTTGCAGAGCATTTCGCTCAACACTTTGCCCAAGCCTCTGCATCGACTGAGTACCCACCCACATTCCTCCTCCTGAAATAGCACTCGGTACGACTGGCGCTGTCTTTCATTTCTCACTGCTTGGAGCATTGTAATGTCCCATTTAGCGAGTGGGAATTCGCCAGCGCCCTCGCCCTTTGTCCCAACATGGCTCCTGGACCGGATCGGATACATAACCAAATGCTCCAACACTTATCGGTGGCTGGCCACCGTCGTATACTGTGGCCACCGTCGTATACTGACCCTTTACAACCGTCTGTGGAGTGAGGGGATATTTCCTACCCAGTGGCAGGAAAGCATTGTTACGCCGGTGTTGAAGTCTGGGAAGCCACCTCTTCAGTTGGATAGCGACTGTCCAATTAGCCTTACCAATACTCTCTGCAAGCTCCTTGAATGCCTGGTGAGTCAGCAGCTGTTTTGGAGCCTTGAATCCAGCGCCCTTTTGTCATTGACTCAAGGTAGTTTTCGCTGTGGCCGCTCTACGGTGGGTAACTTGGTCCACCTGGAGTCTGCTATCTGGCCGGCTTTTGCCCATCGGCAACGCCTCTTTGCAGTCTTCTTTGACCTGCACAAAGCACTGGTCCAGTCTCGTTTAGACTACAGGAGTTCTGTCTATGGTTCTGCGTCACCTTCGACATTGCAGATACTAAACCCCATTCACCATTGTGGGGTACTACTTGCGACTGGTGACATCTGGACTAGCCCCATGATTAGCCTTCTTGCAGAGGCAGGGATTCCACCGCTGCGAGTTATGCACCAACAAGAGCTGATATTTTACACACTCCGCATTCTCTGTATCCAAAAGCACCCTAATTATGGTCTCCTTTCTCCAGGCACGGAGATCAACCTCTTGCAATGGTGGTCACGATGTGCGCTTACCATGGCTGCCCGCATTCAGTCGCTCCTTACTGAGCTCCAGCACTTCCCTTTACCTCCTCTTTTCTCCACTCATGCACGTACCCCTCTGTGGTGCGTTCTCGGCCACAGCTCTGTCTTGATCTCTCCATCAGTTTAAAGAATTCTGTCCCTCCGGAGGCCCTTCACCACCAATTCTACTGTCTCCTCAGTTCATTCCATGGTTCATAAATGATTATACCTATGACTCCATGGTTGCTGGTCACACTGGTTATGCTTACACCTAAAGACACACGGAACTCCGTTCCTTGTCAGATGGCTGTAGTGCAGAATTGGTAGCCATCTTGCGCGTACTGGACCATGTCCTCTTCTGCTCAGGACTGTCCTTCACTATCTGTAGTGACTCCTTGAGCAGTTTGCAAACGATCGGCCAGTGTTTCCCTTGCCAACCGTTGGTCATAGCTATCAAGGACTCCCTTTCTCTCCTTGATCAACGTGGATGCTCAGTGGTTTTCATTTGGACCCCAGGCCATGTTGGGATCCCTGGCAATGAACTTGCTGATCAACTGGCTAAATTGGCTACTAACAGCCCATCTCTTGCTATTGGCATTCCGGAAATAGATCTTCGCTCTGTATTACGTCGTCAGGTTTTGGGACTTTGGAATGCAGAATGGCACACTCTTTCTTCGCCGAACAAGCTCAGGGCGATAAAGGATTCTACAGGTATGTGGCGGTCCTCCATATGGGCCTCTCGTAATGCCTCTGTCGTCCTTTGCCGGCTCCGCATCGGCCGTATGTGTCTGACTCATGGTTATCTCCTCCATTGTGAGGACCCCCTCTCTTTCATTGTGGATCAATGTTGACTGTGGTTCACCTCTTGCTGGACTGTCCCAACTTACTGCGATGGACTCTTAGCTTTCCTGACTCGCTACCACTGGCGTTAGCTTACAATGCCTCAGCGGCTGATCTCGTTTTACAGTTTTTTCATGTTTTTTTTTTTGGGGGGGGGGGATGTTATCACTTTATTTAAGGGTAGAACCTTCAACCTTATTGTTGGGTGGAGGGGATGGCAGGCCGTCTTGCTCCCCCTTTGCCCCAACTGGACTGGCTTTGACTAGGCTTGGTGGTTCAACCCCGCCCTCTGCCTTCCCACTCCTTTCCTTATGGGGTCTGTTTTATCTTGTCTACCTGTGCTTCTTCCATCACGCTCCTGTCATTCGTCGCTTTCTTTCCCTCCTCTCTTCTTCTGTCTTTTTCCTTCCTTCTCTGTCAATCGTTTGTAATTTTATGGCCATTCTAGTTCCCTCTTATAGTGTGAAGTTTTATCGGTTTTAGTTATTCCGAGGTCGGAGGGACTGATGACCGCGTAGTTTGGTCCCTTCTCCAATCCAACCAACCAATCTAAGTCGAAACAAGGCCTCAGGAGTAGACAACATTCCATTAGAACTACTGATAGCCTTGGGAGAGCCAGCCATCTCTTCCATCTGCTGAGGAAGATGTATGAGACAGGCGAAATACCCTCAGACTTCAAGAGTATGATAATTCCAGCCCCAAAGAAAGCAGGTGCTGACAAGTGTGAAAATTAACGAACTATTGGTTTAGTAAGTCACAGTTGAAAAATACTAACATGAATTCTTTACAGACAAATGGAAAAACTGGTAGAAGCTGACCTCAGAGATAAGTTTAGATTCCAAAGACATGTTGGAACATGCAAGGGAGTACTGATCGTACGACTTATCTTAGAAGAGAAGATAAGATAAGGAAAGGCAAATCTTTGTTTGTAGCATTTGTAGACTTAGAGAAAGCTTTCAACAATGTTGGCTGGAATACTCTCTCTAATTCTAAAGGTGGCAGGGGTAAAATACAGGGAGAAAAGGCTGTTTACATTTTTACAGAAACCAGGTATCAGTTATGAGTCAAGGGACATGAAAGGGAAGCAGTGGTTAAGGGTGTGAGACAGGGTCGTAGCCTATTTCCGTTGTCATTCAATCTGTATATTGAGCAAGCAGTAAAAGAAACAAAAGGAAAAATTTGGAGTCGGAATTAAAATCCATGCAGAAGAAATAAAAACTTTGAGGTTTGTTGCCGACATTGTAATTCTGTCAGAGCCAGCAAAGGATCTGGAAGAGCAGCTGAACGGAATGGACATTGTCTTGAAAGAAGGATATAAGATGAACATCAACAAAAGCAAAATGAGGATGATGGAATGTAGTCGAATTAAATCAGGTGATGCTGAGGGAATTAGATTAGGAATTGAGACACTTAAAGTAGTAAATGAGTTTTATTATTTGGGGAGCAAAATAACTGATGACTGACAAACAAAGTAGGGAGGATATAAAATGTAGATTGGCTATGGCAAAGAGTTTCTAAAGAAGAGAAATGTAACAGCGAGTATAGATTTAAATGTCAGGAAGTCTTTTCTGAAAATATTTGAATGGAGTGTAGCCATGTATGGAAGTGAAATATAGACGATAACTGTCTTAGACAAGAAGAGAATAGAAGCTTTTGAAATGTGGTGCTACAGAAGAATGCTGAAGATTAGATGGGTAGATCATGTAACTAATGAGGAGGTACTGAATGGAATTGGGGAGAAGAGGAATTTGCGGCACAACTTTACTAGAAGAAGGTATTGGAAGGTAGAACACATTCTGAGGCATCAAGGGATCACCAGTTTAGTATTTGAGGGGTGTGTGGAGGGTAAAAATCATAGAGGGAGACCAAGGAACTAATACACTAATCAGATTCAGAAGGATGTAGGTTGCATGGAGATAAAGAGGCCTGCACAGGATAGAGTAGCATGTAGAGCTCCATCAAACCAGTCTCTGGACTGAAGACCACAATAACAACAACAACAACAATAACAACAACTTTTACATCTTCCTCGGGTTTACCGCTAAACACTGGTTCTGATGGTAATAATGAGAAATTCTTTATAGGGCCAGCACTGCAAGAGTTATCATTTGACAAATCTGGGAAAGGCTGCACTCATTTCTGTGTGTTTTTAACCACAGAATCCCTTTACACAAATCATTTATAACGGTTTGGAGATTGGCCATGTCATTCATGTTAGATTCTACCATACTAATTTATGTTCGCCAGCAAAATCACTCTATTGCAGCAAAAATTTTACAAATCCGCCACTACCTTTCATATTGTAGTCAAATTTGGGTAGACTAACCTGAATTCCAGCAGTGGAGGATGCTGTGTTGTCGGTGACATCCACATTGCTGCTGCTGCTGCTGGTTCACCCTGGAGATATGCCAGGAACTCGGAAATTCTTGGAAGTTCAGACATTGCTGCACCTCCTCAGGACTGTAGGATTTCCACAATTAATCGCCGTGCAGGCACCACTTCTATAACGCTATTATGAGGTTTGTATCCTCGGCTGTGACCCACCCTTGGTTTTTGTCAGGATTATTGCGGTCATTGGGTCCATGAGGTACAGAAATACACGAACTGTGAGTTGTTAACCGTCAGCACTTTATTTCTATAAAGAGATTTATAATAACTATTTCTGACATCCTACCATGAAGAAAAACAGGCTTGCCGAGACTCCACTGTGAGCCGATAAAGACAAATTCCGTGTCAAAACCACGCGCATTGGAAACAGTTCTGTTCATGTAGGCCAGCACTTGGTGGCTGTATCCAAGCCTGTGACCATTACATTTGTAACAGCTGGAATAAATGCATTTAATTAAAAAAAAAAAAAACACTCGATGGTGGCAAGTTATGGTCATAACAGTTTTGCCTGTCTCGTCAGTGTTGTATAATTGATCAGCTACCAGTTTATTTTCAAAGATCATTTTTTCAAATTTTCAACAAACTCCCTATCTGCGTCATCTACAGGAAGTTTTTCACCTGAATTCGCAACCTTCCTAATGGCGTGACGATTTTTCCACTGGTGAAGCCAACCATCACTTGGAATTTGTATTCATTGTCTCCTGGTTTTTGATGCAACTGAAAAGCTTTTTCATTTATGATAGGTCCCAAAAGTGGGCTCATCTTAAATCTTTCCTGACAAAGCTAAGCCCACTCAGTGTCATCAAAGAGCTCACATTTTACTTTTTTCAATGTTTTTCTAGTTTTTAAAGCCTTTTCACCATCTGCGGATAGCAGAAAAACTTAAATATCTTTTTGGTTCTTTTTTCAGTCTTAAATGGTTGTCACTCCAACACTTGTTTCTGAGGCTAATTAAACACCTGTTTCTGAGGCTAATTTAGTAACTAACTCACTTTTGTCATGTCTTTGCAAAACACGTAGCTTATATTTAGTTGTGCGCACGACATATTTCCTTTTCTGATCCTAGCCATCTTTTAGTCAGAATCCCTTACACTTCCTCATCACAACTTAATGAACTGTATCAGGCTACACTGCAGCTTTAAAATTACAAGAAACATGCTAATAAATTTAAGTGCACTGATAAAACAACAACTTAGAGAGTACAGTAAAGTGAACAGTCCAGCAGTACGGTAGACTGTAAACGGAGCTTGCATAGGGAGTGTGACTCAGATGGTCACCTTTCGCGACGGGAGTAAGCTCGATCAATAACGCTGGCAGGCTGTTTGGCATGGAGTGCAATGGGTGTTGGTCTAATCGAAGTCAGATAATAAAGTTTGTACTTTATAGACCCACTACAGTATCTGAGTGCGTTACAGTGCCTTCTGGTGTGTCAGCCCCAGATTGAATGTGCATTGTAGATTAACTGCGGTGTCGAGAGTTCCGGCCAGCCTGGATGTGTTTTTCTGCCAGTTTTCCACATCCATCTAGGTAAATACAGAGCTGGTTCTCATGTTCTGCCTCAGATACACAATGTGCAAACATTTTGCAAAATGTTGTCTTATTTGAGTATGCACTTCTACCAGATGTAGACTGATGGGGTACATGGATTCCCGATTCTCCCTCCCAAGATGGGTAAGGGGGGGGGGGGGGGGCAGAGCGTGGGTTAACATTAAAATGTGTTTTGTAGTGGCAACCCCATCTTAATAATAACCTATGTACGAGTGTGGTTGGTCCTCCTCATAGTTTTAGAAGAGCCATACCAGTCCCGACCTGGCACTGAATGGATAAAGTACACCGGAAATGAAGGAAGGGATTTGTGATGTTGCTTCTCACTCCTTTTTTACATAATGATCTAGTGCAGTTAGTTTGTATTTTTGAATGTAATAAAGGCTGTTGTTAAATTGACCTTGCTTAAACTGAGTAGAAAGATGTGCTACCCGGATGAAGTTTTGTGGTAATGAGTTAATTAAATGTAGCAACCTAAATACAAAGATGTACTGGATAAGTGCAAGTCTGTTTTCATAACATAAGTGTTTTTCTTCCACATTTCTTTGTTAATACATATCCAGTGCCTTAAAAGATTTGCAGGGCAAATGTGTGGGATATTTTTGTCAGTTAATACTATTATGTTTTTTCCCCTAATTGGAGTGACATATTTCATGTGTAGTGTATGTAACAAGAATTGTGATTAATCCTTTTCAGTTACTGCTACCGTTTATATTACGAAGGGTCAAATCTGGAAACATGCTTGGTCTGCCACCAAAGAAGGAAATGGTGATATATGTGCCACTTACAAGAACCCAGTTAGACTTGTACCAGTCTACGTTAGATGGTTCCATCATCAAGAAATTTAATAAGGTATTTTTCTGTTAACCTCCAAGTACAGTGTTATCCCAGTACAGTTTTATACTTTTATTACTCTTTAGCATAAAGCCTTTGAAACTTTCAGGCCCAAGAAGATTGCACTTCATGAGACTATCACAAAAACAACAACAACAAAATAAAGAAAATACTGGGACAGTAAATAGCAGATCATAATCACTCATAAAATTAACTGAGAGAAATGAGCCTTGTGTGTGTGTGTGTGTGTGTGTGTGTGTGTGTGTGTGTGTGTGTTTTATGAATTATTAACATCAGTTTCTTCGTATTAAATCCATCATTCTCTGGAAAAAAAAAAAAAAAAACTGCAATTTGTCTGTCACACTTCACACTGTTATGGCAGATCATTCTGTTGTAATATTGCTAGTGTTGCACTACCAAATCTTGGTCTCCAGGAAGTAAAACCTGTTGAGCTCAGTTAGCAATAAACTGGCTGATGAACAGTGAAAGTGTTTTTATTCTAACCTGTTTTGTACATTGTTACTTTGAGCATGTCTATGAACATGGAATTAATCATTTTATTTGAAATGTTACCAGTAGATCAAAGAAGCATTACTGTCATATTGGCACCAGAATTTTACAGAGTTCATGTTCCGGTTACCAATTAACATAGGTCTTTAGGAGCCTCTTACAACATTTAATCAGGTAAAGAATAGCTGTATTTTGGTGTCAGAAGACTTAATTGTAATTAACATTAAACAACTGTTGGAAGTATATTGAGAGATCAGTATAAAAAATGATACAGGGAGTTAAGGTAAACATCATTTTGAAAACTAATGCAAACTGTCCTGGAAATTAAAATAGATGTGAAACAGCAATTTTCCTATGCACTGAAAAAGTCTGTGTTATTGTTAAGGCAGCAGGCTCTTATGCTGGGGAGGGTGCTTCAGATTCCTATCCAGTTCCCTAATTTAGCTTTTTCAGCATGAGATATTGAGACAGTTTCTAAACAAGACAAAGGCCAATTTTTTTTATTTTATTTTATTTTTCTCATCCCTGTAGAGCAGGGCACTGGTTCTCTCTCTCTCTCTCTCTCTCTCTCTCTCTCTCTTTTACACACACACACAAAGTCAAGGTGTCTTCACACTATAGACATTCCTTCATCCTGAATTTTTCTTGCTAGCAAGGTCATATCAGGCAGATTTTTACATTGTTGTAGGGGGACTGATTTTGTACAGGATGAAATGTGGAACCCTTCCATGTAGTTAGTGATATTTCTGTTTACAGTATTGTGAAATTGGATTCCTGGTGGCGATTGTGTTCTTAGTATTAAAAAAGGAGGGTATTGGTGGCTGGGTCCAGCTGTTCTCAAGCCTGAAGTTGTTGTTGTCTTTTTTTTTCCCAACTTACTCATCCAGTTATAGGGCGATGTGACAGTTTAACATTGGCTCCGAACTGCAGTGCATCTTGCCATTTTCCCCCTTGCCATATCAGTACCCGAGGTGAAAACAGTGATAAGTGCCACTCGCCCCCTGAACCACTGAGCGATTCTCAGTCATGTCCTTCCGTGGTTTGCAAACTTGGATGGAGAGATACATGTTGATGCACATGGTACTAGTTAAGTTAATAGTAGTGGGTTTAAAAGTTAATGGTGCCTCTCTTACACACATTGAGTTTTCATGTCCTTAAGCCATCTTCACCCGGACCGTGCATGGGGTAGTCTGTCCAAATGTGCAGAGCAATATCTAGCCTGTCAGATATTCTGAATGTGCATTTGAATGTAGACCAAGGAGATGGAAGAACGATGCACATGAGTACGTCATCTTCCTTCAGTACAGTTACGAGATGCCATATGCACTTTCAGTTGAAGCCCATATGCTTCTACCATTTCTAAGCACTAACAAAGTGAGGATCTGTTAAAAACCTGTTGTTAAGTGTTTGATTTGTTGTAATAAAATGAAAGGAAACATCATATTGATGGGTAAAGAATTTTTGTAACTTGCAAAATATAAAAGTATGCCATTTCAAGGCAACAGCACTTTGAAATTCCATCAGAAATGCACTGTTACAATTAAATGTCAGTTAATAACATATCTAGAAGTAATTTTTCCGGAGATATAAGGTGCATTCATGATTGGCGTATTATAATGAGTAGAGGTGCAGAATTGTAAGATAACAGGTAATGCATTGCTGGTTCATTGCGCAATGGACCCAAATATTTCTTTTCCTATTCCTCGCATTTTGTATTGGGGTCTGATACTTCCTTATTACTTTAATAGAACTATATTCTATAATATTTGATGTTATGTAAATATAAGTGCGGTCTTTCTGAGGAGTGAGTTTATTCGGTTGGCTTTATCTACCAGACAGCTTGCACTACTTTCAGTAAGATATTTTGCACTTCCTTGTTTCAGCGTTTGTTTTTCACTTGTAAAGATTCTGCTTTTAATGGAACGCTCACAAGCCAATGTCCTTATTGACTGGACATGATACTTTTGTTTTTGGCTTGTAATGTATTCATGGATATTGAATTTTTTGTTTTTGTATACTACAGACAGAACAACATGGCCAGCATATGGATAAAGGAGGAAATGTGTTTTTTAATAGAGCCAAAATAGCAATATAATGCCTGTCCATTTCGTAAACAGTGTGATGTGCGAGCCAGATACAGTAGGCAACTGCCACTGGAGAGAGCTGTGATCATGTATACCATGTGGAGGCATGCATACTGCATGCACAAGTCACTTCATTTCTGAGCGCTCAGCATCACTTTGAACTTGGCACACTCAACTTTGGCATTCAAAAGCATGGTTTGTGTTCAGACAACTCAATGCTGCACTATATTGTCTATACATGTTGAATAGTAACCTTTTTCTCTTACCACGCTTACACATCACAAAGTAGTTATGTAGATTGCTCACAACTTGATATTCGTGCAGGTATCAATGGAAAATGCAAAACTGTAAACTTTGGACATCTTCAGGAAAGAAAGATACACACCCAAGTGCACCTCAAACACACAAGTGTTATCTCCGGCTGCTCCCATCAGAATTCTGGCTTGCTTATGTGAATGTGTGTGTCTTTTGCTTTTTTTAAGGAAGTTTTCGCCTAAAGCTCAGTACATAACAATCTTTTCATTATGCCTGTTTGAAACTCAATGTGTCATATTTTTGGTAAGTAGCAGTCTTGTCTTTTTCATAATGTTGTTGATATTCCAACATTAACTTTCAGTTGCTCGATGTAAGCTTCAAATTGTGCTTCATCTTTTGTCACAGAAATCTGGTCATCATACTACACAATTCACAATTGCCATCATACCAAAGATTGTGACAAGTTTCTTACATATGTGTGAAGTTTGCGTATATGGCTAAGTTTCAATGAGAAATTAGGCAGATTTATAATTAATATCTTATCCAAGAGCTCCACTGTATTCAGTATACACGAAAATGAATACATCTAGTTGAAAAGTTCATTGAATTATTTGACAAGTGGTGGTGTCACTTAAATTAGGCCATAAAACACAAATGAATATGTAGCTTCTGGGAACAGACTTCAGTCATACTCTTTCTCTCTGCATTTCGTTTTGGGTGCTACACTTAAAACCAACTCTGGAACTCTCAATTTTTTGATAGACTGAAAAGGATTTGTGGATACAATGTGAAGAAAACATGTCAGTCATATTTGCTTTGCCTCCATTCTTACCTCTCTGTGGAGTTGGCATTCAGCTCTAAATTTGTTTAACCAGGAAGTGTCAATAGAGAAATAAAAACTACCTTTGAACCAAAGCATGTGTGTTGTCGAATCTTTCATTAGTTGGTGTATTCTTTGCTCACACTGACAGAACAATTACCCTATATGTGTGTTTAAGATCAACTGCAATAGTGCGATAAACATTTAACATAGTCTGCTGTACAGTGTATGCTGTCTTAGATGTAGCCCTGATTTTCTTTTCAAATACTTGTACATGTATTGCTCGATTTATTACAGAAAGAAGAGGAGGAAGAAGAAGATTTGTATGGCCCACGAAAGAAGCGGAGGTGCACATTGAACAAGCGTCCATTTTATGACTCAGATACTAGTAATTCAGATGATGATTCTGATCCAGGCATATCAGAGAAACCAAGAGTGCTTTCAAAAACTATGGAGGACAAGTTGATTAATGAGTGCCGTAATTCAACGTGTGAAGTGCTGCTGCATCGTGAGCTGCTCCGATATTCGGCATTAACAGAGGCCCAAAGCAAGAAACGTAAAGAAGACTATGAGGAGAACCCATATAAAGGCTATCCAGAACTGTGGTATGTCGACATAATCAGGAGGATGTCAGCCATCCCTCTTCCTGCTGATCAGTCCTTTGAAGACTTGCCTTTGGAGAATATATTTATGCGCGAACTCTTGTTTTACCGTTCTATTTTAGAATCCACAGACACACATGATAATCAAGCTGATGATAAATTCAGAGGTTATCCAGACAATGTTGTAAATAGTATATTATCACAAATGTCCCAGCATCCTGTACCTGAAGATCTCGTAGAGGAAGGTCTGACAGCATGTAGTGACAGCTGTGATGGATACGTAGTTTCAGTGAAACAGCCTCTGAATTCTGTTGCTGCTCCATTATGTAATGTTCCTACTAATGTAACTAAAATCAGGTATGTGGTGAGTGTGCGTGTGTGTAGGTACTTAGGTCACCTTTGCAGCACTCAGTAGTACAGTGAAATTGCCCTCAGTGCATGAGAGCATGTGTTGTTGAAATCAGAATAGTTGACAAATGTAGCAGCATAGCTTTTATGCACAATTTTACTTTATTTAGTAGTTGCTTGCAGAAAAAATGTGTGTAACTGAGAGTATAATTGAACGTAATAGTATTTTCTTCTGATTTTTGTGTAAAATTATGTATGTTGTGTGTGTTCAAATTATGGCAATTTAATGTGTGATATGCATAGATATTTAGTTTTTGAAAATGCATGTTATTAATTATCCACTGAATTATCTTTGCAACTAGAAACTGAAGGCAAGATTTTACAGTGGAATCTTTTAATGTACAATGCACAAAAATTTAAGAGTGAGATGCTCACACAAATTTCCTCTTAATACTTCTGAAGAAACAGTTATTCACACTGGGTGTTTTTATTTAGATTTCTAGCCATAACATTGACTGTTTTTGAAGCAGGTGGAGGGCAGGATTCAATCCCTTTCCCTAGTTGTACCCTCAGGTGCAGCTAACACCTAAAGTCAGGAACCAAAGTTAATAATCGCAGGGCATGAGCGTCTGCACTGATGGTGACCCAATCACATACTCGCCATGTTCTGCCATCTAGTGACAAAGTGCAACACTACTGTGTCAGCTAAGTTTAAGGATGTCTGTTAGGACACACTGTTAAGATACTTGTCAGGAAGTGGAAGAATTGAAAAATAAATTCAGAACTATAAACTGTCCTAATATAAGAACCCATGAACCATGGACCTTGACGTTGGTGGGGAGGCTTGCGTGCCTCAGCAAAACAGATAGCCTTACTGTAGGTGCAACCACAACAGAGGGGTATCTGTTGAGAGGCAAGACAAATGTGTGGTTCCTGAAGAGGGGCAGCAGTCTTTTCAGTAGTTGCAGGGGCAACAGTCTGGATGATTGACTGATCTGGCCTTGTAACACTAACAAAAACGGCGTTTCTGTGCTGGTACTGCGAACGGCTGAAAGCAAAGGGAAACTACAGCAGTAATTTTTCCCGAGGGCATGCAGCTTTACTGTATGGTTAAATGATGATGGTGTCCTCATGGGTAAAATATTCCGGAGGTAAAATAGTCCCCCATTCGGATCTCCGGACGGGGACTACTCAGGAGGACACCGTTATCAGGAGAAAGAAAACTGGCGTTCTACGGATCGGAGCGTGGAATGTCAGATCCCTTAATCGGGCAGGTAGCTTAGAAAATTTAAAAACTGAAAGTTAGATATAGTGGGAATTAGTGAAGTTCGGCGGCAGGAGGAACAAGACTTCTGGTCAGGTGAATACAGCGTTATAAATACAAAATCAAATAGGGGTAATGCAGGAGGCTATGTATGGAAGTGAACCGTGGTCGATAAATAGTTTGGACAAGAAGAGAATAGAAGCTTTCGAAATGTGGTGCTACAGAAGAATGCTGAAGATTAGATGGGTAGATCACATATCTATTGAGGAGGTATTGAATAGAATTAGGGAGAAGAGAAATTTGTGGCACACATTGGCTAGAAGAAAGGATTGATTGGTAGGACGTGTTCCGAGGCATCAAGGGATCACCAATTTAGTATTGGAGGGCAGCATGGAGGGTAAAAATCGTAAAGGGAGACCAAGAAATGAATACACTAAGCAGATTCAGAAGGATGTACGTTCCAGTAGGTACTGGGAGATGAAAAAGATTGCAAAGGATAGAGTAGCATGGAGCGCTGCATCAGACCAGTCTGTGGACTGAAGACCACAACAACAACAACAACAATATAAGAACTAAAAGTGTGAAGTGGTAATTGAAAATATTTAGAATGTTACCAAATGTTTATGTGCACACTGCTATTATCATTTATCAAGTCATTTAACAGGCAAAAGAAAATGCACATACAAATTTTAGGCTGTGGCTCAAACAACTGCTGGAAACTTGAGAGAAATGCCTCTAATGTAGGACTCTGTCTCAAAGATTACTTCAGTGTATACCGCACTGATAGTTCATTTTCAGTGATCATATATGTTTTAGCTGTAGCAAGGCTCTGTTGATGCTGTTACTGATAATTTCATTAATATTTTGCAGGTAGTTCCTGCAATAGAGCAGTGTAAATAAAACTCAGCATTCCTGTAGAAGCTGGCTGTATAAACTAACACCAGTGGGCTAGGTACCTGCACACAAACTACCAGCTTGAATGGTTGGCAAGGTTCCCTATATTCTTTCATGATAGTCTTAAAAAGTTGAGTCCACACCTTCCTCTTATTTTTTTTGTAGTTTGTGAGAAAAAGATTATTGTACAGCATTTGAATAAAGCTTGTCTTGTACTCAAATAGCGCCAGTGGTTTAACCCCTAACGTAAGTTGCAAGTTACCTCATTTTTCAAAATCCCGTGCATACTTGAATACTAGAAGGACAAACTTTAGTGAATGTTAAACCTGGCCAATATCCATTCCAGTGCTGATAGTTGTGTTCAGCCACTAGAGAACATAGTCCTGAACTTGTAGCCTGGGTGCCATGCACTTGTAGCCTGGGTGCCATGTTTTGGATTAGATGGTTGCCACTAAATGTATCCGTTATTGTGTGCAGCTCTCGATAGCTGACAACAAAACGCATGCTTTGAGCCTCTTATCTGTGTTGCTGGTTAGGCAGTACTTCCACAAATGGATGGCTATAATGATCCTGAGTTTGGTGTTGAACTTAGCGGCTCGGAAAATAAAAAAGAATGTGAGGTTACTTCATTGGAGACTGATGAAAGTGACAACAGTTCATCAAACAACTGTTTGATTAGTGCTCACCAATGGTGAGAGAGAAAAGCACCTACTGTACTCCAGCAAGCTCCTCCAAGAATTCCATTCACAGTAACCCTTGCAATTTGTCTAGTTAACAACTGTGTAGGTAACGCCGTGTGTTACATGGATCAGGTCTCACGATGACTCAATAATCCTTGTTATCACAGAAGCAAATAAGTATGCTAAAGTGCGTCATACTTCTTATTAGAAAGACTCTACCAGTGATGAAATGCAAATTTTTATAGCTGTTGTGCTTCATCACAATCTTTGATGCAGTACAACTGCACAGGTATTTCGACAGGTGATGAGGTGGTGTGTGTGTGTGTGTGTGTGTGTGTGTGTGTGTGTGTGTGTGTGTGTGTGTCCTCCCCACTTCCTTTTACCATCCACAGCCTAAGTAAAATTTGGCCAGTACACCTCGACAAAGAGGTCAAAAGTATGTGCCTGCCACATAGAGATATAATGATCTGAGGATTGACATTGTATGAAGGGAAACTTGGATGGATGGATACAGTGTTTGCCAGCACTAAGGGTAAGGTTTGGCATAAAGGTGTTAATATTATGCTAGTTCCAAAGTGGGTATGTGCAGTCTCATTACATACACGGGAAAAAGGAATCAAATTTGATAATATACCTAATGATATGCCACAGTCAACTCAGATTGCAATGACATTGATAAAACAACTTCTGAATAATGGTTATTGCCTTGCTGTCTACAACATCAGTAAGCTCTTTAATTCGATGACTTAATAATTGCTCAGAAAATTGAAATATATGGAACTGTTTGACTATCTAGAAGAGGCAAGCCTCGATCATTTCATCATAAAAAACTAAAGAAGGGAGGAATGGATGCTTTTCAGGTAGTGAAAAGTGGAAGGAGAAAATAAATGTTTGTTGTGATAACAATTTAAAATGCTGAAATTAAAGTTGTAAAAAAACAAGAGGTGAAGTGTTGAAGACAGTAACTGTTGAAGCATACAGTGACACAATGGATATAGTAGAAGGAGGTAGATCAGCACTCGGCTAAAACTCTGAGCCTTGCAGAAGAGGAAAAAAGCATTACAAGAAAATCTTTTTCCTCCTCATCAAACTTTCTTATGGAATGCATATGTCATGCTCAAAAAACAAGGGGGGTAAGAAAAATTCTCTGGAGATCTGTATTGCTATTATCAAGAACATTACCAAATGCCAACTAGAGGAGTTCCAACAACATTAAGAGTATGATAGATGGCTACTCACCATAAATACACCCTGTCGAGTTCCAGACAGGCACAACGAAAAGACTATTACACATGTAGCTATCGGCCAAAGCCTTTATCAGCAAAGAAAACTCACAAACTCACACATTCACACAGACAGGCACACTTAGTTGCCAGCACCAGTGGCTTTGACCGGAATGTGACTGTCGCGTGAATAGCAATCTGGAGTAGGATTTGGTCAATAGCTACGTGCGTAGCAGTCTCTTCATTGGCCCTGTCTGTGGCTCAACAGGTCATCTTTAAGGTGAGTAGAAATCTATCTTTTCCTAATATAGTTGTTACTCCATCACAGAGTTTCCATTCTTAGATAGAAGAGCTTGGTTCAGAATTAGTAGATAGTCTGCCTTCAAACACCAACCTAGAGTGACTGACTGGCCAACATAATTCTGCCCACTGCAAAGAAACATCTGACAACACTGTAACAATCCCCTGTTGCACTCTTGAAATCAGTGCAGCCATGTTTGTGATGCAGATGGGAAAAAGGAGACAAGAGAGTCAAGGTACTTTTGTGAAGACAGTGATATCACTCTGTGTAGTGTTCTCTGATTTAGTGCTTATAACGTAGCTACATTTAAAGGCATTGTGAAATTCGATTTCGTGTATACACAGAAATTAAAAAAAGACTTGGTTTCAGCATACTTTAGTCACAGTCCAGTTCACAAGTGTAATTGAGATTTGATTTATGGTGATCACCAAAAGTATATAGCTCATTTATATGTCCATTCATACATTAAAGGACACGTTTCAACAATAAAAAATACTATTTTTGAACATAATTTTTAAAAAATAAAAAAAAATGTAAAGTAATTAAAGAACTGATGCAAAGTTATTGCTGAAGCCAACAATGCCTTTCTGAAAAGCAAAGCACACACAGGCCAAATGCAAAAAGGAGAAATTTATAAAAACTAATGGTTTACGTTAATTTGCGGACCATTTTCTATTCTACATTTTTCGCTTACTAACCCTGCCGTCTGTGATATCACAACTGTGTCATCATGCTAATGGCACAGCTGTGAAATTTGCATCTTCATTGCTAGAAATATTTTTTTGTTTCTTCCAAATTTGTTGCAATATCTGAGATTACTGTGGGACCTGACAACACAGCTGTTTTTATCAGAATACATATTGTATTTCGATTCTATACTGACCTGAAAACTTTACAGTGTCATCTGACTCGCCCTCTTTTGTTCCCATCATACATCACAGTGAGCATTAACAACACTGTAACATGAAACATACAAGTATGCCAGTGGCTTCTGTTTAGACTTTTACTGTATCCTGCAGAAATGAATACTATTGTTGAGTATTTGCCCAATCTCAAAGTCGACTCAATTCAGTCTAAAAGTGGGTTCAGGCAAACTACAGTTTTAAACGAGGCAGATGTCCCTAAAGAGCCAAAGTACACGGTATGCATCCCCATGGTTGGCAACACGACATAATTTGCCATCCGCTTGCTATCCTCTCCCTGCACTCCTCTATTGTCAGCCAAGTTTGTATCACTGTACCCCTCCAACTCTTCCATAGTGCCGTGCTTGGGCAACTGTGGAACACAGACTGCAATATCTTCTATGATGAGAGTCATATGTAACAACAGCAAGTAATACATTAACAGAAGATTACAATCTTAATTCTGTCTGATTCTCGAACTTCCACTCATCCCATGATCTGATGTGTGTTGATACTATCATCACCATGACGGGTCTTGCTGCTGTTATCCTCATAAAAATTACACTCAGTTTAACATGAAGGATTTCATTTGTTAGACATTTCATTCTGGATTAATTTTCCATCTTGTTACATCTGAATGTCACCAACATATTCTAAAGCTGATTAAAAGCTGTTCACACAACCTAGCCCTGCCATTTTGAATTCTTCAAAATAAATGTGCATGTGACTTCAATATCCAAAGCTTCGGCTGTAAGTGAAAGACGACTCCTGTATACTATAGTAAACGATGTAAAAGCATCATCTTATAATCAGGTAAATATGTTACTTCGAGTTTCATTGTGGTACACTGTAATACTCAAGACGTATTTTTATACATGTGATAATGAAAGTTGCATCCTTCTTTAATAAACAGTGTTAGGGTTAAAGTTTATTTTGTCAGCATGACCTTGTCGTTCTCTGATCCCAAAAAAGATCACAAAGCAGAAGCATGCAGCAAATCACTTACTTACTGCAGGAGAGGTGTAAGAGGGATACGCTTAAAACTCCCTACTTGTGGAGATTCAGAATTTCCATTACACTGTCCAAAAGAAATCCAATTTTGGCGTGTGAGCGAATTGTGTGAATCTCTATAATGTGGGCAGTACGGCTAGATGTAGCATCAGTGCAAAGAAAAAAAAAGTAACCACCTCAGGCTTATCTGACTCCTCCTCAGAACTGCCGTGTCAGAACGGGTCAGAGACTGGTGAATTTGATAGTTGGTATACCCATTCCTGTAACAGAGAAATGATAAAATTTGTCATTGGTATATCCATCTCAGTACGTAGTATTCCCAACACATTAGTTGGTAATAAAACATACGGAACAACTGTTGTTGTTGTTGTTGTTGTTGTTGTTGTTGTTGCGGTCTTCAGTCCTGAGACTGGTTTGATGCAGCTCTCCATGCTACTCTATCCTGTGCAATCTTCTTCATCTCCCAGTACCTACTGCAACCTACATCCTTCTGAATCTGCTTAGTGTATTCATCTCGTGGTCTACCTCTACGATTTTTACCCTCCACACTGCCCTCCAATGCTAAATTTGTGATCCCTTGATGCCTCAGAATGTGTTCTACCTTCCAATACCTTCTTCTAGTAAAGTTGTGCCGCAAATTCCTCTTCTCCCCAATTCCATTCAGTACCTCCTCATTAGTTACATGATCTACCCATCTAATCTTCAGCATTCTTCTGTAGCACCACATTTCAAAAGCTTCTATTCTCTTCTTGTCTAAGACAGTTATCGTCTATATTTCACTTCCATACATGGCTACACTCCATACAAATACTTTCAGAAACGACTTCCTGACACTTAAATCTATACTCGATGTTAACAAATTTCTCTTCTTCAGAAACGCTTTCCTTGCCATTGCCAGTCTACATTTTATATCCTCTCTACTTCGACCATCATCAGTTATTTTACTCCCCAAATAGCAAAACTCCTTTACTACTTTAAGTGTCTCATTTCCTAATCTAATTCCCTCAGCATCACCCGATATAATTTGACTACATTCCATTATCCTCGTTTTGCTTTTGTTGATGTTCATCTTATATCCTTCTTTTAAGACACTGTCCATTCCGTTCAACTGCTCTTCCAAGTCCTTTGCTGTCTCTGACAGAATTACAATGTCATCGGCGAACCTCAAAGTTTTTACTTCTTCTCCATGAATTTTAATACCTACTCCGAATTTTTCTTTGGTTTCCTTTACTGCTTGTTCAACATACAGATTGAATAACATCGTGGAGAGGCTACAACCCTGTCTCACTCCCTTCCCAACCACTGCTTCCCTTTCATGCCCCTCGACTCTTATAACTGCCATCTGGTTTTTGTACAAATTGTAAATAGCCTTTCGCTCCCTGTATTTTACCCCTGCCACCTTCAGAATTTGAAAGAGAGTATTCCAGTCAACATTGTCAAAAGCTTTCTCTAAGTCTACAAATGCTAGAAACGTAGGTTTGCCTTTCCTTAATCTTTCTTCTAAGATAAGTCATAAGGTCAGTATTGCCTCACGTGTTCCAGTGTTTCTACGGAATCCAAACAGATCTTCCCCGAGGTTGGCTTCTACTAGTTTTTCCATTCATCTGTAAAGAATTCGTGTTAGTATTTTGCAGCTGTGACTTATTAAGCTGATAGTTCGGTAATTTTCACATCTGTCAACACCTGCTTTCTTTGGGACTGGAATTATTATATTCTTCTTGAAGTCTGAGGGTATTTCGCCTGTTTCATACATCTTGCTCACCAGATGGTAGAGTTTTGTCAGGACTGTCTCTCCCACGGCCGTCAGTAGTTCCAATGGAATATTGTCTACTCCGGGGGCCTTGTTTCGACTCAGGTCTTTCAGTGCTCTGTCAAACTCTTCACGCAGTATCGTATCTCCCATTTCATCTTCATCTACATCCTCTTCCATTTCCATAATATTGTCCTCAAGTACATCGCCCTTGTATAGACCCTCTATATACTCCTTCCACCTTTCTGCTTTCCCTTCTTTGCTTAGAACTGGGTTTCCATCTGAGCTCTTGATATTCGTACAAGTCGTTCTCTTATCTCCAAAGGTCTCTTTAATTTTCCTGTAGGCGGTATCTATCTTACCCCTAGTGAGATAGGCCTCTACATCCTTACATTTGTCCTCTACATCCTTACATTTGTCCTCTAGCCATCCCTGCTTAGCCATTTTGCACTTCCTGTCGATCTCATTTTTGAGACGTTTGTATTCCTTTTTGCCTGTTTCACTTACTGCGTTTTTATATTTTCTCCTTTCATCAATTAAATTCAATATTTCTTCTGTTACCCAAGGATTTCTACTAGCCCTCATCTTTTTACCTACTTGATCCTCTGCTGCCTTCACTACTTCAACCCTTAAAGCTACCCATTCTTCTTCTACTGTATTTATTTCCCCCATTCCTGTCAATTGCTCCCTTATGCTCTCCCTGAATCTCTGTACAACCTCTGGTTCTTTTAGTTTATCCAGGTCCCATCTCCTTAAATTTCCACCTTTTTGCAGTTTCTTCAGTTTTAATCTGCAGGTCATAACCAATAGATTGTGGTCAGAGTCCACATCTGCCCCTGGAAATATCTTACAATTTAAAACCTGGTTCCTAAATCTCTGTCTTACCATTGTATAATCTATCTGATACCTTTTAGTATCTCCAGGGTTCTTCCATGTATACAACCTTCTTTCATGATTCTTAAACCAAGTGTTAGTTATGATTATGTTGTGCTCTGTGCAAAATTCTACCAGGCGGCTTCCTCTTTCATTTCTGTCCCCCAATCCATATTCACCTACTATGTTTCCTTCTCTCCCTTTTCCTACACTCGAATTCCAGTCACCCATGACTATTAAATTTTCGTCTCCCTTCACAATCTGAATAATTTCTTTTATTTCATCATACATTTCTTCAATTTCTTCGTCATCTGCAGAGCTAGTTGGCATATAAACTTGAACTACTGTAGTAGGTGTGGGCTTCGTATCCATCTTGGCCACAATAATGCGTTCACTATGCTGTTTGTAGTAGCTTACCAGCATTCCTATTTTCCTATTCATTATTAAACCTACTCCTGCATTACCCCTATTTGATTTTGTGTTTATAACCCTGTAGTCACCTGACCAGAAGTCTTGTTCCTCCTGCCACCGAACTTCACTAATTCCCACTATATCTAACTTCAACCTATCCATTTCCCTTTTTAAATTTTCTAACCTACCTGCCCGATTAAGGGATCTGATATTTCACGCTCCGATCCGTAGAATGCCAGTTTTCTTTCTCCTGATAACGACATCCTCTTGAGTAGTCCCCGCCCGGAGATCCGAATGGGGGACTATTTTACCTCCGGAATATTTTACCCAAGAGGACGCCATCATCATGTAATCATACAGTAAAGCTGCATGCCCTCGCGAAAAATTACGGCTGTAGTTTCCCCTTGCTTTCAGCCGTTCGCAGTACCAGCACAGCAAGGCCGTTTTGGTTAATGTTACAAGGCCAGATCAGTCAATCATCTAGACTGTTGCCCCTGCAACTACTGAAAAGGCTGCTGCTCCTCTTCAGGAACCACATGTTTGTCTGGCCTCTCAACAGATACCCCTCCGTTGTGGTTGTACCTACGGTACGGCCATCTGTATCGCTGAGGCACGCAAGCCTCCCCACCAACGGCAAGGTCCATGGTTCATGGGGGCGGAACAACTGTAATGGCTTAAATCTCCAACGTTTGAGACTGTCGTGAAAGATAACATTGAAATTAAAACTGCAGAAGTATTCATTAAATAAAACACAAAGTATAACCTCATTGAAGCCGAAGGTCCTGCCCTACATCTGCTTAAGGAACAGCAAAAGTTAAAAACCAGAATTTGAATAGCAAAATACAAAGGTTGAATGAGGACGACATGTCATCTGAAGGTGCTGGCCAAAGTGACAGCAAGT
The DNA here is from genome assembly GCF_021461385.2 of Schistocerca piceifrons. Taxonomy (NCBI): domain Eukaryota; kingdom Metazoa; phylum Arthropoda; class Insecta; order Orthoptera; family Acrididae; genus Schistocerca; species Schistocerca piceifrons. Next base: position 122,868,389 of record NC_060143.1, on the reverse strand, counting down.
TCAGCGAAGTCCGCAGGATGCCCCACTACTATGGGAACACTTGGTCCATCACTGCAGTGAGTAGGGGTGGTGGGTGTTTTCTGCAAAAGTAAAATGCGAGTGCTCTGGCCCCTTTTGACGTCAGTGTGGGTCCCCATTTTGACATCAGTGTTTGCTGTTAAAATATTGTGCATATCTACCATGGTGAGCCATTCATTCTCCCGAGAAGTTTTTTGCATTTAATCAGCTTGTTAGTAATCGGACAGCTTCTGTTATATACATACATCTTGTTTTATACATACCTTTTTTTTAGTACATTTGTGTCATTGAACAGATTTAAATGATTATGCCCCAATATCCTTGGTGTCAAACTGTTCTAAAATTGTGGAACTCATTAGTGATTGTGTATTATATTTTTTTAACAAAAATTGCATCTATTAGAATCAACATGAATTCCACAAAGAGCAGTCTTGTGAAACTCTAGACACTCTTCTTGTCCATGACATCAGTAATAATAATAATAATAATAGGTAATATTGGCCACATGAATGCTGTGTTAGTTGACTTTTCAAAAGGCTTCGGTGCAGTTCTGTGCTGTCATCTGTGATACAATTTTACGAACCAAGTTCAGCCTTGGACTCGGAACCTCTTAGCAGGTAGAATGAAATGTGTAGTCTTAATCGAGTGAAATCCTTGATGTAAAAATGATTTCAAGAGTGCAACAGGGGATTGTTACAGTGTTGTTACTGATTGCGATATACAGGGTGATTCAAAAAGAATACCACAACTTTAAAAATGTGTATTTAATGAAAGAAACATAATATAACCTTCTGTTATACATCATTACAAAGAGTATTTAAAAAGGTTTTTTTTTTTTTTTCACTCAAAAACAAGTTCAGAGATGTTCAATATGGCCCCCTCCAGACACTCGAGCAATATCAACCCGATACTCCAACTCGTTCCACGCTCTGTGTAGCATATCAGGCGTAACAGTTTGGATAGCTGCTGTTATTTCTCGTTTCAAATCATCAATGGTGGCTGGGAGAGGTGGCCGAAACACCATATCCTTAACATACCCCCATAAGAAAAAATCGCGGGGGGTAAGATCAGGGCTTCTTGGAGGCCAGTGATGAAGTGCTCTGTCACGGGCTGCCTGGCGGCCGATCCATCGCCTCGGGTAGTTGACGTTCAGGTTTCATAACTAACCTTTTTCGTAGGACTCTCCATACAGTTGATTGTGGAATTTGCCGCTCTCTGCTAGCTCTGCGAGTCGATTTTCCTGGGCTGCGAACAAATGCTTGCTGGATGCGTGCTACATTTTCATCACTCGTTCTCGGCCGTCCAGAACTTTTCCCTTTGCACAAACACCCATTCTCTGTAAACTGTTTATACCAACGTTTAATACACCACCTATCAGGAGGTTTAACACCATACTTCGTTCGAAATGCACGCTGAACAACTGTCGTCGATTCACTTCTGCCGTACTCAATAACACAAAAAGCTTTCTGTTGAGCGGTCGCCATCTTAGCATCAACTGACGCTGATGCCTAGTCAACAGCGCCTCAAGCGAATGAACAAATGTACAACTAAATGAAACTTTATAGCTCCCTTAATTCGCCGACAGATAGTGCTTAGCTCTGCCTTTTGTCGTTGCAGAGTTTTAAATTCCTAAAGTTGTGGTATTATTTTTGAATCACCCTGTATATAAATGAATTGCTGGATAACATGGGCAGCCAATGAAACGATTTACTCGTTATGCTCCAGTGTATAGAGAAGTTCCAGTGCGAGAAAATTATAGAGATATGCAGGAAGTCCTGTGGAGAATCAACACCATGGGCTGTGACGGACAGTTAACTCTCGACATACGGAAATTTAAGGTATTGATCATAAATACGTGGGAAGACAATATTGTTTGATTATGGTATTTGAGATCCATCACTAGAAACAGTAAAACCTGCTAAATATCTGAGTTACTGCCTGATACGCTAGACTGAGATTTGTTGGAAGAATCTTAAGGAAATGTAATGTGTTCATGAAGGAAGTATCTTGCAAACTTTCGTTCAAAAGGTTATTGAGAATTACTCGTCAGTATGTGAGCCTTGCCAGGTAGGACTAGCATGAAAAGTGGGAGAATGATGCATTTCATTAAGAGCTCATGTAGTATGCACAATAGGATAATTACACTGCACTGGCATATGTTACAAGAGAGGTGGTGTGCATCATATGGAGATTTTCTGTTAAATTTCTAGAAGTGTTACGTTCCAAAAAGAGTCAATGTCCTGACACACATCTCGTGTGAAATGACCAAACTGGTAAAATCAGATTTGGACTCATACCAGGGGTTACTTACAGTTGTTCTTCGCTGACGATTGAAGCTAGAAATGGGGAAAAAGTTAGCAGTACTTGAAGTAGCCCTCACTGCACACATGTTGAAAGGTGGTTTGTGAAGTATACACACAGATGCAGTAATTATAAACTGCTTGGAAAATGTTTTTCACGGCCATAATGACTTGCATTGTTTAGTTGTCTATCAAATCACTGTGTAATGTGGAACGGAGGTAAAAGTAAGCCTGAATTGTCGTAGTCAGTACAGTTTGGTGGAGCATACTGTGTCTCCATACGTGAACAAGGTGATGTGGCTTGTATAAGGTTTGCATCCCAAGCTTAGGCCTTGCACACATCATCACTTTACACCAAAAGGGGTCATTTATCATGGAAGCTGCCAGGCCTGCAATCTAAAACACAATCAGATGACCACTACCTACAAATTATGTCTTGTAGGTAGTCTGAACAGAGTGCAATAGAACTGGGTACTGCATACATGGAAGCAACTTGGAAGGCTGTGTTGACTCATAGTATGCAGTTCTCTCTCTCTCTCTCTCTCTCTCTCTCTCTCTCTCTCTCCGCATATCAACTTGGCTTCTTTAAGTTTCCACTACAGATGGCAGCAAAAGCCCACCACCACCACATGGTGTCTGAATAAGGCAGGCAAGAAAACATCTAGAATTGAGCTAGGGCCAGTGGTGCCTGGTTATCTTCATTGGCAAGTGCAAAATTTGTCGGATGATCACTGTAGAAAAATATGGAGTGTCCAGGTTCCAGTGCATGTGTCAGGCCTGCAGTACTTCAGGTTCAGTGCAGAGGGAGTCAGTCGTATTGTGGTCCAGCACCGAGTACAGATGTTAGTGTGCCCATCACTATTGAGAGTAAGGTAAAAACCTGGCTTTCACATTTGATTTGAATGTGCCAGAAAATTAAATGTAGAAGCAAATTACCTGCTGAATCAAAAAGTAAGTCACAGAGGAATGTAACATTAAAGATCAGGGATTTTACACCATTCCATTGTGGTTTTCTCCCTATAGTATGATCATGAGTCACATTGATGTTTTCTGTGTTCTTTACTGTAGACAATTATTGTAGTTTTTATTTTCTGTGTCAATGACATTGCATCAATATGAATGCTTTGGAGAAGAATGTTTTAACTATTGTAGTAGGGAGTGTCTTGGAGCAACCGTAATAGTGTGTTCCACATCAAATGGACCTTAGTATAGTCTCTCTTTTCTAGATCAGTCATTTTTTGATGCCATATGTTGTGGTTGTTGCATGCTGATGTTATAATCTAAACAGTTTACTACTTTTCTGAATTTGAGGTGCTTTTTTCAGTTCAGATAGTGAGGGCAATTCCCGAACTTTGGCTGAAAGCTACGGGTACACAGTAGAACTGACACCTCTCAACATGGGGATGCAATTACGCAAGATATCCAATCATCCCTACCTTGTTAGGATGCCAGTTTCCAATGGCTGCATGGTTGTCACTGATGATTTGGTAACCAGCTCTGGAAAATTTATGGTGCTAAAGGCATTACTCCCTCGCTTCAAGCAAGGAGGACACAAGGTCAGAAACTAAATAAAAACCTGTTCTTATAGGTGGTCTGGATTTTTATTGTTTCGTTTTGTTCTGCAATTTTCATGGTAAAAAATGAAAAGGTCCATCCTAAAATTGTCACCTGAATCCACTCCCTCCATCCGCTAACACTATTTTGCATTCCCACCTTTTACATGTCCCCTAAATGCCAGAAACCCAAATCCACTGGTGTCCCTCCTGGTCACCCCACCGTGGCTGGTTACAATGCTTCCCCAGAAAAATCCTCTACCTTTATAGACTGCCGACTCAGACTAATTGCCTGCAGTCTTCCTTTTAACATCCAAGACCCTCCACCAGCTCTTCATGTTTACTCTCCCATTATTACTGGATTTCGTAACTGTCCCTATGCATTCTGCCTAATAGGACACAAACATCCATCATGCCCGTGGCTTTTGTGCGTTCTCCAGGTACAAAACCCAACAACTTCTTCCTAATCCTCTGGCCAACGACATCTTCTCCTTTGCATGTAAAGTTAGTTCTTTGCTGGCTAAAGTTACTGAAAAATCTGTAGATCTGTTATGATTACCCAAATTTCATTGTCCTATGTCAACCTGTTTATGGGCTATCCAGAGGAATCCTTTGTATCAATTTGTCACCTAAACCCCCTTTTCCTGAGAGCTGCATCTCCCTCCATCGTTCGTGCTTTCCATTATATCCTCACCCTTCCTTACTTCATACATCTAATCACCTACTGTGTTTGTGTGAGTGGTTACCTTTCCTCATCTTAATTTATTATATCAGTCCCAGAATTTCCATTATTTTAAAATTGAAGATTGTTTAGTTTTAATAGCAGTGGAGCTTTAGTAACAACTGTAATTTTCAGATTGTCTTATTTTTAATTGTTCACACGTTCCTTTTGGCTATGCCTTTGCAACTTGCTCTTCATCTCCTTCAGTTCTTGGAAAGATATCTTTCATACTCTTGTGAACATAACCCTCATATCTTCTCTACCTGATTTTCTTTTTATCTATAATTCACTACCTTCCTTAAGTTTGTGATATTTCTCACATATTAGTATTAGTTTCTACTTTCCTTCCTCCTGATTGAGGTGCCAGAGTGGATAAGACACTGGACACACATTTAAGACAATAGAGGCTCAAATACCCATTTTAAATTTTAGGTTCTCTGTGGTTTCTCCGATTTCAATATGGTGAATATTTACTTGAATGATTCCTTTCAGAAATACATGACCAGTTTCCTTCGCCAACTATTAGAAATAAAAATTATGTTTTGTCTCTAATGGCCTCATCATTGGCTGGACTTCTTACATTTTCTCCGTCAGTTTTTCTGTGTTAATGATTTCGCCACTTATCCTGATATCGTTTTCTGTTGTAGTCTACAAGGCTGTTTTTGTACTGGATTTCATATAACACTATTTTCCCCACAGAGAGATCATCCATCTAGTGTGTTAATGGTATACTCAGTGTTCCAAAGGCTTGTGATAAAAAAGCCCATTAGATGTATTAGCAGCCATAAAGAAACAGCAAATAAAATATTACAAGTGAACGTCAAAAAATAGAAACTGTGTTCAGGAGAGTTCTAGGATGCCAGGGTTATTAAGCGTGGCTGTGGTGATAAAGCAACATATGCAACCAAGAAGAGACCAGTTGGTGAACAGAAATAGGAGAGAAGTATATATTTGCCAAAACGATCTATCGTAGTAGATTAAACGCTAAATTTTGTTTTGTTATAAGCGATCCTTTGCTACAATCCAGATGTTATAATTCAGCAAAACCATCTTTTTTATAGTGGGTTATTAAAAATATTGTTCCAACAGTACAAAGTTAATATTTATTTTTAAATAAAGTGGTTAAAAACAAATATTAACTGTGTGTGCCACATCTAAGTGCCATAGAGCCATGTTAAGGGGTAAATTGTGTTCAGGGGGGGTGTAACAGGGAGGAGGGGGAACATGTGGGGCAGAAGTGTGAGGGAAGATAGGTCGCCGGATCGTTCCTGTGCAGTCCATTCCCTCAAAAGCCAAGCAGGCGTTGCCCACTCTGTCTGCTCCATTACATCACAAGAAAAAACTACAGGGTGTTTCAGAAAATTATACGGGCTTTCCACAGTGCACCTCATGACTCACTTGGGATGCAGTATGCAGATGTGCCCAGGGATTGTTTACTGTGCACAAAAAGCCTTAACAGATTCATTTGTTAGATATTTCTTAACAGTACATGGAATGCACATATGAGTTACTAATAACACTAACACTGGTAATGCATATATACAGAATCAACTAATCACTCTGCACACTACTCTACACTGCTGGAGCAGAAATTGATTCGTAGGCATTCTGTGCGGCAGCTGTAGTATTCTTCCAGAAAATGCAAATTCCAATACTGTGAGTGCTGCTCCACCTTTTTTATGTGAGTGGACAAAATAACTTCACTGAGCTCCTGTTTATATAGTGGAGTTATTTTCAGTTCATTAAGTGAGTATTTATTTGCAGTTATTAAGAGAGCTAGTATATAAAAAACTCAACACCTGTAGCTACTGACTGTCTACCACACCGAAAGCCTTTTCAAGTGTAACATGCTGTCAATGTGTGTTAGACAATGTTGAATTCACTGTCTCCGCAATTACTGTGTGGGATACTTTTCTCAGCATGAGGGGTATCAAATCCATCACCCCAGCCTCGGCCTTTTTAAAATCTGAGGTGGCCCGGAGGCTTAAATTGTCTCCCCCTTCAACGAGAGTAGATCATCTAGGAATTCTAGAACTTTAGGTGTTTTAGCATAATTTGAGCACGGCTTTACAGCAGATTACTGTTATTGACTGAACATGATCAGTTCCATTCCATCAGACAATGGAAACTCCAGTTTGGAATATCAACAATATAAGGAAGATAGATCACTACTTACTGTAAAGAAGACATGTTAAGTTGGAGACGAACAATGAAAAGGCACTTTACACATTGGCTTGCGGTCACAGCTTTTGTCAGTAAAGGGGGATGTACATACATTCATTGACACAAACGAGCATACCTCATGTGCACATGATCGACGTCCCCTGCAACTTGGAGTGGAATAAAAGTGTCATGTAGAATGGAGGAGCAGTCTGTAGGGGGGGGTGGGGGGTGGGAGGGGGGGAAGGGGAAGGGATAGCAGGGTATGATTGGGGGAGAGAGGAGTGCTGTTTGGCAGAGTGTACAGAGACTAGACTGCCAACAGGGCAGTGACGAAAAGCTTGAAAGGAGAGAAGCAAAAAAAAGGGGGAAAGATGGGCAGGTGGGTTGGCAGAGGGCAGAAGATGAGGTGATAAGACAGGGGGGATGGAGAATGTGGGTTCAGTTGGTTACTGTAGGTTGTGGCTGGGATAATTTTGGGAGCAAAGAATGTGTTGTAAAAGTAACTCCAATCTTAACAGTTCAGAAAAGCTGATGTGGGAGGGGAAGATCCAGGTGGCTCGGGTAGTGAAGCCCAGTCCCTCATTCTGTTTCTTAAATTCTACCTAACCATGGAATGAGCCCCTACAGCAGAACCCTTTCTCTTGATCCCATCCCTCCTTTCACAGTGACATTTGTGTTCTGCCAGTCCCTGGCCCTCAAAGGCCTGGTGCTGCAAAAACATATCTCCATGGCACAGGCATCCCAGAACCGCCTCTGCTCCCTCTGCAAGATACCAGTACTGTGCAATCCCTACTACATACATCACATCCTCTGAAACTAAATCACTTGTTCTCCAGCATTTGGAGGAGCATTCTGGACACAACCTCTGTAAGTAATCCAACCTGCTGACATCCTACTGCCACCTTGGGGCACCACTATCATACCCACAGTGTTCCTCCTCGTCAACCCCTCATAGCACCCAAACCCTGCCTAGCTGACCTTCTGAACTTGCCACATTACACCAAAACTCCATACAAACACTCCACCAAATTGAGAGCCAAAACATTCCCATAAAACTGTTGATAAATCCTCAGCTCCACAGAAGTTTCCATCCTATCCAAAGGCCTCACCTTTAGTCCTGCATCCACATTTAACCATGATGGACCTGTCAAAGACCTAGTGTCCTCCTGATCCTTGCAGTGGAAACACTTCCTTCCATTTCATACTACCATCCAACAGTGATCCTCCTGTCTCTTCCCCTCCCACCTAAACACCTGCTGATCACCTTCCAGAAATTTCTTATTTCCAACTTAGCCTCACCATCCTTCCACAGGTCCCTTTCTCAGAACATCAGCCTTTCAGCAGAAGAAAAAATAGCCCCCATCCACAACCTCAAAACATATCCTCACCTAATAATCATCCTACCTTCAGACTAAGGATGCACCACTGTTGTTATGACTTGCAGTGATTACTTGGCGGAGGGCCTCTGTTAATGACCTGACTGTTGCCATAGTGATCCCATCCCAGAAGTCCAAAATAACCTCCAATCCCTGCTTAAAGCCTTAGGCCCTTGCCAGAACCTCTCTTCTGAATCCATTTTCCTCCTCATCCATATGATGCCCCACACACCAACCTTCTGCATGCTCCCAAAAATCCACAAACCCAGCAATCCTGGACAAACCATTGTAGCTGGTTATTGTGCCCCCACTGAAAGAATTTCAGCCCTCATTGACCAGCAACTCCAACCAAATGTCTGTAATTAGCCTCCGACATCAAAAATACCGACCATTTCCTTCAATGACTCTCTACCACCCTCACCCCTTTCTGGATCCCTACTCATCACTGTTGAAAACCACCTTCGTATACACCGACATACCTCATACCCATGGTCTTACTGCTATTGAACACTACCTTTCCCAAAGTCCTTCAGACTGCAAACCCACTATCTCATTCCTCATACACCTTATTAACTTTATCCTAACCTGCAACTACTTCTCCTTTGAAGGAATGTTACACAAATGAACTGTGGCACAGCCATGGGCACCTTCCTATACCAGCCTCTTTTTGAGGCATCTAGAGGAGACCTTCGTAGCCTCCCAAAATGTCAAGTCCCTTGTCTGGTTCAGGTTCATTGATATTATCTTCATGATGTGAACTCAGGCCCAAGACGCTGTCTTCATTCCTTCACAACCTCAACACCTCTCCCATCTGCTTCACATGGTCCTACTCAACCTAGCGTCCCACCTTCCTAGATGTCGAGCACCTTCTCTCTAATGGCTCTATCCACACCTCTGCCCGCACTAAACCCACCAACCAGCACCAGTACCTGAATTTCAACATCTGTCATCCCTTTCATGCGAAAAAATCCCTGCCACACAGCCGGGCCTGGGACAGCGTATCTGCAGTGACAAAAACTCTCTTGCCCAGCATGCTGAGGGCCTCACCAAGGCCTTAATAAAGAGGCACTATCTCCAGACAGATCTCCTGTGTCATTTTCTGTCACACCCCCAACCCTCAGACCAGCTACAAAGGAGAGGCCCCCTTCATCACCCAGTAGCACCCTGGACTGGAACAACTGAAATACATCCTTCGCCAGGGCTTTGTGTACCTATCATCATACCCTGCAGTGAGGGATATTGTACTCCAGATACTCCCCACCCCTTCTGAAGTGGTATCCCATCACACACCCCACCTCCACAACATCCCTATGCCACTCCCAGTCTCAACCCCTCGTCACAGGGGTCATATCCCTGTGGCCGATCCAGGTACAAGTCCTGTTCAATCCACCCAGCACTTCCTGTTCTTCTCCTTTCACAGGCTATCATGACTCATCAGGGGCCAGGCCATCTGTGAAAGGAGCCATGTTATACACAAGTTCTGCAGTGACCATTGCACTGCCTTTTATATTGGTATGGCTACCAACCACCTGTTCACCAGGATGAATGTCCACTGCCAAACTGTGGCCAAGAGCAAAGTAGACCACCGTGTGAAACAAAATGCAGCTGGAAAAAAGATATTTAATTTCAATGGCTGCTTTACTACCGGAGTAATGTGGATCTTAACCGCTACCTTCAGCTTTTCTGAACTGCACAACTGTGAGTTATCCTTAAAACACGTTCTCCGCTCCCAAAATTATCCCAGCCTCAGCCTACAGTAACCTACTGTCCACACACCCTCCACCCAGCAGTTTTAATCCCTGCACACTTCACCAGACAGTGCTTTCCTCTCCCCCACCCGTATCCCGCTCACCCCCAACCCCACCCCCTCTCTCCATATTGCTGTTTCCGTTGTATGTGAAGGTTGCAGTCCGGTCCTAGCTGCTGGTGGTGGCGGTCATGTATGCATGAGGTGTGCTTGCTTGCATGTATGTATGAACGTACGTGTGTGTGTGTGTGTGTGTGTGTGTGTGTGTGTGTGGGCGGGCGCGCGCGCGCGCACATGACATGTGAAAATGATTCAATTCAGAAATATCTTCAGAGTATTTAGAACAGAAACCATAAATGAAGTAACTTTACAGGTACAGTTAGCAAAATTTCAATCCACCTATTTAGCCTTGAAAGTGGAAATTTCTCAAAATCTGTAACCATCGGTGCTAACCAAGCTCCGGTACTAATGTAAATGGGCAATAAGAAACATACTTATCATTTTGGCTCTGTACTGTCGCAGTTTCTTAGCATTTTTAATAGTTTAGTAAAACTGAAAAACCATGATCGGTGAGTTACCCTTCTTCTCTCCTATTAGCATGACATGACATATGAATGTGCGCATCTCCCATCTATGTTATCTTGCAGATCAGATCTGTGCTGCTGCCCCCCCCCCCCCCCCTTTCATACACATACACATTGTGACAAACAAATGACAGGATATAATTGTCAGCATTGAAGAATGGTGAAGCTGCGACTACTGAGAAGGGTTGCATGAACTAGTGGAAATGCATAACATTTTGGTGGTTCACAATAGCACAATCTTGTGCACAAAATTCGTAGCATTGGCTGTTGTCTTATTTTATGTATAAAATGTTATTTTATTTTTACTTATGTTTCAAAGTTTAGTATCCACTCTACTGTTTCCGTAATAGTTATGTCCAGAGGAAGATACGCCTACAGCTGAAAGGGCGCAATCATCAGCATAGTTATTACCAAGTAAATACAAGGGCTGGCAGAGATAATTCTAAAGGAAAATATGCTTTCCTGCAAATTTATCCTCCTCCTTTTTCATATCTTGGCCTGGACTATTTCAAAGGAATAGCTAATAAAATTAGGGTAATATTTTCAATTTCTTCTTTTTTTGTTCTTCCTTTTGACTGCCATCCACTAGTGTGATGCTGCCATCTGTTCTCTATTTTCACCTTATTTATTAATAATCATTTTTATCAAAATGATAGTTGTTACTGAGTACTATACAGCTTGATTGCAGACGAGTATGCTTATTTTCAGGTCCTGATATTTTCAACTTTCAAAAAAGTATTGGATCTTCTGGAAGTACTACTTGAATCCCTGGGTTACAGCTACTGTCGCCTCGACGGAGCGTCTAGTCTTGATGAACGAACTGAAAATGTTAATGAATTTTGCAACCAGGAAAATATATTTGCATTTTTGATCTCGACAAGAGCAGGAGGATTGGGATTAAATCTTGTTGCTGCAGATACGGTCATCATATTTGACAGTGACTGGGTGTGTATTGTTTTCCTTTTGATTTATGATTACCATTTGTGAAATTTAACAAAAAAAGTTAAATAAAAGGTGATTATGCATTACACTTGTTAAAAATATAATATTAAAGCCTTGGGTAATTGGTAATTCTGAGGGAATGTCTACTCCAGACACCTTTTACCATTTAAAGGTTAGTGCTCTGTCAAATTTTTCTTTCATTTCCGTATATATCCCATCTCATTTTCATCTGCTTCCTCTTCTCTTTCTATCGTACTGCCTTCAAATTTGATTCCCTCTTATAAATCCTCTGCATATTCCTTCCACTTTTCGGCCTTCCCTTCTTAGCTTTAGAACAGACTTTCCATCTGTGCTCCCATCTGTCGCACACGTCTCTCTTTTCTTCAATGTTTTCTTAAATCTTCCTTTGGCAACATCCGTACTTCTATAGTCGTGTGTTTCTACAATCTTGCATTTCTTCTTTAGCCATTCTCACTTTCCCATTTTGCATTGTATTTTGATTTCATTTCTTAGACATCCATATTGCATTATGCCGGTTACATTTGCTGCATTTTTGTTTATTCTGTTTTCAGCAATTAAAGTCAGTATTTAGTGTGTTGCCCAATAATTTCTGGTGGGCCTTGGCTTTTTGCCTGTCTGATTGGACTGGTGACCAAGCAGTTTGGTCCCTTCTCCCCTCCCACCCCCCCCCCCCTCCCACCCCCTTAAATCAACCAACCTGTTTGATCCTCTCTTGGCTTCACTACTCAATTTCTCAAATCTACCCATTTACCTTCCATTGTATTCTTTTACCATCATGCAGTCAATCATTTGCAATGCTTCGTTCAGAGAAAATTTGAGTCTTGTAACAAACAAATACCCCTCTCATACGGTTATAGCTGGTGGGGACTTCAACCTTCCCTCGATATGTTGGCAAAAATACTTGTTCAAACCGGTGGTAGGCAGAAAACATCTTCCGAGATTGTCCTAAATGCTTTCTCCGAAAATTATTTCGAGCAGTTAGTCCACGAACCCACGCGAATTGTAAATGGTTGCGAAAACACACTTGACCTCTTAGCCACAAACAATCCATAGCTGATAGAGAGCATCATGACTGATACAGGGATTAGTGATCACAAGGTCGTTGTAGCTAGGCTCAATACCGTTTCTTCCAAATCCACCAGAAACAAACGCAAAATAATTTTATTTAAAAAAGTTGATAAAGTGTCACTAGAAGCCTTACCGTCTAGTAAGGTCATCCGAAGACCAGTATCAGTTGCAAAGCGATTTAGAAAAGATTGCTGTATGGTGTGGCAGGTGGCAGTTGATGCTAAATAACAAAACGTGTGAGGTGATCCACATGAGTTCCAAAAGAAATCCGTTGGAATTCGATTACGCGATAAACCGTACAGTACAATTCTCAAGGCTGTCAATCCAACGAAGTACCTTGGTGTTAAAATTACGAACAACTTCAGTTGGAAAGACCACATAGATAATATTGTGGGGAAGGCGAGCCAAAGGTTGCGTTTCATTGGCAGGACACTTAGAAGATGCAACAGGTCTACTAAAGAGACAGCTTACACTGTTAGAATATTGCTGCACGGTGTGGGATCCTTACCAGGTAGGATTGACGGAGGACATCGAAAGGGTGCAAAAAAGGGCAGCTCGTTTTGTATTATCGCGTAATAGGGGAGAGAGTGTGGCAGATATGATACGCGAGTTGGGATGGAAGTCATTAAAGCAAAGACGTTTTTCGTCGCGGCGAGATCTTTTTACGAAATTTCTGTCACCAACTTTCTCTTCCAAATGCGAAAATATTTTGTTGAGCCCAACCTACATAGGTAGGAATGATCATCAAAATAAAATAAGAGAAATCAGAGCTCGAAAAGAAAAGATTAGGTGTTCGTTTTTCCCGCGCGCTGTTCGGGAGTGGAATGGTAGAGAGATAGTATGATTGTGGTTCGATGAACCCTCTGCCAAGCACTTAAATGTGAATTGCAGAGTAATCATGTAGATGTAGATGAAAGTCTTGATAGTGTTTGCTTCTTTAAATTTTAGCCAGGTCCCAGCTCCTTAATTTCCCATTTCTTCCATTTTAATCAGCAGTTGATAACCAATAAATAGGGAAAGGAAAATTTCACGAAAATGATAAGACGAAAAGTAACAAAAAATTAGCGGTTTCAAGGGCAGTTTACTAACAATTGTAGCTGATAGTTACAGAATGTTAAAACTGCATTTTGACTCCTAATATCCTCAAGGTTGAGTTTTGTGTATGATCTTAAAATAACAGTTCATTTCCTGTGTAACAAACTTTGATTTGATGATGTAATTAGCACAGAAATTAGCAAACAAGCGCCACTGATTTTGGCAAAAAATCACCACAGAGTTTGGCAGAGAAGCAATACCAAGTTTGGCAGAGAAACAACGCGGAATTCAGCAAACAAACAACACCGAGTTTGGTCATGAAATAAAACAGTTTTTTTCTGTCCCTACCAATAAATTATGGTGGGAGTCCGTATCTGCCCTTGTAAATGTTTTGCAGTTTAAAATCTTATTGCGAAATCTGTCTTGAAAAATGAACATCTTGTACAACAAAAAAATTTTAAGACCTGAAGGCGACAGCAAAGTCGATTGAAACTGGTTTTCGTAAATAAAGAAATAATTTATGCAATCTTGTCTGTTGATTGGTTTTTTACAAACTGACAATGAGCTTTGCGCATGGCATATTAAACTGGATATTGTTGTGTTGCTGACTCAGATGTTAGTTGGCAGTTTTAGAACCTCTGAACACTTTTAAAATTATATCCCCATAATGTGAGCTAGTGTGATGTGCAGCATTTGATCATGGGTGAAATTGGCTGAGAGTGAGTGCAATTTTATCTCAGAACGGTTTTTATCCCTTTTCTCTGTTTTAACCACATTCCAGGGTGTCTACGACCCGGGAGATCCGGGAAAACCCCGGGAATTTTTTCATCCGGGAGAAAACCGGGAAAAACCCGGGAATTTTTTAGAATTGCGGGAATTTTTCATTGTTCTAGTTTTCAGTTAAATTTTTGTAATTTGTCTGGTAAGAACCAATACTCTAACAAAGAATATTACTGTTTCTCGCTACTCCAGAATAATATTGCAGCAATAAAAAACAAACATGAGAAAAAAAACGAAAATAAAACTTAATTTGCAAAGGAAATGCACCGTATACAACAACAAAACACAGTGCTCATACAAGCGTCTGCCAACAGCAAAATGTGTGAAAGGCCTTAGGAAGACGGTGCAGTGTTTCATAACAACAAATTGCCTCCAACGAGCGTGACGTCACAGTTGTTTACATTAGAATCGTTTGAGTGGCAACGAGCGAGCTTATGCGCATGCGCTTATCAGTAACTTCTCCTGCTTCTGGCTACAGATGTGTGGCAGTTAGCTGTATAAGCAATAGCAGCAAGCAGCCAGATGCTATCCGGAAGAATTTCACTGGTGCGACAAAGCAGCCAGATTCACGAATGCGCAACAGGCCCGGAACTAGGGGGCCGGGGCATCTGCGCCGGGCGCGGGAAGGGAGTGGGGGGATGGTGCCAAATTTGTATTATTGAGAAAAAAGACATTGTTTCACAAAGTGCGTAGCATCCAGTGCACTTGGCCTATCGATTACTCATATGCTTTTGAAGGCATCCCTAATGGTTTTTGAACAAATTCTAAGTTGATTTCTGAAAGAATCGTTAAGTTGATTTTTGAATGGGTGCATAGTGTATGTGATGTTTCTGCCAGGGTAATCCCCGTCGCATCTAGAAATAAACAGTCCTGCAGACAAAAGGGGACGGGACTATACGAGCTGAGCAATATAAAGCCAAACGGGTGAATGCCATTCACTGTGTGTGTGGCTGACTTGATTTGCAGGTGATCAGCGTTGTTATAACTACTAGCGAATTCCATAGATTCGGACTACCGGAGTAGAAATAAACAACTAACAGGAATAACAGGCAACAAAGATTGCGTATTGTCTCCTCCATGTATCCAAGAAAATGAAATTTTGACAGAAAATTTTTAGCCAGACCGCTACACTACTAAGGGTCAGTTATACAGTCCCTGGCTAGCAGCTGCTAAAGTTCTATTGTAGGAGTAGTGCGGAAAACGCGTAATAACGCCTAATCGGAGAACAAATGCGGGATAACTAAACCGGTGATTGTGGCAGGGTTAGTGAAATTAACCAGAGAATCTACTTCTCGATCTCATGCTTCAGAAGCTAGACTGTATTTATGAAATGTGAAAATATTTCCTAGCATAAAACTTTTTGCTTGTAGTAGGCCTAATAGGCATGTGATATTGGTACTTCGTGAATTATATTCCGCCGTGTTATAAAAATGAACATTTGTGCCAAAACAGTGTCATTTATATGGCGTGTGTAACAATTGCTGCAATATTAGGCAGGCCTATTTCATTTCTTCTAGGAGTGACAAAATACACGTAATCAGATCGAGAAACCACACCAGTCTTGGGTAATATTAGTATAACAGCTTTTCTAGTATTAGACAATGACATTTTGTTTTTCATGTAGCTAAACTTTGACGAACTTTGTTGAGGTAATAGATTCTTTCCCGGAAAGGAAAGTACGCCATATAAAGCTGTGGCAAGATTACAGAGAAGAAAAAAGCTAGGACCTAAGGATTGAAGAAATGTGTACTGTTTTGCTTGTCTCTTGTCTTTACTCGTTTTATGTGTCCTATATTTAATTTTATGCCACACAAAACACCAAGTTATTAGCTAATACACAGTAAAGACTGCAAATTTCCTGAAGAGCTCTTGTTCTGCTGGTTATAAATAATCCCCTCCAGTATTAACTGCGAGAATTTTTTAAAGAGGAGCAGAATGTCAAACCAGCCGACTGGGAGCAGGAGAGGCACCACAGGACATTTTAATTTCCACTGGTGTGAATATAGTTTGATGGCACCCATTACAAAATATTACATGTTTGAATTCCACAGAGCAAAATACAGAGACGTGCGATGGAAGAATGCTGTGTGAAGAGGCGTGGCACTGCACTTTGGCACACTTAAGACCAAATAACATGTCTTACATTCCCTCGAACATATATGTTTTATGTATCTGTTTCTTCAGAAAGATGTGTGCTAGAAAATGAAGATATTTTTGAAAAGTCGATTTCGTAAATTATTGGCACCTTACCTCAAACGCTTGAGGGAGGGGTAGCGCCACTATCTAATATTGGCCCGGTTCGGAAACATCGTAGATCCGGACCTGATGCACAGAGCATCTGAGTTGTAATGGGGAGGTGGTAGTCTCTACGTGACCCGTGTTTACGATAAGTGGTTTTGCTGTTTCCTCTTTGTTTATTGCTCTCACGTCAAATGAAAACAAAACGGATTTTTGTGGCAGGGGGCTATCAAGTGAATTAAAATACATTCACATAATTACGGAAGCCTCAAATATGTAATTAGTTTCAGATTTTATTTTGTTTCCACCTTTCTGACAGTCAAGCGTTAATCGCCTTGCAGAACAATGAAGTTATTTTTGTCGGTTTGTTAAGGAAATTTGACTTTTATTAATCTTTTCTGCTGAGGCAGTCAATTTATTTTAAACGAAGTGTTTAATTCCACACTATTGGCTAGTTTCAACTGTTGGCTGCATTTCAAGTTCACATTTTCATCTTCCAGCACGTATGGCATTATACCTTAATAAAGAACCAAACATGAGATAATACAGTACTGGTACTCCAAGAAAATTTACATCTGAATCTGGACATACGAATGTGCACTTTAAGCCGAATGATGCATTTTAGTATAGTTCACAAAATTCCTATGCTCTTGGAGTATCCTCTTTAAGTCTTGTTTCTTTTATGACATAATGTAAGATCTTTTAATGTTTCCTGCGTCATCGTAGCTGCTCAAGTGTGGCGCTTTCCGCAACTGCTGAAACAAATCTATTTCTAACAGGTGTGGGGAAATATTCCGAATGGTTGTTTGGAAAGCGTTACTTTCAAAGTAAATTTCGTTTTATGCAAGATGAACTCTGTGCGCGAATGTCCGATGAATTTCTTAAATCAGAGCGTTTGACCCTCATTCAAAAATCAAATCTTTGAGGACGACCATTTAGAATACGTTCAAGCCCAGAAGATCAGACATTTATGTCGTCGTTAAAAATTTTACTGGCACATTTGTGTGATGTATCTTAAAGTGGAACATGCGCAAAAAAGATCAACATTATGTGTGAAAGCATAGCTTCTCTTGCAGCTCATTAATCTTGGAGACCAATATTATACGTAAAAGCTTTTCTTTTCTTGTAGCAACATTATGTATATTAATTTAAACCATTACCTTTCCGTATTTGTGTGTTCGCACTACTTAACAGTGATGTTGCTATTGGCTGACTACATCACGTGTCCTATGCTCTGAATATCCGCTGTCATCGGCTGGCAAGATCACGTGACATGAGCTACGTCTGGCGTCCAAAACCGCATCGCAATCTCGATCTCAGTCCTTCGGAAAGTCACATGCGGTATTTGGTGGAGTTCGAATTTATACTTTCGTAATACGAAATATGCAATGTACATGTTGTTGCACATCAGACATCTTTCCAAAACCTGTTTTTTTCTCCTGAGTTTCGTTTTCTAAAGTGCCAGGAAATTATACACCAGTGTATAAAATCCCAACCATTGAAAGGATTGGTAAGCTGTACAGTTTTGAGGAAAAGTATACTGTTACTTAACACAGAAAACGGGTATTTTCATCCGGGAGAAAGTGTATTTTTAACCGGGAAATCCAGGAAAAATCCGGGAATTTTTTCTCCTCGACCATGTATACATCCTGCATTCATTTCAACTAACTTTGTAAGGGCGCTGATAAAGTTGTCACATGGGTGACACACACACACACACACACACACACACACACACACACACACACACACACAAGTTAATAGTATTGCTTTACTGATGTTAACTAGCGAAAGAACTGGCTCCAAGGTTGACATCCAGTGAGCCACACAGATTTATACATTAACTCCACCCATTGTCTGACACTTTTTAAAGAAAAATGTATGTCGGATTCCACCACATCTCTGTCAGCAATGCGTCAAAATCAAATTTACAATGGAGATAAAAAAGAATGGGGTATTTGCTGGTCCTCAATGTGGAAGTTTACTGAAAGCCTGATGGTAAACTTGGCCACAGAATATACAGGAAATTCACCAGCATGGACTGGTACTTACATGCCTCCTCCCACCATCACCCTATGCAGGAGAAATCCTCCCTGCACACTTTAACCAAGAGGTCCCCCAAGATCAGCAGTGAACAATATGTGAAACTGGAACGACAAAACTTTGGGTCCATCTGTGGTGCCAGTGCTTATGAGATGAAGATGATAAATAAAACTAGGGTAACAAAGGCTGAAGGCAATAGGGAAGAGCAGAAGGAAACCAAAACACCGTTACATTGTGGAAAAAATTGTCTGACGAGCAGATATCAAGCCAATTTTCTGAAGCAGCAACAAAATAAAACGTGTTCTTGGATCAACAAAAGACGCAGTTGACATGCTACGTATTACTGGAGCTTATGAAATCGACTGCAAATGTGGACTAGTGCATTTAGGTGAATCAGGGCGACCGATTAGTACACAGATATCTGAATGTGAAAGATATATCCGTCCAAGAAAACACACCAAGTTGGCAGTGGCAGAACACCAGGATCAGTAAGGCAAACAGCAATCACTCAGAGAAGTTTGCATACTGGCAAATCAGCCACTTATCTAGAGGAGGAAGATTAGAGAGGCAACAGGAATAGCCCAAGTGATGCGCCAATGTGAATAGAGAAGATAGTTACAGGCTTGCAGTGTCCTGGCTGCCAGCAGTAACAGCACTATGGAATATCGTGTCTCGCCAAGTCACACGCACAGGGGAGGCCACAGTGGCCTTAAGTACACAGGACATAGGCATCTATCAGATGGCATTAGGCAGAAAGCAAACAGCACTATGCCACGTATGCCGGCAATTTCTCATTTGCCTATTTCCGCCAGTGGCAAAAAATAAAGCCGATATCAATGAATGCCCCCCCCCCCCCCCCAATCCCCCGGCTCCTCTCCTCATCCGCAATACCTATCAGGTTAAGATAATTGCATGTTCCACAAGTTTTTCCTTGTTCAGCAGTCAGTAGAAATGCCCGGAGGAAAGCCATTTGCAGCAGAGGCTGAAATTTCAGAGAATTATACATATAAACAATGTAATCACATATTCTGAAGAATTTCTCTGAAAGTTAGCTATTTTTACTCTCAAAAGTTACATAAAATTTCCTGACGATTGGTTTTTGGAAAATGTCTTTGTTGACTCGTAGGTTGGTGTGTGATTTTTATGATCTGCAAAGGGCACACACATATGAGTGGGAGTGGGTCCTACTTGCATGATGAGCACTGAAGTGACAGGTGGCACCTTCTGAGACTGGGGATACCTACTTTAAGGCACAGGCCATTGTGTGCAGCAGCAATTATCTTAAAGCTTCCTAATTGTTAATGCATATCACTACGCCACAACAAATTCCCCTAATGCCTCTCAATCTAGCCCATATATGGTTTTAATTTCACACATTATGAAGCAGCATGTAGATGCCTTAAAATTGGAAATAAGTAAGACTTGAATTCCATTATTGCTACTCCATCTATGAAGCTTGATGTAATGTTATCTGCTTGGTGACCTAAGAGTTTCCTCTATGATTCCAAGTGTTATGCTGTGTTATTTATAGCTATTTCAACAACCATGAGATAAAGCAAAACTGTGTCGAGAAACAAATGAACAGCTTCTTAAAATTTCAGTATAGTGGTTTGCAGTTGATGTGTGGCTACAGACAAAAAAAAAAAAATGGCTCTGAGCACTATGGGACTTAACATCTGTGGTCATCAGTCCCCTAGAACTTAGAACTACTTAAACCTACCTAACCTAAGGACATCACACACATCCATGCCCGAGGCAGGATTCGAACCTGCGACCGCAGCAGTCGCGCGGTTCCGGACTGAGCGCCTAGAACCGCCAGACCACCACGGCCGGTGCTACAGACAAGTTTTGATGCTTTGATAATTTTATATAAACAGAAGAATCCATTGAAAGTTCGTCAGAAATGAGATTCATTGTGATAGGTTCCACTCTAATATATAATGGAGTAGGTCTTGCAGTGTCATTTTGTTTTAATGTTGGGCTTCCGTAATGAGCTGTACTCGTCTGTGCTACTATTGTAGGATTGTGTGTCCTTTAATTTTCCAAAAGAAAATCATTCCCTCCGTGTAATATGTTTTCACAAACCAGAGTAAAAGGTAAAAGGCCATTCAGTAATGAATCAATGGGCTGGTATAGAAATAACATTTCAAAATTATTTGTTTACATTTGATGCAAATAAAGAGTAACATATGTGATGCATGAAGAGAAATTTTGATATGAATTAATGCTGGATGATATGCTGTACACCCAAAGTCCCTACATTAGGACAGGAAATTTGTTTTTGCCGTAGCTGAAAGAGCCACCCAGGTTTTCAGTTGAAGTGATATGGGGTAACCATTAGAATGCTTGGATGGGTATTTCAAACCTGCTGCTTGCAAATCGAACTCAGTACATTAATCAAGTTAAAGAGGTCTTCTGTGTGACCTGACACCTGCCATCACTCCATATCTCCTACCCTCACTTTCTCCTTTACTTTATCATCAGTCTATATTACCTGGCAGTAGACAGTCTACTCCACTAGTGGTTGTCGCATTACATTGTTTGGTTCATCTTTTCATCAGCAAAACGTTTTTATAAATTTTACATTGGGTCTTCCTTAAACTACTTGCCTCCATTTGTTATAATGGACAATCAGAAAATCTGGTCGAAGACCATACAGGCCAGAAGTGGTGTGCCAGTCAGGCAGAATGGCTGTGGCCATTGAGGCAATCTTCACACTGATGCATCAGGTTGAACATACCCGTTTGGTAAAGCACCGTATCCTGCTGCATAAAGAAGAGCATAGTTGCCTGCTGCACATCCTCACCTGATAGGAATGTCAACCCTTCAAAGCCTTTTTTAAGGAATTGGAAGCGTAATAATAGCAGGGAGAGATCAGGACTGTAGGGTGGGGGTGCTCAAGTGTCTCCTACTTGATTTGGTGTAACTTCTGCTAATTCCCCAGATCAATTGGCATCTGTGTACTGGTGTTTGTCCTTTGGGAGCCAAGAAAAGAATAACACCACATTGGTCCTGTTGGATGCGTTTGGTAATAACATCGCCATAGTTGAAGTTTTTGCATTTACCACACATGCATCGGAAAGCCACAAATGCCACAGTAATCCTACTAACATATCAGTGCTTATATACTCACATTGGAGGCCCACCGAGTTAATATGTGCTTTTTGATCAGCCCCTATGGACCAAAAGTCCTAAAATTTTAAAGCAAATGTAAGAACTCGTTAAGTAGTAAAGACATTTAACCACATAAACAACAAGGCAGAAAACTTCGCTAGCTATAAGATGAACCTTTTTTCAGGTTGTGTGTGTGTGCGTGCGTGCGCGCACACAACACACAAAACAGGAGCATGTGGAGATTGAAAAAGGATTAGTCTGAAAATCAGTGAAGTTAAATGCTTTATTTACATGTCTGTTGATGTCTTGCTGCTTCTATCATTTGATGAATTTTACCTTGATGCTATAAATTTTTGTACATCTCCCGAGGACACACTATTACCGTAATAACAGTCTTGCAGTCTCGTACAGTTTCCAATAGCTACACAACCTGGCATCCTTATAGTTGTTACTGTAAGGCCAGTTGAAGCTAGTGTTTTGCCATTGTTTTATACTGTTCTGTAACACAAGTGACATTGTGGGTTCTAAAGTTCCTAGTTCTAAAGTTCTTGTGAGTCCTAAAGTTCCATGTTTTAAGCAAGTGTGCCAGTTACAGTTAGTTTGATCAACATCAGGTTGACGTATGTACAGTGGTTCGTGTTTCATGTACCTCTGTTTACCAGAACTTTGTACCATATTGGAAAAATTTGCAGTAAAACAACAAATTAATGAACCGACTTTAAATGAATATTTCCATTGGTCACAGTGAAACTCCCATTAGAACAATGTTATTCCAGTCCACTTTTAAGTGATAAACATGAAACATTCTGCAAATTAAAATCCAATTTCTACACAATTCCTAATGTGTCCAAGAGAACTTATAATTAAATTTTCCGCAAGAGTTTCAAAGTTCTTTCAGTTTCACACAGGTCATAGTTTGTGCCGTGTGATACAGTAAACACTAACTGTTCTAATCAAATGACATGTACCTAGATCACAGTCAGTAACTTGACATCCTTTGTAGTGAAACCAGCAAGTGTGTTGAATAACTCTGAAATCAATTTTTACCTGATGTCACAGTCAGTTCACGAAGGGTGAAAAGTGCGGTAGTTTTTTTTAATAATTGTTTGTTTATTGAAGGGTGGAAGTTATCAATTTTACTTTTGTCAGTTTATGGTCCCTGAACATAGAAAACTTACAGTGCAGCAGAAGATGATGGTCTTCCATAATATTAATGACACTCTTAACATAAAACATTCAGACATTGTGAAGATTTATGATTTAGTGTCGTCTACATGTGCAGCATACTCAAATTTAAGAAAGCATTCTTAAATACTGAGGCTAATAATTCCTTTGGATCCAAAAGGAAGAATATTTGTAAGCCTACAATTGATTATGTGAAAAATACTCTTTTGAAGTTGTTTCAAAGAATTAGAAGTGGCAAAATTTCAATAAATGGAAAGAGGCTGTAAGAAAAGGTTCTTGAAATCAACATTGAAGACCTGAAAAATTCAGTGCATCAAATAGCTGTTTGGATAATTTTAAAAAACATCACACTCTATTCTTTCAAAGTGGAAGTGGAAAAGGTAAGGCTGTGGTCATAAAAATGCAAACCCATTGGAAGAACATTAGATTGTCACAATTGATACAGAGTTATGAGCCCAGAGGCACTTTCAGTGCTGATGAAACTGGCAACTTGTATGCTTTACTTCCTGCAAAGTGAGTAAAATGCCACAGATGTAATTACAAGTAAAGAAATGGCACTATTGTGTGCAAGTAGGGAAGGAAATGAAAACATTGCCCCCACCAAGAAGAAGAATGGAGTAGGATCCATTATAGTTCCGAAAATGTGACATTCTAGCACTGTTTTTGGTTGTGATGATGATTTCCTGACTTGCACAGCCAAGATTGATGCAAGTGAAATGTGTGATATGCTTTGATGATAAAGATGAAAAGGTCAGAAATTTCTTTGCTCTTTTAACACAGATGAATCTGTTCTAACTTGTATCAAACAACTGCTGGAAGGACAAAACAAACGAGTCTCAATTTTAAAAAAAAGAATAAATAGAGGATGGATTCTGTGAAAAGTGAAATAATTCCAGGGTTGTGTCTTTTTAATTTGTACCACAGGATATGGCAATTTCATAATTAATAGTGCTCATACCACCTAAAGATACTTGAATTATGATTTTAGGTTACTCCTTCCACATACTTTGGCAAAACCCCTTTTAAGGAAATAATGTTTAAGTCCCTAGAGATTCATTAAGAAGGGATTTTACTGTGCATCTTCCGTTCCTTATGTATGGTAGTTGAATAAAATGGTAATAGAAGTTCTGAATAGTGTACATAAGAGCACTCTCATCAGTAAACTACAATGGCTTTTAAATTTCTGAGGAATTACTGTGCTAAATCGTGTAACTAATTAAAATGTTAAAAAGGGACTGTGAAAAAGCTGTGGATCAGAGAAGAAAATTTTGCAATGTTAGTTTTACAATTTGTTAGAACATAATTTGTGATAAAAGGTAGTTTTTGTTTGTTACTGACAAGAAAGGCACACATTGCGTTTGTCTCTTTTCTGCTGCACCCAATTTTCTGTTTTAGAGGTGGCTCTAAACAGTGGGTGCTCTTTAATATTTCTTTTTTTATTATTGACTCTTCAGCAAATGTGTATTATATTTTTAACCTCCTTCCTTTTACTGTTCTGAATCTGCCGACTTAAAGACATTCTTTGCACTGTAAATGTCTTTATCAGGCAGGCAGAGATCGAAGACAGGGTGAGGCTTTCCTTGCCACTGGATGATCCCTGGGAGACTCCTCATCTGGTCTGACAGAGATTCCAGTACAACCCATACAGTTCTCCATAAATTCTTTCTCAGCTCTGGCATCAGCGTTGCCTTCAGTGGTTGTCTTACCACTCCTACGTATTTTCATCATCAGCATATGTAATCTGGGGATGTCAAGAATTCCGGATGAATTACCCCTAGATCGAGAAACTGGTGACCTTGCTGTTTAGTACCTTAAACCCCAATCAACCAAATTAGAGGAAGGCATGCTTGTTAGCTTTCATTGCTGCCATTTCATTGACTTCACATGTCACAAAATTGGAGGCAGAGCAATTTTAGAATGTCACGCGTTTTGTTAACATGTTGCTTTTTTTTTTTTTTTTTTGCAGAATCCACAGGCAGACCTTCAGGCCCAGGATAGGTGCCACAGGATTGGGCAGAAAAAACCAGTTAATGTTTACCGTCTTGTAACCAAAGGTACTATAGATGAAGTAATAATGAAGACAGCTGTGGCCAAGAGGAAACTTGAGAAAGTAGTTATCCTGGAAGGTGTGTACTATAATTAGTGGTGAACGTATATTGAAGCTGGTCTATGTAGTGAACTGTAATGTTCTTATAATAATTTCCAAACTACACATTATTAAACCTACTAGTCGCATACTCCAGGAAAATATTTGGTGTGTTGGCTGATGGGGGTAGCAGAACCAACAAAAGTCCCAAGATAGTGTAAGACTTTGGAATGATATTCCCTTGTTTTGGGTCTGTAACAACTTTAGTCCAGTGCAAAATATAGTGTACACTAACATTGTTGTCGACAATTTGTGTTGTTTTTGTTGTAGTAAGTTTTACTTTATGTGGCATTAACTTCTTGTGTTACGTGTCCATTCTGTGCAAAAGCTGAAAATGTGCTAAAATCAGTGTTGGCTGCTAACAGACTCCAGCTAAAATCACAGGAAGAGAATGCTGTCAGTGCAGGTAAAGTACCTTGTGATTTTTTTATTGATTCATCTAAGCCCCATCAGTCAGTGTGCCAAATGTCTTAAAGGAGTGCACGTATAATGGTATCTGTGCAGAGTTTTTAAATAGATTTTTTATTGTAATCATACTATTTTGTTTTTTTCCTCTTTTTTTCAAAGCACATACTATTTATATTCACATAGTTAACTTGAAGTAGTGACACAGAATACACTTTCAATACTGTGCATGTTTGTTACAGACACCAGCAGTTTGACTCTACCCACTTCACATTATTCAATATTCTTGCAAATTGCTTAATCTGAATTTTGTAACAGTATTTACATGCATGCATGTTAGGTTTATCCATATTCTTCATAACTGGAGTTTAGTGGAGTTTTTCTTAATACATCCATGAGAATGCTGTCCACCAATTGACTTTCGTTTACGATGCTGACATTAGTATTACACAAAAATTATATAGCTGTAATACAAACTTCTGATTTAATTCTTCTTCAGGCAAATTCAACTTAACTGCAGATGGTGCAAATACAGAGCTCGATAGAGATAAATTGCGACATCTCCTGCAAGAGTCATTGGCGCATTGTGTAATAGATTCAGGAGACAGTGGTAAGAACTCCAAATTATATTCACTTTTAGAAATTTTCAGATCGAAGAAGCTGCTTATTATTATAAAGGAGACAAAGCTGTGTTTGACTTGAAGGTTGGCTTTAACATTGTTGTGCTTTATGAGTTGTGATTCTGTTGTAGGTTGTTTTCCTATGTCTTCTGCTGAACTTTGAACTGACATACCCAGCCAGTTCTAGGCAACCCATATTTTAATATTGACTCAAAAACAGAATGCAGCTTGGTGTTTCCCACATTGACAGATCATTACAAGAGGTGAAAAAAGTGACAAGTGACAGGGAAAAAATGCCAGTGAATGGCTGAAGATTGAACCCCTGGGTTTGTGGACTTATTGCCAGACACTCACTGGGTCACACCTTATAGGCTGAAAGTTGTGGTGTTTGTTAAAACCTCTCATATTCTATACATACCATAAAATAGTCTCCTGCTGTGGGGGTTTCTTCCCCATATATTAAGGCTAATCTCAGGAACTAATGTAGGGATTTTGATATGACTTTTAATAATAGATAGACTGATCCAAGTAGAAGATTTGTGATATATAATTTATTACCGTTACACCACACAAATTGTCTGATACATAGTTCTCGAGACTCGTTAGTGTGACACAAAGCATTCTGCCTCATTTGAACATTCTGTCTGATCTTACACGATTTTGTCATTTTTTCTCCATGGAGCCTCTATCTTCAGTCCACTTTGTCCTTGGTTTCTTTGGGACTTCTTTCTGATCTAACATTCCACTAGTACATCTCGTCTCTATATATGTCTTTGACTTCAGTTTCTGTTGAATCTATTTGTGCTTATTTAGGTCCAGTTTGACTTTGGTACGGTATTGTTGATCAGACCTCTTGTATGTATGTCAGAATTCTATTGGTGAGTGTTATTGGTGGTAGCCTGCTGATGTGCCTGTAAACTTTTAACATTCTTTTTCTGATGTCTGTTGCTGGGTTTCTTTTTCTGATGTCTGTTGCTGGGTTTAACATCTTCTCTGTGGTTTTCATAGTGTCTCTTCTGTCAGCTTTTGGCTGAGAATTTTCCTCCTGATTTTGCATTCTTCCTTCAGTATGCTTTCCCTGTCACTTTTCATGGAGTACTAGTGTCTCACTTGCATACGGTATTTCAGGTTTGGTTACTATGTTGTGGTGTCTGATCTTCGTTTGAATGAGCGTGTAGTAATTATTATATATGACTTGTGCTGTGCCAGAAGCTTTTAATTTTTTTGTAGTTGAGTCTTCTGTGAGATATTTTCTCCTCCTGTAAGTTCGAGGATTACATCCAGATATTTAAGATGTGTTTATCTTGCTGTATTTTGTGTCAAAGCCTGTTTAATTTTGAGCAGAATAATTTAGACTTATGGAAAGAGATTGCAGGCCAACTTTTTCTGCACATTTTTCATTTTAATACGGCTGAAAACTGTCAGAACTAAACTTCAAAGTCATTAAGGTAACCCAACACACACACACACACACACACACACACACACACACACACACAGATTTTATATATATATATATATATATATATATATATATATATATATATATATATATATATATATATAATGGAAGGAAACATTCCACGTGGGAAAAATCATATATAAAAACAAAGATGAGGTGACTTACCGAACAAAAACGCTGGCAGGTCGATAGACACACAACCTGTCCTTTTTTCCCCCTAAGGTAAGTCTTTCCGCTCCCGGGATTGGAATGACTCCTTACCCTCTCCTTTAAAACCCACTTCCTTTCGTCTTCCCCTCTCCTTCCCTCTTTCCTGATGAGGCAACAATTTGTTGCGAAAGCTTGAATTTTGTGTGTATGTTTGTGTTTGTTTGTGTGTCTATCGACCTGCCAGCGTTTTTGTTCGGTAAGTCACCTCATCTTTGTTTTTATATATATATATATATATATATATATATATATATATATATATATAATGGAAGGAAACATTCCACGTGGGAAAAATTATATATAAAAACAAAGATGAGGTGACTTACCGAACAAAAGCGCTGGCAGGTCGATAGACACACAAACAAACACAAACACACACACAAAATTCAAGCTTTCGCAACAAACTGTTGCCTCATCAGGAAAGAGGGAAGGAGAGGGGAAGACGAAAGGAAGTGGGTTTTAAGGGAGAGGGTAAGGAGTCATTCCAATCCCGGGAGCGGAAAGACTTACCTTAGGGGGAAAAAAGGACAGGTATACACTCACACACACACACATATCCATCCACACATACAGACACAAGCAGACATATGTCTGCTTGTGTCTGTATGTGTGGATGGATATGTGTGTGTGTGCGAGTGTATACCTGTCCTTTTTTCCCCCTAAGGTAAGTCTTTCCGCTCCCGGGATTGGAATGACTCCTTACCCTCTCCCTTAAAACCCACTTCCTTTCGTCTTCCCCTCTCCTTCCCTCTTTCCTGATGAGGCAACAGTTTGTTGCGAAAGCTTGAATTTTGTGTGTGTGTTTGTGTTTGTTTGTGTGTCTATCGACCTGCCAGCGCTTTTGTTCGGTAAGTCACCTCATCTTTGTTTTTTTTTTATATATATATATATATATATATTATCTGCTCTCATAGACCAAAACCTTCAGCCTATTATCTGCAACCCACCCTCTTGTTTAAAAGATATCAATTATTTCCTTCACTGACTCTCCACAGGTCCTGTTTCTGTACCACATGGTGTCCTGCTTGTCACTATTGATGCCACCTTCCTTCACACTAACATCCCTAATGTCCACGGTCTTGCTGCTACCGAACACTAGCTTTCTCAATGCTTGACGGATTCCAAACCTGCAACCTCCTTCCTGGTCACCATGACAAATGACATCCTCATCTACAATTATGTCTCCTTTGAAGACATCACCTACAAACAAGTCTGGGGTACAGCCATGGCAGAGTGTATACGCCCCAGGAAACCTGGGAAAAAACCAGAAATTTTATACAGGAGAAAATGGAGAAAAATCTGGGAAATTTTTCATTGAAAAATCTGGGAATTTTTCATTGTTTTAGTTTTCAGTTAAATTTTTGTAATTTTTACTGGTAAAAACTAATGCTCGAACAAAGACTATTGTTGTATCCCACTACTGCAGAATAATACTTCAGCAATAAAACATGAATGAGAAGAAAAGAAACAAAATGAAACTTTAGTTGCAAAAAAAGAAATGCGCCATTTACAACAACAAAACACCGTGCACACACTATTCCAACAGCAAAATGTGTCAAAGGCTTTAGGACAAAGACTGTGCAATACTTTGTAACACCAAACTGCTTCCGATGAGCATGATGTAACAACTGTTGACATTAGGTTCGTTTGAGCAGTTGCCAGTGGGCTCATATGCATGCGCAGTTCAGTTGCGTATGAGCAGTAACTTCTCCCACTTATGGCTACTTGAAGCCAGATACTAACCGGAAAATTTTTCTGGTGCGCCCAAGCTGCCAGATACGTGCAGAGCAGTCTGACCTGTAGTGAATGGGGAGGGTTAGTCTTCATGTGACCTACATTTACATTTAGTGATTTTGCTGTTTCCTCTTCATTTACAGCTCCCTCATCAAATGAAAACAAAACGGATTTCTGTGACCAGGAGCTATCCAGAGAATTAAAATACCTCACGTAATTACGTTATTACTTTCAGTTTTCTGATTTGTATTTTACTTCGACATTTTTGGCAGTCACGCATTAATCGCCTTACAGAACAATGAAGTTATTTTTGTCTGTTTGCTAAAGAAATTTGGCTTTTATTAATATTTTCGACTGAGGCAGTCAATCTATTTGAAACGAAGGGTTTCATTCCACAGCATAGGTTAGCTCCAACTGTTCACTGAATTTCTAGTGCACATTTTCATCTTCTGGCATGTATGACATTATGCCATTATAAAGTACCAAACGTGAGATAGTACAGTACTTGTACTCCAGGAAAATGTACATCCTGAAAACCTTCATGTCTAGTTGAGGCCTACTTCATCGGGACATATGAATGTGCACTTCAAGCTGAATTATGCCTTTTAGTATGCTTTACGAGATTCCAGTGCTCTTGAAGTATTCTCTGACATCCTGTTTCTGTTATGACATAGTGTAAGATCTCTTCATGTTTTAGGTGAGCTTCCTATGCCATCGTAGCTGTGCATGTGCAGTAACGCCTGGTTTTTATGAATTGTGTTACATGTGCGATGAATTTCTTAAATCACAGAGCATTTGACTCTCGTTTAAAACTTAACACTTGGAGGACCAGCCATTTAGCTGAAATTTCGAGCCCAGAAGACCACACATGTCATTATTTTAAATTTTACTGCCATATCTGTATGATATACGAGGGTTGAATGAAAAGTAATGCCTCCACCTTCGTTAATTGGGTTTGATTGGGAATATTTTAATAAATCAAATGCTGAAATAATCCTTAGAAAGGTGATCTTTAATTACCAATATTCACTTTTCCACATAATCACCAGCAAATTGGATACAGTTTTGCCAACGATGAACAAGTTTTCTGAAGCCGTAAGGGAAGAAGTCGACACACTGTTTCCGCAACCACAGTTCTCTCAATATCTTCATTAGAAGCATAATGATGTCGCTGCAGATCATCTTTCATTATCAGGAACGGATGGAAGTCAGACAATGCTAAATCTGGACTGTATGGAGGATGCCGTACGTTGGTGAGATTCAGTCTCTGAAGTTCTGCTGTGGTGGCATGTGAAGTGTGTAGTTTGGCATTGTCTTGCTGCAGGAAATCATTTCCCTTTTCCTTTCAGGCCCTTGTTAGCCGTCGTTTCAGATTTCACAGTGTTGTGATGTAACACTCTGAATTTGTTGTTGTTCCACGATCAAGGAAATAAACATGGATAACACCATCTGCAGCCCAAAATACTGTAGCCATGATTTTTTGCAGCCGAGGGCTTTGTGTCGATATTCCATAGACTGACACATTTTGTCTCCGGAACATAATGGTGTACCTACATTTCATCTCCTGTCGCAATTGATTGGAGAAAAGCGTCACATTCATTCTCGTAATGCGGGACGAGGTTCTGGCAAATTTAAAGTCTGTGCGCTTTCATTTCAGGAGTCTGCATCCAGGATACCCATTGTGCACAGATCTTCTGATAGTCACGCAAAGCAATAATGTGACTCACATGTTCTTGTGAAATGCAGATTGAGCTTCCAATTTCTCTCTGAGTTTATACGAGGATCGTCCTAAATCAATCTGTCAACATCTTGCTTGTGAAATTCAGTGGTTGCTGTCACTGGATGTCTAACTCTTTGTTTGTCACGCAGGTCAGATGTTCCCGCCCCAATATCTTTAAACTTACTCACCCAAAGATGCACAGTACTCACGTCAACACAATCACCATAAACTGCTCTCATTCTCTGATTAATATTCTGTGGGGTAACACATTCTGCTGTCAAGAATTTAATGACTGCACATTGCTTAAATCACATTGACCTACAGTCTGCGCAGGGTTGCATACTTTACACTGTAACAAAACAACCGTTCAGTGTTGAAGCTTCCCGCCTACTGGAACTGTAGAGAAGAGGCTACGGAACAAGCCAGTACCTTCCGCATACCGATGCTCCAAACTGTTGAAGAGATACAAAGGTGGAGGCATTACTTTTCAGTCAACCCTCTTATCTTAAAATGCAACACACACATTTTACATGTGAAAACTTAGCTTCTCTTGTATCTTACTAATCTTAGAGATCAATATTATACGTGAAAGCTTAGCTTTTCCTGTAGCTACACTATATATATTAATTTAAACCATCAAACAATGGAAAATCCAGGATGGAATGTACAAGAGAAGGAAAGTTGCTACTCACCATATAACGGAGATGCTGAGTCGCGATAGGCACAAAAAAAGATTCACACACTCATAACTTTCGGCCATTAAGGCCCTTGTCAGCAGTAGACACACTCACGCGCACACACACTCGCGCAAACTCAACTTGCACACACGTCTGCAGTCTCAGAGAGTTGGAACTACACTGCAAGCAGCAGCACAAGTGCATGATGGGAGTGGTGACTGGGTGGGGGTAAGGAGGGGGCTGGAGTGGGGAGGGATGGTATGGTGGGAGTGGCAAACAGTGAAGTGTTGCAGTTTAGACGGAGGGCAGGAGAGAAGGGGGGAGGGGGTAAGTAGCGGAAAGGAGAGAAATAAAAATAAATTAAAATACTGGGTGTGGTGGTGAAATGACGGCTGTGTAGGGCTGGAATGGGAACAGGGAGGGAGCTGGATGGGAGAGGACAGTGGCTAACAAAATTTGAGACCAGGAGGGTTACGGGAATGTAGGATGTATTGCAGGGAAAGTTCTCACCAGTGCAATTCAGAAAAGCTAGTGTTGGTGGGAAGGATCCATATGGCACAGGCTGTGAAGCAGTCATTGAGATGAGGGGTATCATGTTTGGCAGCATGTTCAGCAACAGGGTGGTCCAGTTGTTTTTTGGCCACAGTTTGTCAGTGGCCACTCATGCAGACAGACAGCTTGTTGGTTGCCATGCCTACATAGAATGCAGCACAGTGGTTGCAGCTTAGCTTGTAAATCACATGACTGGTTTCACAGGTAGCCCTGCCTTTGATGGGATGGTGATGTTAGTGACCGGACTGGAGTAGGTGGTGGTAGGAGGATGTATGGGACAGGTCTTGCATCTAGGTCTATTACAGGGGTATGAGCCGTGAGGTAATGGATTGGGAGCAGGGGTTGTGTAAGGATGGACGAGTATATTGTGTAGGTTCGGTGGACGGCGGAATACCACGGTAGGTAGGGTGGGAAGAATAGTGGGTAGGACATTTCTCATTTCAGGGCACAACGAGAGGTAATTGAACCCTCGCGGAGAATGTAATTCAGTTGCTCCAGTCCTGGATGGTACTGAGTTACGAGGGGAATGCTGCTCTGTGGCCGGACTGTGGGACTTCGGGAGGTGGTGGAAGACTGGAAAGATAAGGCACGGGAGATTTATTTTTGTACAAGGATGGGAGGATAATTACGGTCAGTGAAGGCTTCAGCAAGACCCTCAGTGTATTTAGAGGAGGACTGCTCACCACTGCAGATGCGACGACCACGGGTGGCTAGGCTGTACAGAAGGGATGTCTTGGTATGGAATGGGTGACAGCTGTTGAAGTGGAGGTATTGCTGGTGGTTAGTAGGTTTGATATGGACAGAGATGCTGATGTAGCCATCTCTGAGGTGGAGGCCAACATCTAGGAAGGCGGCTTGTTGGGTTGAGTAGGACCAGGTGAAGCAAATGGGAGAGAAGTTGTTGAGGTTCTGGAGGAATGTGGATAAGGTGTCCTCACCTTCAATCCAGATAGCAAAGATGTCATCAATGAGTCTGAACCAGGTAAGGGGTTTAGGATTTGGGTTTTTAGGAAGGATTCCTCTAGATGGCCCATGAATAGGTTAGCATAGGATGGTGCCATGCGGGTGCCCATAGCCATACCGCGGATTTGTTTGTAGGTAATGCCTTCAAAGGAGAAGTAACTGTGGGTGAGGATATAGTTGGTCATGGAGACTAGGAAGGAGGTTGTTGGTTTGGAATCCATAGGGCATCTGGAAAGGTAGTGTTCGATAGCAGTAAGGCAATGGGCATTAGGAATGTTAGTGTAGAGGGAGGTGGCATCAATAGTGACGAGCAGGGCACCGTGTGGTAAAGGGAAAGGAACTGTGGAGAGTCGGTTGAGGAAATGGTTGGTATCTTTTATATAGGAGGATAGATTCCGGGTAATAGGTTGAAGGTGTTAGTCTATGATAGCAGAGATTCTCTCAGTGGGGGCACCGTATCCACAATGGGGTGTCCTGGGTGGTTGGGTTTATGGACTTTAGGAAGCATGTAGAAGGTGGGAGTGCGGGAAGTGGTAGGGGTAAGTAGAAAGATTGACTCTGGGGGAGAGTTTCTGGGATGGGCCTAAGGATTTGAGTGGTGACTGGAGATCCTGCTGGATTGCTGGAATGGGATCACTGTGGCATGATTTGTAGGTGGAAGTATCTGACAGCTGACAGAGTCCTTCTGCCACATAATCCTTGCAGTTCAAAACAACGGTGGTGGAGCCTTTGTCTGCAGGTATTATTGTAAGATCGGGATCAGTTTTTAGATGGTGGACTGCGGTTCTTTCTGCGGTTGTAAGGGTAGTATGCATGTTGAGGGATTTGTAGAGTGATGGTGAGGCAAGGTTCGAGGATAAGAAATTCTGGATAGTTAATAGGGGGTGGTTTGGAGGCAGTGGGGGTGGATCACGGTAGGATGGAGGAGTGAACTGAGTTAGGCAAGGTTCAATATTGGTCTTTGGTTGAGTCTGATTGGTCGGGTTGGTGGCGAAAAAGTGTTTCCACTGTAGAGACCGGGAGAAGGAGAGAAGGGCTTTAACTAGTCCTGCATGGTTGAATTTGGGAGTGGGCCAAAAGGTGAGGCCTTTGGAAAGGACTGATATTTCTGTGGGGTTAAGGCTTCTGGAGGAAAGGTCCATGACTGTGTTGCAGGTCTGATTAGGTTTTGGGTTCTGTGTGGTTGTGGGAGGGAGTTTTGGAGGGTGGGGTAAGTGTAGTAGGTCTGCGAAACAGGGTGTGTCAGCTATGAGGGGGCATGGGGGAGATTCTGGAGGTTGTTGTAGAAGTGATGGACAATGGTACTCCGAGGCAGGAGTAGGAACTGAGCAGGATGGAGAGCTTTTTGAGGTGGCGTTGTGCATGTTGCTCAAGTTCCTGCAGGGCAAGAGTTTCAATGTGTGTTATGGATTCCTGGAATTTGGGATTCTGGGATTCAGTCTTTTAATTTCTTTTTATTTCTCTCCTTTCTGCTACCTACCCCCTCCCCCTCTGCACCTTCTCTCCTGCCCTCCGTCTAGACTGCAACACTTCACTGTCCTCGCCCCAACCTCCTCCTTACCCCCATCCAGCCGCCACTCCCATGATGCACTGGTGCTGCTGCTCGTCATTTAAACCATCAGCTTTTTCTATTTTTGTGTTTGAACTTCTTTACTGTGACGTTGCTGTTGGCTGACTACATATTGTGTCCTGTGCTGTGAATACCTGCTGTCATTGGCTGGCGAGATCACGTGACATGAGCTATGATTGGCTTACGAAAGGGCATCGCAATCTTGAGTTCAGTGCTTCGGAAACTGACATGCTATGTTTGGTGGTTGTGGTGGAATTTGGATTTATACTTCCATAATACCAAAATCCCCCCCCCATGAACCATGGACCTTGCCGTTGGTGGGGAGGCTTGCGTGCCTCAGCGATACAGATAGCCGTACCGTAGGTGCAACCACAACAGAGGGGTATCTGTTGAGAGGCCAGACAAACGTGTGGTTCCTGAAGAGGGGCAGCAGCCTTTTCAGTAGTTGCAAGGGCAACAGTCTGGATGATTGACTGATCTGGTCGTGTAACAATAACCAAAACGGCCTTGCTGTGCTGGTACTGCGAACGGCTGAAAGCAAGGGGAAACTACAGCCGTAATTTTTCGCGAGGGCATGCAGCTTTACTGTATGATTACATGATGATGGCGTCCTCTTGGGTAAAATATTCCGGAGGTAAAATAGTCCCCCATACGGATCTCCGGGCGGGGACTACTCAAGAGGATGTCGTTATCAGGAGAAAGAAAACTGGCATTCTACGGATCGGAGCGTGAAATATCAGATCCCTTAATCGGGCAGGTAGGTTAGAAAATTTAAAAAGGGAAATGGATAGGTTGAAGTTAGATATAGTGGGAATTAGTGAAGTTCGGTGGCAGGAGGAACAAGACTTCTGGTCAGGTGACTACAGGGTTATAAACACAAAATCAAATAGGGGTAATGCAGGAGTAGGTTTAATAATGAATAGGAAAATAGGAATGCGGGTAAGCTACTACAAACAGCATAGTGAACGCATTATTGTGGCCAAGATGGATACGAAGCCCACACCTACTACAGTAGTTCAAGTTTATATGCCAACTAGCTCTGCAGATGACGAAGAAATTGAAGAAATGTATGATGAAATAAAAGAAATTATTCAGATTGTGAAGGGAGACGAAAATTTAATAGTCATGGGTGACTGGAATTCGAGTGTAGGAAAAGGGAGAGAAGGAAACATAGTAGGTGAATATGGATTGGGGGACAGAAATGAAAGAGGAAGCCGCCTGGTAGAATTTTGCACAGAGCACAACATAATCATAACTAACACTTGGTTTAAGAATCATGAAAGAAGGTTGTATACATGGAAGAACCCTGGAGATACTAAAAGGTATCAGATAGATTATACAATGGTAAGACAGAGATTTAGGAACCAGGTTTTAAATTGTAAGATATTTCCAGGGGCAGATGTGGACTCTGACCACAATCTATTGGTTATGACCTGCAGATTAAAACTGAAGAAACTGCAAAAAGGTGGAAATTTAAGGAGATGGGACCTGGATAAACTAAAAGAACCAGAGGTTGTACAGAGATTCAGGGAGAGCATAAGGGAGCAATTGACAGGAATGGGGGAAATAAATACAGTAGAAGAAGAATGGGTAGCTTTAAGGGATGAAGTAGTGAAGGCAGCAGAGGATCAAGTAGGTAAAAAGATGAGGGCTAGTAGAAATCCTTGGGTAACAGAAGAAATATTGAATTTAATTGATGAAAGGAGAAAATATAAAAACGCAGTAAGTGAAACAGGCAAAAAGGAATACAAACGTCTCAAAAATGAGATCGACAGGAAGTGCAAAATGGCTAAGCAGGGATGGCTAGAGGACAAATGTAAGGATGTAGAGGCCTATCTCACTAGGGGTAAGATAGATACCGCCTACAGGAAAATTAAAGAGACCTTTGGAGATAAGAGAACGACTTGTACGAATATCAAGAGCTCAGATGGAAACCCAGTTCTAAGCAAAGAAGGGAAAGCAGAAAGGTGGAAGGAGTATATAGAGGGTCTATACAAGGGCGATGTACTTGAGGACAATATTATGGAAATGGAAGAGGATGTAGATGAAGATGAAATGGGAGATACGATACTGCGTGAAGAGTTTGACAGAGCACTGAAAGACCTGAGTCGAAACAAGGCCCCCGGAGTAGACAATATTCCATTGGAACTACTGACGGCCGTGGGAGAGACAGTCCTGACAAAACTCTACCATCTGGTGAGCAAGATGTATGAAACAGGCGAAATACCCTCAGACTTCAAGAAGAATATAATAATTCCAGTCCCAAAGAAAGCAGGTGTTGACAGATGTGAAAATTACCGAACTATCAGCTTAATAAGTCACAGCTGCAAAATACTAACACGAATTCTTTACAGATGAATGGAAAAACTAGTAGAAGCCAACCTCGGGGAAGATCTGTTTGGATTCCGTAGAAACACTGGAACACGTGAGGCAATACTGACCTTATGACTTATCTTAGAAGAAAGATTAAGGAAAGGCAAACCTACGTTTCTAGCATTTGTAGACTTAGAGAAAGCTTTTGACAATGTTGACTGGAATACTCTCTTTCAAATTCTAAAGGTGGCAGGGGTAAAATACAGGGAGCGAAAGGCTATTTACAATTTGTACAGAAACCAGATGGCAGTTATAAGAGTCGAGGGACATGAAAGGGAAGCAGTGGTTGGGAAGGGAGTAAGACAGGGTTGTAGCCTGTCCCCGATGTTCAATCTGTATATTGAGCAAGCAGTAAAGGAAACAAAAGAAAAATTCGGAGTAGGTATTAAAATTCATGGAGAAGAAATAAAAACTTTGAGGTTCGCCGATGACATTGTAATTCTGTCAGAGACAGCAAAGGACTTGGAAGAGCAGTTGAATGGAATGGACAGTGTCTTGAAAGGAGGATATAAGATGAACATCAACAAAAGCAAAACAAGGATAATGGAATGTAGTCAAATTATATCGGGTGATGCTGAGGGAATTAGATTAGGAAATGAGGCACTTAAAGTAGTAAAGGAGTTTTGCTATTTGGGGAGCAAAATAACTGATGATGGTAGAAGTAGAGAGGATATAAAATGTAGGCTGGCAATGGCAAGGAAAGCGTTTCTGAAGAAGAGAAATTTGTTAACATCCAGTATTGATTTTAAGTGTCAGGAAGTCATTTCTGAAAGTATTCGTATGGAGTGTAGCCATGTATGGAAGTGAAACATGGACGATAAATAGTTTGGACAAAAGAGAATAGAAGCTTTCGAAATGTGGTGCTACAGAAGAATGCTGAAGATTAGATGGGTAGATCACATAACTAATGAGGAAGTATTGAATAGGATTGGGGAGAAGAGAAGTTTGTGGCACAACTTGACCAGAAGAAGGGATCGGTTGGTAGGACATGTTCTGAGGCATCAAGGGATCACCAATTTAGTATTGGAGGGCAGCGTGGAGGGTAAAAATCGTAGGGGGAGACCAAGAGATGAATACACTAAGCAGATTCAGAAGGATGTAGGTTGCAGTAGGTACTGGGAGATGAAAAAGCTTGCACAGGATAGAGTAGCATGGAGAGCTGCATCAAACCAGTCTCAGGACTGAAGACCACAACAACAACAACAATACCAAAATGTACAGTGTGAATGTTGCTGCACATCAAAGAGATTTCCAAATTTATTTATTTATTTTTTGTGTAAAGTGCTGGGAAATTTTACGCCAGTGTGTAAAACATTAGCCATTCAAAGGACTGATAAGTTTTATAGTTCTGTGGAAAAGTATACTGTCACTTAAGAGGGAAAGAGTGTATTTTAACCTGAGAATAAATGTGTTTTTTAACTGGGAAATCCGAGAATTTTTTTTTCCTTGTCCATGTGTACACCCTGCAACGGGCACCGGCATGTCACCATCCCGTGCCAACCTATTAATGGGCAGTCTAGAGGAATCATTTCTAATCACCCAGAATCCCAAACCCTCATCTGGTTCAGATTCATTCATGAAATCTTCATGATCTGAACTGAATGTGAGGACACCCTATCCGTATTGCACCAGAACCTCAACACCTTCTCCCCCATTTGCTTTAACTGTTCCTCCTCAACCCAACAAGCTACCATTCTCAGAGTTGGCCTCCACCTTAATCATGGCTACTTGATTACCTCAATCCATATCAAACCTGCCAACCACCAGCAATACTATCACTTTGATAGCTGCCACCCATGGCCATCGCATCTGTTGTGATGAGCAGTGCCTCTCAAAATATACCAAGGGTGTCACTGAGGCCCTCACAGACTGTACTTACCCTCCCAACCTTGTACAGCAACAGATCTTGAGTCCCTTATCTCTTCAGTTACACCCCACTCCCAAAGTCCCATCATCTCGCCACAGAGGAACATTCCCCCCGTGGCTCACTACCACCCAGGAGTGGAGCAACTGAATCATATTCTGTGCCAGGGTTTCGACTATGTCTTGTTGTGCCCTGAAATGAGGAACATACTATCCACTATTCTTACCATCCCTCCTACAGTGATTTTCTGCCGCCTATTGAACCTACACAGTATGCTTGTCGATCCCTACTCAAATATCCTCGTCGATCCCTACTCAACTTCTGGCCTAACCCGTAGCGTCACGATTCATATCCCTGTAATAGACCTAGATGCAGGGCCTGTCCCATACATTCTCCCACCACTACCGACTCCAGTCTGGTCACAAGTATCACCAATCCCACCAGAGGCAGGATTACCTGTGAACAGGTAATGTGATCTACAAGTTAAGCTGCAGCCACTGTGTGCTACATTCTACATGGTAGTGACAACCAACTAACTGTTTCTCCATATGAATGGTCACTGACAAACTGTGACCAAGGAACAATTGCACCATCCAGTTGCTGAGCATGCTGCCCAATGGAATGTTCTTAATTTTAATGACTGCTTCACAACCTTTCCCATCTTGATCCATCCTACCAACACCAGCTTTCCTGAATTGCTTCGGTGGGAACTCTCTTTGCAGTATATCCTATGTTCCTGTAACCCTTCTGGCCTCAGCCTTTGTTAGTCATTATCCTTCACCCTCCTATCGTATTCCCCATTCTCACACTGGCACTACACTGCTCTCTATTCCACCAACGCACCCACAGTCATTTTACTTGTCTCCTTTTCCGCTTCCCCCACACCTTCTAAACTCCCGACTGCACCCAGCTGCCCTATCCTTTTTCCACCTCATCTCTTTGTGCTCCCACAAACAGCACTTTACTGTCCCCAATCCATACCCTGCTATTCTTTTATAATACTGTCATTATTCCAACCTGGATTTTTCATTGCTAGAGAATGGACTGCTTCTCAGTCAATTTTGAAGCATTCATAACACTTGCACTATAAGACATTTCTTCTCAGAAATACAGGGCTATTACAAATGATTGAAGCGATTTCATAAATTCACTGTAGCTCCATTCATTGACATATGGTCACGACACACTACAGATACGTAGAAAAACTCATAAAGTTTTGTTCAGCTGAAGCCGCACTTTAGGTTTCTGCCCCCAGAGCGCTCGAGAGCGCAGTGAGACAAAATGGCGACAGGAGCCGAGAAAGCGTATGTCGTGCTTGAAATGCACTCACATCAGTCAGTCATAACAGTGCAATGACACTTCAGGACGAAGTTCAACAAAGATCCACCAACTGCTAACTCCATTCGGCGATGGTATGCGCAGTTTAAAGCTTCTGGATGCCTCTGTAAGGGGAAATCAACGGGTCGGCCTGCAGTGAGCGAAGAAACGGTTGAACGCGTGCGGGTAAGTTTCACGCATAGCCCGCGGAAGTCGACGAATAAAGCAAGCAGGGAGCTAAACATACCACAGCCGACGGTTTGGAAAATCTTACGGAAAAGGCTAAAGCAGAAGCCTTACCATTTACAATTGCTACAAGCCCTGACACCCGATGACAAAGTCAAACACTTCGAATTTTCGGCGCGGTTGCAACAGCTCACGGAAGAGGGTGCGTTCAGTGCGAAACTTGTTTTCAGTGATGAAGCAACATTTTTTCTTAATGGTGAAGTGAACAGACACAATGTGCAAATCTGGGCGGTAGAGAATCCTCATGCATTCATGCAGCAAATTCGCAATTCACCAAAAGTTAACGTGTTTTGTGTAATCTCACGGTTTAAAGTTTACGGCCCCTTTTTCTTCTGCTGGAAAATTGGCTCTTGCCACAACTGGAGACCGACAGCGCCGACTTCATCTTTCAACAGGATGGTGCTCCACCGCGCTTCCATCATGATGTTCGGCATTTCTTAAACAGGAGATTGGAAAACCGATGGATCGGTCGTGGTGGAGATCATGATCAGCAGTTCATGTCATGGCCTCCACGCTCTCCCGATTTAACCCCATGCGATTTCTTTCTGTGGGGTTATGGGAAAGATTCAGTGTTTAAACCTTCTCTACCAAGAAACGTGCCAGAACTGCTAGCTCGCATCAACGATGCTTTCGAACTCATTGATGGGGACATGCTGCGCCGAGTGTGGGAGGAACTTGATTATCGGCTTGATGTCTGCCGAATCACTAAAGGGGCACATATCGAACATTTGTGAATGCCTAAAAAAACTTTTTGAGTTTTTGTATGTGTGTGCAAAGCATTGTGAAAATATCTCAAATATTAAAGTTATTGTAGAGCTGTGAAATCGCTTCAATAATTTGTAATAACCCTGTACAGTTTCCTAATCACAACTTGCTTGAGCCACTGGAAATGTTTTGATTTTATCACTATTTAATCATAAGCATTCATACATTTTTAGAAGGAATTGTGTATTATACTGAGTTTATAAAAAAGAATGACCTGATTTTAGAGTGTAATGATTACAGAACATGCAGAGCAGGAAATGTGTATTGATTGAATCAACAGGAGACATTTCATGTACTACCATTTACCAAAAGTGAATCAGTGGCTAGTCTGGTGTGAGTTTAGTCAGTGTTTTGTGATTGATCATCTTTGCCAAAAAACATGCATCATTGCTATCTTCAGTTTGAAAAGAGAGGATATTTATGCAAAGGTAAAGAGTCCAGGTCGGACCTACACTTCTGATAAAATGGTGGAAAGAATTCAGTAATGTTTGTGCGGAATCCTCAAAACTCTACTAGGCACACAAATATTCCTCATATGACTAATGAGTGCTAGACCGATGTTTGATCTATAAACTACACAGATTACAATTCGTGCAAGCTCTTTGGGTTGTTGTTAAAAAGGAACATGTTGTCTTCAGCTGTACTCTGCCGAAGATGAGAGATTTTTGTCATGGTTAGTTTTCAGCACTAGAGCTACATTTCACTTTAGCAATAAAGTGAATGGACAGAATATGCGCGTATGGGGACTTCAAAACCTTCTTGCAGTTGTTAAGCATGAGACAGGATCACATTAAGTAAAACTTTTTTCATGTCATTTCTGGCCAAAAAGCTTATGGTGACTTCTTGCTTGAGGAAAAAACAGGGACTGGAATGAGCTATCTTTGAATGTTGGAGCCCTGTCACCTGTCTTTTCCCACACCCATGAGGACTTCAGTGACTTCAGATTAAAAAAGATAGGAGCTCTGTTACACTGTCACAATATTCCTCAATGACATGTCGCCTCAAGACTTGTATTGTATGTGTGGCATCCAGATACACTGACCTACATTCTTCACCTTCCAAAATCTTTCAATATGAACCCATGCAATTGTATCTGGTGGAGATATGTGAAGGAAAGTATTTTCATCCTTCCTTTATCTTGTAACATAGATGAGCAGAAAACAGAATAAGAGCTGCTGCAACTTCTGTTGGCATAGATAGTTAAGAGTTTGTGACAAATTTACCTATTGTCTAGGTGTTGTCCATGACTATTGTTGCACACACAGGACGTTTGTAATATTGTAACTAAAAGTTGAAAATTTTTTGAGTATTTTGCATTTTGTCTGTTTTCTAATACATTTTTAAAAATAAATGTGTTTAAAACAGGATATTGTTTTTGATACACCCTGTATTATTCTTAAAATTTTGATGTATTATTGAATTGTTTGAAACATTACATGTATCTTACTTTTATGATTCCAGTATTAAAACCACATCAAATTGAAAGACTTCTGAAGAGGAGAAAATTTCCTGTGGATGATGATGAAGACAGTTCTTCATCTGAGGTAACTTACATTTCTTATTCATTCAATAACTGTGTTGGAGAGAAAGTACCATAAAATGGGTCAAGCAAGTAACTTATTATGGGAGAAAAAAAATTAGGGGTGATGGGGGAGTAATAGTCTACTTGTATGATCTTCTGTATTTTCTAATTGGAATTCTAATCTTAAATAATTTGAAAACAATGCTCAGGTTTACTTCACGATGTGGGGTAGGGGGGACTAGCTGTAACTTATAACACTCAAACCATTTTATCACTGTTAAGGTAAAATGGATCAGCATAATGGTTTTTAAAAATATGAAATCGCCATTATGTTTCAAAACTGGATGTAATCAGCAAAATTTATACGTGATAACTAAAAAAACACTGAATTACATAAAAACCTTCCAATTATTGTATTGGAAATCTATTTTATACATTCTTATCATTGTTAATGTAATGGAAAACAAAACGTGTTAGTACAGTCAAAACATAATGCAAAGAAAATTGCATTTAATAACTTATACTGATTAATAGAAATTGATGGAACACTGAACTGCAAAGGAAAATAACTTGTAATCATAATATGCTATTCCACACTCCCAGTATCTACACCAGAAACTTTATATTATTCTTTTCTAATACCTCTTGCTAAAAATTTGTATTTTGTCATATTAATGGTGGCAAGCATATGCAAAACAGAAGATTTCTGATGTAATAATTGTAAGTATATTTTTGTAATTCAGTATTTTTATTTTATTTTATTTATTTTTTTTTCTATTTATACATTTTTTAACATCTGACACATCAGGAAATACAAAGTAATCTCACTTTTTACTCTACCTTTTCCTGAGAAACTTTACTGATTTCTTCTTCTTTCTTCCCACAAAGAAGTAATCCATTTCATTTGTACCAAAGGCAAATGATCAGCTACACTGCAGTGCATTTCAGCTTCAAACTTGGTTTCACCTTCACCTTTCTCAGCAGTTTCATTCTCAACATCTGGTTTATTAACAAGTTCTTCTTCCTCTTCTCATAAATCTTCTATGTTTCTTGCTCTGACACGTTTTTGAGGTTGAATATTCATTCTTTTTCTTGTTCTGCTGGTGCTTTGTGATGTTGGGGTGGCAGTTTCATATGCCCTAATTTCTTTCGGCGGTCTGTAGCTGAACATGCTCACAGCTGCTAAGTTTCTTCTGCACAAGTTAAATTTATTCCTAGAAGCTACTGAAGAACTTCCATTGCGTCAGTAGGAG
Organism: Schistocerca piceifrons; assembly: GCF_021461385.2. Classification (NCBI taxonomy): domain Eukaryota; kingdom Metazoa; phylum Arthropoda; class Insecta; order Orthoptera; family Acrididae; genus Schistocerca; species Schistocerca piceifrons. The sequence continues at coordinate 122,824,102 of NC_060143.1, read as the reverse complement.
CAAAATTGGATTTAACCTTAAGTGGTCAAAAGTCTTAGACACTCTTGGAATTGCTTTTGTAGAGGACCTTAATTCCTTGCTTTTCAGTCATTTAAAATTAGCCTCCACACTCTTTTCAACGGCCTGAAATGGGCAACATCAGGGACTGACACAAATGTTTTAAGTTTTGAGGAAATAGAATGAAGCATATGTCGTACTTCATACACTCCTAATTGACATTTAAAGTAATATGATTTGACAGATTGTCCCCAACATCAATTTTAAACTGTCCGATGTCTAGAAGCAAGGGATAATGATCATAGAAAACCAGTCATGAAATAAGTGATGCATTAAACCATCCAAGGGAAATATGTGTCCATCAGCTGCTCCTGCCACCATTACACTTGAGCTGGCTTTGCTGGAGTTGGTTATTTATTCTGGATGTTTCGTGTAGCACCTTACAACAACCTTGAGAGAACTGGTGTCATCTGTGGAGTTGGTCATGTCATAATTGGTGTGTGACAACTGAAAATCCCATCAAGTCGTATTTGGAGATTGTCTTAGAGAATGATAGTTTTTTGTTACACGGATGGTCTTGACCTCTGTATTTTCTATACATTTCACTGCAAATTCAAGATGGTGTTCCATAAGAGTGAAACCATTTCAAACCCAGTCTCTCACCTTCTAATTGCTAATTGGTCTTAAGTGGGAATCTCCAGTTTGCACGTAGGAAGAATGCTTTAACAAGGCTGTTTTCCTCAGTGTGGCTAAGTGCAGGTTCATCACCCTCGCAGGCCATCTGCAAACACCAGTAAAAGGCATAGCATAAAATTTAAATACCTTACGTATTGTGAACTGATTTCATTCCACTTTCTTCAGAACCTCAAGAAGATATTTTCCATTATTGTCTCATTTACCCTCCACTCCTAACTTTTTATCGAATTTCTGTGTCATGGTCCACTTCATCTATCACTTTACAATAAAAAGTAAACCACGGCTTAAAAAGTACAAAACCAAAATTTACTAATTTCGCTTATGTAAGAGTAAAATAAATATGTTTTAAATTCATAACACGGTTTCTTCTGTTCCTGCTGTAGCTTTGTTTCTTCAATGCTTTGTTTTCAATTTATGTAGAATTAGGGAAAAGGTGTATTTATAAAACTCCTCTGTATAAAATGTTACTTATGCTTTCTTCAAAACAAATATCACTAAAATGACTGTGTTGCTGGGTTTATCTTATTGAAATGACAGGAAAATAATTTTCTTCTTGTATATGATCCTTGTAGCATTGATTTGCCTAAGCTGTACACTTACAGTTCTCTTTTCTCCATTTTTATGCTACTGTTCTGATTTAGTGCAGGAAGTAAAAAAAATGTAATGTAACTTACTGAAGAGTCCTATTCTTCAGCTCTAATTTTTAAAAAAATCTTGCCTGTTCAGTTGTTTACTGTCGTGGATTTTCTTCACACACGAATTTAGGATGAATACAAATGTATATTTGTCCCATACTTCCTTATAAGTTTTTGCAGAAACAATGAAATATGAACATTTCTTGCTGCAAATCTTTTTAAGTTCCTCAAAATATTTATCTTTATTATGTGTACGCGTGATGTATTTGAACTAATTCAGTAAATATTTTTTCTGTCCTAATGTTGGTACCTCTAAAACACCATTTTCGAAAAATGCAGCAGCTTTTTCGGGTAATGAAGGTCAAAATGTTCAAAAAATTTGTGAAATCTTATGGGACTTAACTGCTAAGGTCATAAGTCCCTAAGCTTACACACTACTTAACCTAAATTATCCTAAGGACAAACACACACACCCATGCCTGAGGGAGGACTCGAACCTCCGCCAGGACCAGCCACACAGTCCATGACTGCAGCGCCTTAGACCACTCGGCTAATGCCGCGCAGCTAATGGAGGTCACTGTCTATTAATTTTTGGTTGGATGTAAGGGAGCAGAGGGACATTGATAGGTGATAAATCAGGTGAATGTGGACAATGGGACATTAATCCAATGTTTTTCTCTGTCAAATTATCAATTGTTTATGTGACAGCTGATGTGGTGGTGATGATTCCTTGTGACTCAGCAATCTGGTGCATATATTTCTATTGAATACCACTTTAGTGTCTTGGCATGACCGTAATATATTCCTGTAATTTTATCGGGAAAACGGATTCACAGTTTCATGTTCCTACAAATTCTCACATTGTTGAGATATGAAGGCTAGGTTAAATGCAGGCTGAAAATTCTGTAGTCCAAACAGGTTTTGATTCTCCAACTTTTCAGTTTTGAGCATGTGGCCACCTAGCCTGGCACTGTCATGATGAACAATACGGCGTTCAGTCAGTTTTCCTTATTCCATCAATGACTGCTGACAAAACAGATTGTTGTGTACTACTCAGTATTAACCGTTGCTTGACCCTCTGATGCAAAAGCTGTGGTCATGACAAGTCCAGGGTAACTGAAGAAATAAAAGTATCATTTTCTTGATAAGAGTTTCACAAATGGTGCTCCTCTGGGTGTTCGGAAATGAATTGAAACCAACAGTAAATTGCTACTTAGATCACAGCTCATACAAATGTATCCAAGTTTCATTTTCTGTTACAATATTGTATATAATTTTTGCATTTGTTTGGTCAAATATTTTGAGCCTTCATCACAACAGTTGGCAAAAGCCTGCTTGTGATCTGTGGTCGAATTGTAATGAATCTGTCAAGAAGAATCCGTTTTAGGAGTTAAACGTTCACAAAAAATCAAATTAAGTGCAGTTTTTGATGTGCCTAAGGACTCATTTATCTCATATATCAATCCTCTTCAATCATGTTGTGCATAGCATTGATATTTTTTTGAACAAAACTGATTTTTTGTTGACCTCAGCAAAATTTGCTGTGGACGAAAACACACTTGTGATGAAATTCTGCAAACCAATTTTGTACCATCTTTTCTGAAGTTGATAAATTGTGAGAAGCTTAACTAATCAGTTCAAGACATTATTGCTGAATTAGGAATTTGTGAAAACTGTATAAAATCATCCAACGAAAGCTTCTACGGGAAATTTCCATTTTTTCACAGCACTGCTTCTTTAAATGCTCTCTCTAAACAAACCATTTAGTCAGTTATTGATCTGGCTTTGTTTTAACAATATCGGGTGGCAAATGTTAAAAATATAGTAATGTCACATCTCTGTAACTTCATCTAGAGGTCATTTTATAAAACTTGAAATGTGACCATCATACAAGATGAGGATATGTTAGCTCTGATACCTGATGGTACAAAAATTGCCAAATTTACTCAACCACAGTTAAGACTTGATGGAAAATCATGGTCCTTTTTGTCAATTATGTCAACAGAAGGCTTTTGTATTGATATTTTCATGTCCAGTAAATAACACAGCTGCTATCACATGTATTTTGCCACAAACAGTTAAAAGGGATTCACAACTGTGAATTACAGATTGCTAAACATATAATTTGATGACTCCAGTGGTAAAGATTTTTCTCATCTTTTGATAGATCCTAAAATTGGAGATAGTTTGTACTTACAAAGAAACTCTCATATTACAACGAGCGAGGTGGCACAGTGGTTAGCACATTGGACTCGCATTCGGGAGCAAGACGGTTCAATCCCACATCCAGCCATCCTAATTTAGGTTTTCTTTGATTTTCCTAAATCGCTTCAGGCAGATGCCGGGATGGTTCCTTTGAAAGGGCATGGCTGACTTCATTCCCCATCCTACCCGAATCCGATGAGAACGATGACCTCGCTGTTTGGTCTCCTCCCCCAAATCAACCCAACTCTCTCATATTACCTCCCCCTCCCACAACATGCACAGACCACCGAAAAAATACAACTAAAAGTAGATTTATAACAAATCTGACTTCAGAATATGAAATATTGCTAATGCATGAAATGTTACTTTATATCTCGACAGGTTGAAGATCTGACAGAACTTGCATGAACTATATGTGACCGATCACCTGGTGTGGTGGTCAGTGGTTGACATCATGATGTTCCATAGACTTTCAAACGGAGTGATGTTAAAGGATGTGTGCACATTTCAATGTGTGAAAGTTTACTATAGCCATTGTGAGAAGTGAGAGATTTTTAATAGAATATCGCTATTTTTGACAAAAAGATTTAGGTATTGTGAATTGGAATTCTTGCCATTGGCTGGTGAAACTTTTATCGCAGAGTGAATTCGATAATACTATTAGAACCTGTGACTGGCACACATCACATATCACACCTAGCCTCAAAGATTGCTCAAGTTGTCATTTACCATTTGTAAAAATTATATGTAATATATTTTAAAAAGAATCTCATGTTCTACAGTATTTTATAATAAAAAGAATAAATATACCTTTATTGTTACTCCCTTTATTAAAATATAAATACGTTTTTATTTTGTGTGATAAGTTGTCTCTTAAATCCTTTAGATTTGAAACATTCCATTAATATGCCTTCCCATTGTAATATTTGGTACTTTGCCATTAGAAAATTATGCTGCACTGAATAGAGGAAGGAGATCTCTGTATTGAAATCCAATCGTCTGGTTTACAATCATGTACTTTATACTGAAGGGGAGAAAGTAGTCTGCTTGTGAACCAATTGGGTATTGTTTCACATCTAACAGTAACATCTTTCCTGTAGTTTTTAGTAGGATTTTAGAAGCCTGTGACAAGAGTGACTTGTCTTTCATAGTTACTCTTCCATAATACCTGCTGTCAACCATATATTCACAACTGTAATAACTCAAGGAAAATATGAATCTACCTGTGAAATTGCTCTAATACATCGGCAATTGTGGAAACTTCCTTGCTCCAAATTTGATGATTCTGTTTCATGAGACATCTGGTAATTTAATATACCATTTGTTTCATGTACAATGGCAAACTGACTGCTTCGTCCCAGGAGGATAGATTGTCAAGTGATCTTAACAAGAAGTGATGTGACTCTATTGCCGTGTCCTGTGTGTGCAGCACAATCGCACTTTACGTATTATCAGTGACATGCTTGTGCGGACATCCCAGCAACTACGAGATACTTATAATCTGATTTTTAGGAAAACTATTCAGTGAAAAGAATTAATTTTCACGTCTTACAGTTTGATATTGTTGGTGATGGATGACTGAATTTCTTTTCTTTACTCAAGAATTTTGTAAAGATAGAAACACACTGTGTTGGCTTTGCGTATGGTTCATTTTAGGTCATACGTTGCTGTGAAGGAAAAATAGCTAACACGTCGAAACAGTATTTAAAGCTGAGATCTGAGTGATGTCTTTCACTGTTCAGAGGTATTGGTTTTGCACTGTGTGCCCAGCATTCTGTCTGTCTGAATTCGAATCTACCTGTTGTTTTTCATAAAAAATTAAAGCTGCTGAAACAAGGTTCTTCGCAAATGATTGGATGTAAACAATTGTGTATTTTACTGCACGATTAATACTCGAAACTTTATGTATTGAGATATGAAAAACTATAGCCTTTTGATGGAATAATGTACTTCTTTCAACAGAATTTAATACTTCATAAAAATAACACTGTGGCATTGCACACATTAATATTTATGGTATTCTATGTGGTCTTTAATGGAAACCTGTTTGTTAAGTTATAAAATGTAATTGCTAAGTAACTACATTTTAATTGTATCAGTTTCCATTGGACATTTTGTTTATTTACGACCTTTTGAGTGCTTTATAGCTACATTTGATGATATCAGCTTGCTTGCCAACTAGTATGTCCAGTGATGCTATTGAAATGGCCTTTATACGGCTGCGTCTGTTACTCTGCTTCAGTTTATTTTTCTCCATAATGCCAAGAACTAGGTATAATTGTCTTGTCACCATCTTCATGATTTCTTTCTCTGTACAATCACAAGACTATGCCATTTTCTCAGCCAAAAACAAAGATGAAAATAGCAACACAAATAAGATCATAACAGGAAATACACACAAAGGTCAAACACTGGAAATCTACTGAGCACTGTGGATGGACATGTTACTATCTAGTGGTTAAGTGCCTCACACATTAACGCATCTGGAGCACAGAGGGACCTGAGTGGCAGCCCACCTTAACACATTGGGAGCTGAAAGGCATTGGCAAGTGGCTGTGCATATGTGTCTATAGAACATGACCGAAGGAACAATAGTATTCATAAACACATCCAGATTTCTGGAAGACAGTAGCAATAGAGTGCATTAATATGTCTAGAGCAGTCAAGGGTTTAATGATATATAGGAAGAGACATCACCATAATTAGTTCAACAACCTAACTGAGAGAAACACACATACGATGTAAACATTTTCCTGACAATCAAAATGAGTATTTTGATGTGACACGCACAATGCAAGGCAGCACAGAAATAAAACAAAAATCTACTAGTTGTGGCAGAATGTTTTGATACAAGGTTTGAAGGCCTTTACCAAATGTCATTAGTGAGGTTCTGTTGTTCAGAGTTTGTAGTCCAAATCTTCAGGTAATGTACCGAGTAGAAACTATGCATTACGTAAACAATAATGTTAGATATTCATTACTTCTGTATGTCCACATTAACACGAGAACAACAGGAATTATTTTGCAATTAAAACTGATAGTACTTGAATGCCCATAGTGTCAGAGCATACCTTCTTTCTTATTTTTGTGGAGTATTGGCTGAAAGAAAAAAAAAAAAAAACATTCATACTGAATTTGTAGTTTTCCCTTGTAAGTCGTATCTGTGATCGGATTCATTCATTGTATAAAAATACAGCAAAGCAAAATTGTGTTTTCTTATAATCTTTAAGAGCCGATTGCAAACAATGCATTACTTAGAGATTACTTTCATGTTTTCCCACACACAAGTTTCTTCCAGGTGTCCCATATGTCAGTTATCTTGTTCTTTCATTTTGACACTGTGAACAATTTAAGAGTAAAGGAGACCACTCAACAAATAGCAGAAGCATTGAGTTGTCGGCAGGTGCACATACGTGGGGATACATCAGTAAACGTGAATTATTTTTTTTGAAAAGCCATATGTTTTCAAATGGCTTACAAAACAACTTTGTCCTCTTCAAAATACTCTCCATTACAACAAATACATTTGTCCTGCTGGTGCTTCCACTGTGCGAAACATTTTTTGCTTGACTTCTTTAGTGTTGTCAACTTGGTGTCCTTTTATACCCACTTTCATGCGTGGTATCAAGAAGAAGTCACACGGAGACAGGTCAGGCAAGTAAGTGTGAGGCAGTGGAACCATGCCATTCTGTCTTTAACAGGGATGTGTGTAGGTGTGTTTTCACGTGGAAGAACCAGTCTCCTGTCTGCCACATATCCGGTCTCCAAGATAACTGACTAATCTCCTGCAAGTTGATCAACGATCTATCAAGGGTCTGTGAGCCCAAGCTCTCGAATTTTTTCAATATTTTCGTCGATTTGGACAGCTGATAGATGTTGAGAACGAGGTTTTTCATCAATTGACATGTCGCCATTTTTAAATTCAGCAAACCACTTGTACACTTGAGTTTTTAAAACAGTTTCGGCAGCATTTTTACTGAGAAGAAAACAGCTGAAAATTGTCCACTTAAACTTGCTGTCATAAAAAATGTAACAAGAACAACACAGCGATAGCAAAAATAATCACTGTGGGTGAACAGAACAAGCCAGGTAGACGGCTCTGGCGTTGTACACACCTAGCGGCAAAAATGCGTACTACACAAGCTCTGACCATGGCAGTGTTATTCCACAGTTTTTTAAATACCCTCCCGTAGAAGAGAAGCTATCTTTCGACATAAATACTTTCTTGAGCCAGAGTACAAATGCACACACAACTGCCCTTACATCAGGGGTTCTTTTTCTGACCTACCCTCTCCCCTCTCCTGTTTCTTTTTCCTTCCTCAGCACTTCGCACACTTGACATGAAGAAGGGCTTATGATACGTGATGACTTCTAATTGTTGCAATCATCAATTACAATAATAACAATGTGTGTTCTTTGAGCGCATCAGGTTTAATTCTTTTTAAATTATCACACTTTTTTATTATTCCAAAGTGGAGAAAGTTAACAGTCACAGCTAGTTCATAAATAACCACAGCTCCGTGAGGAGTTATTGGAACTGAGCGAGTATGTGTACTTCTCTATACACTTTTTTACAAATTAATTTGTTAGTTAAAGTTAAATTGTTTCCTTGTATTTTGTTTTTAATTCATAAGGGGTGTTTTAATACGTGAAAGATCACAAGGTACAAATGATGATAGAACAACAGTCAACATTTAAATGCCAATTTAAAAACTGTTATACCCAAACTGATCATCAAAAGGAAATAAACAAGAGTAAAAATTCACACAGCTCAAAATTCATGAACTTTTTGTCATTTGCACATTTAGTGTGATGTGTGTGCTTAAATTTCTGAAGAACACACTCAGTCTTGGCTGGTTCTTCTAAAAGGCTACTCACAGATCCCCTTCCAGCTGCAGTAAAGACTGATGTTTCCTCTTGATTAATGGCACTGCCAAAACAGTTGACACTCACAAGTAAGTTGATGTGAAGGATAACAACACATTCACTATGTTTCTTGCTGAATTGGAAAATTCATGCAGTCTGCACACAAAAAGTTTCTAGTGTTTTTGATTTAAACCCTTTTCGAAGTGTTCTATCACTGGAGAGTTTATTAGCTTCTGCTGTTGACGAGTGGTCTATTATGGTATTATCGAACAGAATGTGAATCCAGTCATACTCGGACAAAAGTTCTGGGAATATATCCTTGAATTGTTGACTAAAGTATTAGAGTTTTTTTTTTTCCTCTGGAAATCATTCAGACAAGAAAGCACCTTGCAGCTACCCTTCTATATCTGGGTTTACCATAGCCCAAGTTTACTAAAAAAGGCAAGTACTTTCTTGCTTAGGAAGATAATATTACTATTATTTAAGGTCATTCAGTTCCTCAGAAACAACGGCCAAATAGTCAATATTGGAAGCCATTTTTCATCCAGAAACGGACCTGTGACTGCAGGACTGCTGTTCAACATGTAAAGACAGAAGTTCATCCTTCAGGTCTACAATGCAACATAGAACTGTACCATGACACAACCAACACACCTCAGTGTGCAGTAGGAGCGAATCAGGAGTAGAACCAATCTCCTCGCAAAGACTGTAAAATATCCTACTGTTTAAAGCTCTTGCACAAAATTTACAACAGTGACTACACTGTTCAGCTCTTTATAGACTTCCAGTTGTACTACTTTAGAAGCCAGTGCCTCCATGTGTACCATGCAATGCATGAATTTTACGGGAGAAGAAATAGCACATATTCTTGGCTTGAAACCCTTCTTAGTTCCAGTAAATGTAGACACAACCTCGGTACAGGCACCAGCACAACTCGTCGCTTTACAAAATTGGTAGTCCTTGATGCATTTCATCTTCATAACAATAGCATTTAAAAAAGCTGTCAAAGATTTCCCATATCACTGCTGTCAGTAAGTTACAGGGTGAGTTTTGTACGATCATGAAGATGCTGTAGCAGTTGAGTTTTTGAGTCAGTGGCTGTTGCATTAATACAACGAGCCATGGTATCATCTGAGAGTGGTATCAATTTCAGACTCTCACTAAACCTTTCTCCGCACATGATTTAGCAGATTTTGATGGTTGGGGGAAGAATTAATTTCGTACCAATAATATGTGGTGGTCTGGATTTTGTTAAGTAGGATACCTCTAGGAATGTTCTTAGGAACTCGAACCTGTTTTTTTGAGGAATCTGATATTTCCTTTTAGTTGTTGATCATGATGCTTAGAAAATTTGATAGGTTTACTTACACGGTCCGAATATTTTATCTGCAGGTGTGTGTTTAGTTATATGACTTTGTTCGCTGAAATCTCCAAATGAACACATTGAGATGGTTCTTCATTATTCAAACAAATGCTGGCAAAGGCTAATGTCAGATAAACAACTTGATATTTACACGCTTTGATTTTGTGTTTAGAACTGATGCTGCTGATAGAAATAGAGGAAGATGTGAAATAAGAATGTACTTTGATTTAATTTCAATCTTTTTCCTTATTAGAACTGCATACTTTCGAAGGAGAGGATCTCTCGTTAATACGCAATGGGAATTATGCCAGTTTTAATCACTTTACCTCAAATCTGGTTAATTACTTCCACTGAAAAGGCACTATAATTAAGCTCCTAGCTGACTCCGGAAGTCTGGTTGAAATAGAGTGGACTGTCAAATTGGCAGTGATTAACTATATATTTTTGCAGTCAGTGTTGCAAGAAAGTTTCAGTCACATTGTCAAGCAGCTAATTGTCATCAGTGGTTATTAAATATTTGGTAAGTAGGTACCCCTGTGAGTGATTGGTGGCAGGGGCTGTGCGATGAAACATTACTTGCGACTTTTCTCGGCATTCCTTCTGACAGGTTCTACTGTTCAGCTCTTGTGAAGTAAAACAGCAAATTAGTGATGGAGAGCTTCTTCACGTGTTTTGTGGAAATGAGAATCTGATGTTAGCAATATTTCTTTATTAGCAGCCTTTATGTTACAGGTCAATCCATACCAAGTGGTCTAAGAAAAAATAATTGAGTGCTTGACCATCTCAGAAAAATTTTATATTTGCTGGATGAAAATAATGTTTCAAAAAAATTTATTGTTTATTATTTTGAAATGGCGACCATATTTGTTCCAGGCCGCATGCGTTTTTTCATATTTGCAAGCATCTACATTTTTTACAATTATTCAGTAGTGGATTGTCCTAAGCCTTTCAGATAAAATGCATTTAGTTCAACACACTCTGGGCTACAAATTAACATCATTATCACTTAGCTGAATGTATTCTTTAATATATTTTTAATAGTTCAAAGTTATCAGCCACAAATTAAAAAACCTCAATTTTTGAACAGTAGTTTTCCAAAGAAAGATTAATTTCTCAGCTTTAATATTTTTTCTGCTATTACACTGTATAGTATAGTTACTTTTTATAGAGTATCAATGGTCAGCAGCTTACACTTAAAAAAAAATACACTATTTTAGAAAATGGGTTTTTTTTCTAATTTTTCCATTTTGTGGCCTGCAATACCTTTGTTGGGGGCCAGATAAAAATGTGAAAGTTTCACAGTTAATAGACCTTTATGATACCAAACTTCAGTATAAATTTCAACTTTGAGATTCAATTGGAAGTTATGGAAAAAAATTACAAACACAAGTCAAAAATACATTTTTTAACATCTGCAATATCTAGGCTTATGGAAAATATAAAATAAATATATATATAATTTAATCGTGTCTATGATTACTTACTTTTTTTATTGAAAATAAGCCTACCAATTACATTATATTCTTCTCTAGTTATTTGTTTTTAGTACTTTGCTCATTGAACATTTGAGAAATTTGTTCACTCAGTTTGAGTGTTAGATTATAAGTTCACCGAGTCACAGTTGTTAATTCCATGAGAGACAGCTTCCTTAGTACATTTTTAAGTGACGTCGAAACTTGATCCTTATCAATTTTTTAAAAAGATGCCCTTGGTCGTGGAGGGTGATAAAATACATGTACATCTTGGTTGTGGCAGCCAATATTATCAACTTCGCCAATCCACCACTGTTCATCGTAAACACAAGCCACTATGTCTTTATTTTGAAGAACCAGTTGTACAAGCTTTCCACACTGATGAAGTTCACTATCAGTCGAAGTTGATGTGATCTTACACTTCAGTAAGTTGTGTGAATGGGGTACAAAACAATGAATAGATTTGAGTGCCTTTAATCTTCTGACAAGTGTTGTACCTTTCCTTCAAGACACTGTCATAGACTTCTTGTATTTCCTCACATTGTACAAAAACATATATAATTCGTTTGATATGGTTTTTACAGAATTCAAATATTTCTTGAGGTGTTATGATTGTCATTGGTCCATTGCAGACTTGCTTTTGTGACAGCTTGCTTTGTTGTACCCCCGACACCATCACAAGCATTCTTCCCATGGCATGAAGCAGTGCCATTCTACATCAAACCCAAAATCCTTTTTATGAAAGGAGATGTTAGTAAATTCTTTTTTTGTTTTTATATTAACCCATTAGTGCCCAAATTAATTTTTTCATGATTTTTTTTTTAAAAATTACATTATTATGTCTGCAAAAGGCATAAATTAGACAATAGAGTTGTTTCGACGAAAGTCATTACCACCATTAGCGAGATATTTGATGTTGCCATATGTCAACGCTAGGCGCTTTCACTACCTAAATTTATATGGATTACAACTTCAACTAAAATAAATAGGTCATTGAAATTTCTTATTACATATATAAGTTTTGTGCAAATTTATTATTCAGTCTTCATCATACAATTGATACTTTATAACACAATACAATAAATAATCAAAAATCAAATCTTGAACCCAGCGTTATTTTACATGAAATGGAATAAAACAGTCAATACACAATCCCACATTACACTTTGAACACATTATTCTCACAATAGATTTACAGTCCTTGTGTGCACACCTTTTCTTCTTCTCTCCTTCTGTGTGCTGGACGAGGTGGTCAGTCTTATCAAACCTAATTGAATCTGATATGCGGCTGTCGGAACATGCCCTTGAAGCAGATGGTCTCCCAGCTCCTTTTGGTAAAGCTTGGTGTCTTTGCAAGTACACTGTTGCTACTTCTCCCTTGAAACCAAGTTGAGAAATAGTTTGGTTTCTTACCTCAGATACAGATGGCTCTGGTATATTTGGACGTCGTGTAGATGTTTCAGGTACAATTGGATCTTGTGCAGTACGCATTGATGGTGCCAGCGGATTACAGTGCTCATAATCAACACTGATCCTTTCGTTATTTAGCATCCTTATTTCAGCATCAGCTCGTAGTTGATGAGAGATCAGGTTGTTTAATAATCTGTAAAAATAGGAAATGAAATAGCAAATCATAATAAAGCCGGTATCAGTACACAAACAATTACAAACCAATGATAGGCATACTTACCCGCCAACACGTTCATTTCCCAAATCTTCATCTGTGTCTACATTCGGATCTGGGGGCTCAACAAACACAACACCTTCAATATTGTCGTGGTAAAGAATCTCCAGCGCCTCAGCAAGCGAGAAACCTCTTCTAAAACAAAAAAGAGAAAATTCGTCCTTTTACCGAGTACAAGCGCCTAGCGTTGCCATATGGCAACACCGACGTTCAAACAGCCTAAATGAACGTAATTTAATTCACAGCAAGCAGTAACCTCCAAAGAATATATATTTGAGTATTTAAAGCACAACCATACTAAAAAATCAAATTATATATCGTAAGTTAATGTGTAAAACATATGTACTCGAACTTACACTCCATTTTTCTTCGTCATTCAGCAAACGACGACTTCCAGCACTGCTTACGCCTCAGAATGTAAATGTATTGTTAAAACTGTTGCATTGTACTGATCTTTACAGTCTTGCGGAACGGAATCCAGTGCTGCCAACACTCTCGCTTCGTTGATGTCGTGGAATCAACAATTTAAAAAAAGTGTTACAAACGTTGCCATATGGCAACGCACGGCACTAATGAGTTTACTTGCTGTCCCATCCGAAAAGTAAATCAGTTGTTTTATGGGAGCGTGCTGCTGATTAATGTAGTTCGTTAATTTTAATTGAAAAATGTGCACTGCTCTAGTGTTGTGTTCAAGGTGGTCACTTATGACACAAAAGCTGTGGCTCATTAATTTATCACCATCTTTATAATAGAATACAAATAGATGAACTGTCGCCTGTTTGTTTACCCAGTGGTGCCCTTTTACTTCATCTTGAACAACAAAAGAATAGTTTTTCGAAAAGTCTGTAAGAACTAAGCATTTATCAGCTGCCAAGGTTTGCTTTTTGTCTTTCAAAAATTAGCTTTGAGCTTTTGCAATAAAGTGATGCATTTTCAGATTTTCAATGTTAGCCAGCAACACTTCAAAAAACTCTTCTTGTCATTTTATGACTCTCACCATTTCAGTTCTGTCTTGTGTCACCCATTGTTCGTATTTTATATTGTCGCATCAAATCGTCTTCTTCGGATTCTTCGAACATTTCAAGTGAGGCTTGTTTGGCTGGACAATCTTCACATTTTCCCTTGATCATACAACTGTAACTGTCAATAATGCGTACTATAGCTTCCAAAAGGTCTTTTCAGTCAGCTCTAAGATTGGCGCCATCCATCATCAACTTTATGTTCTGATGATACAAACACAAACATTATGGGTGCCAGATGCCCCTGTAACAATACATCATCTTGGTCTCAACTCGCAAAACTTTCATCTTCCAATTTTAATGTCAGGATTTTCTTTTTTAAATTCAGGGAATAGTTTGTGGCGGTTAATGACTGCAAGAGTCTACCGCCTCATCTTTGAGAACGAACTTCTTTGAAAACTGTTGATCGCAGTGTGCTCCGAACTCTGTATTCGAGGGGATGTGTTGTACTGACATGATCAATATAAAGTTAATTCATTATAAACGAGTGAATACTTAATGTTGGGTTCGATATTACCGTACGTAACATCTCGATCCCCACACTGGTGACCCCAACGCTCACGAACGCCGCTTACGACGCCAGAAATGTATACTGGAACATCGCCATGGACAAACAATGCAGCAACCCTTTGTCGGATTTCTACGTCCATCGACTTCGCATCGCGCCCCATCTGAATGCAGTGTACAGGAAGTGTAATTAGTGTGTAAATTCCCCACTCTTGTGTGAATTGTGCTTTTTCGTAACTTTCGTCACCTTCTCACACATCGACAATGCGACCGAGGCGCACACGTCGTCCGTCGAAACCCACTCAACGCGTCGGTTATTTCACTTCCGGACAGTGCATTGCTCCTTCGCCTATTAATTTGGACTATTTTGACTTCCTTTTGTGTAATGAATTAACTTTGTGCAGTGCTTCGATACCGGACAATCACGCCAAACAATGGACTGCAACCAACGGGGACTATGTTGCAAAGCCCAGTTCACACGCATTCCGAACTACGGCTAAATTGCATGCCTGGTCGAATTGTCAGGAACAATTTGATTAAGGACATCCTACCGATCAACGACAATGCACCAATTACACCGACGACAATGCCAGCTGTTTCTCAGTGAAACACTGGACGTGCCACGCCTCCCTCTACGCAGCACCCGAGCCGCACCGACTCTGCCCGACCGCTACCGACAGCGACGTCACGGCCGCCGCCTGCTGGCTCACTGACCTCGACCCAGTCAAAACAAACAGCTGCGCCACTTGCGATCCCGCCACGGCTACCGCACCCGCATCTTGTCAACAACTCGCAGACACTATGCACGAGGCCGTTCACTACTCGATCGCGCCCGCAACTTGTCCACCCACCCTAGAAGACGATTTCAGCCGTATCAATGCTCCATACAGCAGTGAACGTGTTCTCACTCCGCCGCCACCGAGTACTGGGTTTCACATTCGCGATCGCACACACGATCTCTTCTACTCGAACTGTTACGTCAATACTGTGCCACCGACTTTGTCTTGTACACCAGGTTACCCTTTGATAGAAACAGATTCTGGTTTAGACCCCATCTTACTCAGTGATACACAGCAGACTGCTTCACTACATACATACATTTTCGCCAGAACAACTGCAGCAGCTACGTGAGCAAATTGCTACATACAACTTGTTGGTACAAGATCAGTTACACATGCTGCAGCCGACACCGACCGAGCACGACATGCAACGAGATGCTCCTGTCATTGTTCCACCTCCGACTGATGACGATTCTTTGCCGTTACTACCAGCTACAACTAATACCCTGACAATCGCACTACATGGATCTATGTCCCAGATGTCACAACTGTCATCATCATGCCGCCTCAAGTGGAAATTCTACGTTACTGATGTGATACAAGCAACTTATTTACGCCGCAGCCACCTTTCCTCGGTAGTTCCAGACACTTCGTTTCTGTACCACGGCATAACCAGCCGCATTCCAGTGCCGCTTGCTTTGCTGCCCTGTTCACTAACTCCGCAATGTACGACCAACACATCTGCCGTTTCTGTTTCGACGAGTGAGCACCTTTCCGCTCCGACACACGACCGTGCAGCAGTTTCGCGCGAGTAGCATGCAGCCTTACGACTCGACCGCAGCGCCAACAGCGACAGCACACCCGCAGCTCCAGTTCCATCGAACTGTGTCGCCTCTCCGCCATGGACCAGTAGTTCATCTGCCGATTCGACTTCTTCACGTTCACATAACATCTCACCGCCTCCTGCTCCAACCATGGCCTCCAACTTTTGATCACGGCTGTTTCACACATCAAAACACCAACACTGTCAACTCCGCTCGGAACATCCTGCCATCTACCGCTGTAACATACTGACCGCCCACGGGCTCTGAGGTGACGCTTCCATCTACACTGAAGTCATCCGCCACCAAGGTCAGTCATGCGCAGCTTGCTGTTTTCGTCCCTGCTGCGACATCAAGCACCTCTATAACTCTGTCATTACCGCGAATGTTGCTCATCTGGTATCTCTTACGCAACCTGTTAAGCCACAGCATGCTTGCTCCTTTATGTCATACGGATGGCTCTCGCCGGCAAATACTTTGACAATACATCGCATCGCATCTTCGACGCACTCCGCACCTTTGATCGGATCAAAACGCCGCTGCGCCGCACAGCCTCGGCACCACGATGTTCTCCCCACCGACACGCTGCCTCCTTCTGCTTCCACCGTGCCATCAGCAGCATGGCACGGTCAACCTGTGGATGCCTTCCGCGCCTCCTTCCCTCCGCTGGTCGTGCCTACCAAGACATCGAGAAACGGTCCGATCGCACCTCGCACTAGCGCCTGCCACTACACGATCGGTCATGCGCACTTGCACCACCAACCAGCCGGGTGCACACACGCCTCTCATCATCCTTACCATGCTCCGCACTACCGGCGGGGGCTCTGTGGCGGTTATCAACTGCAAGAGTCGACTGCCTCATCTTTGAGATCGAACTTCTTTGAAAACTGTTGATCGCAGTGTGTTCTGAACTCTGTATTCGAGCGGATGTGTTTGTACCGACATGATCAAAATAAAGTTAATTCATTATAAAGGAGTGAATACTTAATGTTGGGTTCGATATTACCATACGTAACATCTCGATCCCCACAAGTTCATTTAAATTACACAATATTATTCTTTTTTGTCTTTGAATCTTAGAACCATTTTCTTTCACAGAAAAACAGTCTTTTTTGCCAGACATCAAACATCTGTTATTGTCATCGTCATAATACTTAATAAATTTATTGATAGTGCTTTCATGTACCAAATTAGATGCAGTTTTCTTTTGTAATGCTGGTAAAATTCCCTGTTCTTTTACTAATTGCCTTGTTAACTTAACAAGACGTTCTGACACATTAAATTCATCACTAACTTTTGCTCGACTCCAAAAATTCGGCAGTAAACTGATAATCTAAATTTTATCTTCTTTGTTTGAAGTACTGCATTTCATTTTTAGTTTTTCTATCAAATCACCATATTTTGTTGATGAAGTTTTAGAACTTCCATCTGTTTTAGTACAAATTGTGTTTTGAAATGAAACTTCCAAATCCTTTTTGACTGTAGCTGCCACTTTCTCAATTTTTGTATTCAAGGCACTTGGTCTTTTATCTTGACTTAGTTTTCTAATTTTACTAGCAGGTGATATATCCACGACTTCACAAGCTGTATCTACTTTTTTAATGGTTGCTGATAAGTCACAAAACTCTGTATCTGAGGTTTCACTATCCTTTTTCTTGTGAATTACAAATATCTTAGACTAACATCTTGGGCACAATGATTTTCCCGGTATGAAATTGATAAAAGGGCTTTTATTTTTAGAATAATGATCAAGTGTTATTTCTCGACCTTTGTTATAGGTTTCTTATGTATCTCAAAAGGATCCATGCAAGACTGACCAAAAAGGTGAGGAAATTTTTTTAAAGTATTTCATTTCATGGTACTTGCATGTTGATTTGACCTCTGGGCCGACTCGTAAGTAAAACAACACTTTTTCTTCTTCACTGCAATCTTCGGTTAAAGTAATGTCTTTAGGATACACTTCATACACACTTTTATGACATACTTCATTAATAATAACACCAACAGAACACTGAGACACCATTTTTCAACCGCACACTTCAAGAACTTCTGGCTAAATGAGTGTGAGTAGACAATTTTTGGTGTAAGGGGGAAGACAACAATCAGACTTGTATAAGCCTGCAGATGCAATTGTTATCCTGCTGAAACAATTACCACAGCACTGTTTCAACAAATAATCATTAGCTAGTGTTACATTATGCAATTGGTGTACTTCATTTGATTAGCCTACCAGGTATTGGAAATGTTAAAAAACGTATTTTTGACTCGTGTTTGTAATCTTTTTTCCATACCTTCCAATTGAATCTCAAAGCTGCAATTTATACTGAAGTTTGATATCATAAAAGTGTATTAAAACTTTGCCGTCCGCATGTCTCATACAAATTTATTCGCTTGGCGCCAGCAGCGCTAGTTCGGATTACTTGGCTTGTCGCGTGGCACTTGTCACCTTCCCGTTGATGACAAGCTTCAAACACATTGACTTTTGTGCGCTTTAATTTTCCTGAAATCCTCTGTTTTGCCATATCATTCCACAGACTCGAATTTTCTTTTCAAGTAACTTTTCTGCAGGTCCTACACTGTTATAATAATCATCCATGCAGAGGTGATGCCACTTTCCATCACAAGGTGTCAATAGTTCCGTCACTGTTTTTGCTGAAGGCTGGCCAGTGCCAGAATATATCTTGAATGAGGAAATGTATCCCGTTCTTGAATCACACAGTATCTGAATGAGTATCCCATATTTCGTAATTTTCGACGGATTGTAAACTTTAAAATTTAACTTTCCATGCCACGGTATCATTCCTTCAATTTGAGACGTTTTGTCTTAGATTAAACGTTTCTTTAAACTTTTTGGAAAAAATAATCAATTACAAATTGCACTTTGACAAGTCGGTCGGCATTATCTGGTTTATTGTTGCTGTCGGAAAAATGATAATATTTGTCTGAAAAGCCCAAACCATTTTCTAAGTTTGGGTTCCGTAACGTTGACAAATTTGGCATTTTTTTTATCCAGTTCCTTCGATTGCAATTTTGACTGTAGTTCTTGTCGGTTTTGTTGCTAATATATTCAATTAGATCGTTTCCAGTATATAATTCTACGATATCCTCTACACACTGTGTATCTTTGGGAAATATGTTTGGACGCAGGGATCCTTCAAATTTATTATTGGTCCTCAGTAAATCAAAGTCTGACCACTGTTCACTGTCTGATTCAGCCGAATCAGTTGGCAACCGTAGCGTTTGCTGAATTCTTCTTGGTCGTATTTCACTATCTTCCTACAATTCTGCTTCACTTTTGATATCCAATGTCTTCTTCCCCAATCGGCCAAGTCATCCGGTACGTCAGACAAGATGTCCGCCCATTCATCGTAAATAATCCTATTGCCTCTTTCGTCTGCCGTGATGAACGGGCTCAAGTACTTATAAAAACAAGATACCAACAGAATGCAAAAGATATTAAAGTGCTGTCGCCAGCCACTGAGCGATACTATGCGGACGGCACCACTGTGGTGTCACCGGCTGTTGACCGCTGTTTCGCGCACAACACCACTGTGGTGTCACCGACGGCATAGTGTCAACTGTGAAATTTTAAGATTTTTATCTGGTCCCCCAACAAAGATATTGCAGGCCACAAACTGGAAAGATTACAAAAAAATCCATTTTTTAAAATAGTGTATTTTTTTAATTGTAAGCTGCTCACCATTGATAATCTATAAAAAGTAACTATACTATACAGTGTAATGGCAGAAAAAATTATTAAAGCTGGGAAATTAATCTTTCTTTGGAAAACTGCTGTTCAAAAATTGAGTTTTTTAATTTGTGGCTGGTAATTTTGAACTATTAAAAATATATTAAAGAATACATTCAGCTAAGTAATAATGATGTTAATTTGTAGCCCAGAGTGTGTTGAACTAAATGCACTTTATCTGAAAGTCTTAGGACAATCCACTATTGAATAATTGTAAAAAATGTAGATGCTTGCAAATACACTTAATATTAGTGTCGGACCAAACATATGTAATTAAGTTAAAATTTCGTTAAATTTACATTTTACCCCAAATCACTAGTTTTTCCCAACTTTGCAATACATTATCCAAGCATGGTAAAATAAAAAGTTTTTGATTTATTAGTAAATCTCTTATTTTTTTAATACAATGTAGACAAGGAAAGAAATCTGTTGAACTATAATTTACATCTACTTTTTATCTATGACAGTCAACTAGTGTTCTCAAGACCTTTTTTTATTACTAACAGGTTGATAGCTAAATGCTTGTTCTGTAATGTGTTTTATAATTTTTATTATATTTGGTAGTTCCGGCCAGTGTGGTCGAGCGGTTCTAGGCGCTGCAGTCTGGAACCGCGCGACCGCTATGGTCGCAGGTTCGAATCCTGCCTCAGGCATGTATGTGTGTGATGTCCTTAGGTTAGTTAGGTTTAAGTAGCTCTAAGTTCTAGTGGACTGATGACCTCAGATGATAAGTCCGATAGTGCTTAGAGCCATTTGAACCATTTTTTATATTTGGTAGTCTCCTATAACAATATTCTTTCCTTAATTCAGCAGCAAGACATTAATTGAATCATGGAAATCTCAAATTTGACACTTTTGTTCTACGAGTATCAAATTAACGATTTGGTGATATCTTCAAGGCGAAGAAAATTGAATTAACATACAAAACAAAATTATTATCAAAAAATCTAAAAAATAACAATTATTTATAGACGGAAATAACATCAGAAATACTTTAAATGTTAGCTAATTTAGCAGTTCTAGTAATCATAATTAAAAATTATTATATTTTAAGCTAAGAAAAGAAGTTTTTCCACTAGGTGGAGCAGAAAGATACTTCAAGACTGCCTTTCTTAGAGTGGGATATGGGCTAGAATTTCAGTATGAGCATATATCAGTGTTGCGTTGTAACAGTGGCTCCAAAAGATAACACTGGATGGTCTTTGACTGCATCTGATCAGAGATGTGGTAGTGTGACTCCCATAGACTTTCTTCTTCCTGCTTAACACTGACTGCAAACGGGCTGTGTTCTGCAGAAGTTTTAGGGAATTGCCTCTGTCTAGCAGTACACTATTGTCATGCCCCTTCAAGAATCCAATTATTTTGGGTAGTGCAATGTCCGCTTTGTCGGAAGTAAGATATTTAGAATTAAAAAGCCAAAAAGAGGCATATTACTGTTAATAACATAATTGGGTCGAGCAATGTTGCAGTAATCAGTGAAGGATGTCCTAAAAAACATAAGAGAATTTCTTATTAAAGTTTCATGCAGTGCATTTCCCACATTTGCAACTGTCTCATCTTCATTTTTGCATTGAATTTACAGAAATACATGCTTTGCTGAGAGATAAGTCCAATGTGGCTTTGTAGGAACATTTCAGAACTTCTCTGAGATGTTTTACAACATTCCACTCAGAACCAGAAAGTATGGTAATTCCACCACTTTCAACACTATACAAGTTTACTGCCCTTTTGTGTTCCAGAATTCTTCCCAACATCAAGTATAGGCTGTTCCAGCTCACATTCGGCATCGTGTATCAAAGTATTTTTTATCACTTCACACTGATTCTGACAGTCTGTTAGTTTTCTGGAAGCTTGTTCACTGCGGTGGAAGTTGCCAGTGGTTTTCCTGCACTTTTTTTATTATGGCTTTGATTTGCTCATTTGAGAACAGGGGATGTTTTATCACCAATTGGAGTGTATGTTACGCACATATTATAGACTAATATTGCTCACGCATTGCGCAAACCATATTTGGTGCACTGTGACGTAATATCAGAAAAATCTTGCTGCTTACGCTCCCATTATTAGCCATCTCTGTTAACTTTTATTCAATACATTGGCTAATATGATCTCGATCTGACACAGTTCCACCCAGTATAACTTCAAACATTGGTGCTCAATGATGAAATATCCTGTAAAGCTGAGGAGTGAGATTGTTTCGATTGCATTGGTCCATATGTCAGTGGTGGCACTTAACCACTCGCATTTCACAATCAGATTTTTTTTATTTTGGCTTTCACTTTGTCATAGGTCTGCAGCATCAAAATTGTTCTAAAGAATCTTTCAGATTTGAGCTGATATTTGTGAGCAGCCTGTGGATCAGTAAAACTGAGCCATTGGAACGCATCAACATCTGCCGAAGAATACGGCAGCATATCAACAATTATTAAATTCATAATAGCTTTGTCTGTTCTTTTCTTAATTTCATGGTTGTCTGGCTGGTGTGCAGATTTGGTGGCAAGCTCAGAATGGTTGACTGAATTAGATTGGGTGTTTCTTCCTTTTCCGTACTGGCACTCAAGAAGACTACGTAATCCACTTGCTTTGATTTGGTTTCATTTTTCAAATCGTCCAATTCTGACTGACAGTTTAAAACTTATTTGTATTCTGAGTCATGAAATTTTGATATATTTTGCTTCAATCCATGCAATGTTTGTCTTTTGGGGTCATGGCTGCTCAACAGAAGTGTTTTGTTGTCAACTGTGCAAATAGCTTTAGATAAATTGGTAGTACTTTTATTAAACTTACTTCTAAATTGGATTCTTTTCTCTTTGTTGTGCAATTTTATGCCTAAAAAAATTAAAGTAAGCTAGAGAGTAGTAAAGTGGACTGGATATAATTACTGCAAAAAATTACACATCATATTAAAAAGATGTTACAGTCCTTCATATCTTCTTGTAGGGAGATACCCTTTAGCTGCATTACAAACCTGCCGAGTAGATACTACGAAATACTGTAGCCTGGCCATGACTAATGGCATATCACACCACAGCATAAAGTAAACAGAAAGGAATAATTTGTATGTTTCCATAACGAGCCTTTACAGTTCCATTCTTGGGAGTGCTAGCTTCATACAGCCAGCGCCACTTCAGTTTTTGCAATCGACAAATGGACAAATCACCTGACATATTTCTTGTTTGTCATGCCTAATTAATAATGCATATTAGTTACAATCAGTAAATCAACTTCAATCAGCGTTGCAGAAAGTAGTTCGAAAACTGATGTCACAATTTCGGCTAACAGTGTGGTTCTTGTCGTGTAAATTTAGGCAAACTGAACTAGAAGAGCTGTGTACCACATTATCAGTGCTTTCTAAATCGATATTGGTTATTAAAAAAAAGCCCCTCGCTTTCAAAGAAACTCATTAATAAAACCTTTCAACATAATAGTATGATAACCCATTCCATTAAATACAGTATTGAGTATGTTAAATTGTTATTAACTCAGTATAAGAATATTACCATCAGATACAATTACATTGTATTGTGATTAACAACAAAATACCCACTTTTTATGCACAAGGAAAGAGTCTGAGCGGTGCCACGCCAGCTGAGGTCAAGCGCTGAATCCATTCCGAAAATGATCTGACTTCATCCATGAGTTCACACAAGCTGGTTTTAACCAAGCTAAAGATGTGGCTGATTTCTGGCCGAAACAAATATTTTTAGCCGAAACTAAAACTGAAATTTCAGGTGCTCCTTACTTACTATGAAAGCCAGTGTGCCCCCCTTTGAGAATGGCTGGCCTACATGGTGCTGGGTGGATGCATAATGCAGGACTGGTGCGGCAGGTGTTGTCGAATGGGGTAGGTAGAGGGAGAGAAGAGCAGGAGGCAAGAAGAGGGGTTGGAGGGAGTAGTTGCATCATGGAGGGAGGCAGCAATTGCTGGATAGGTATGTGGGACGGAGGGGTGGCAGGTGGACGGGATAGTGTGGGTGCTGGAACTGGGGGGTGCAGTACATGATGAAGGTGATGTGGAGAAGTGAACTGGGATTCTGCAGGGCACAAGAAGGGGAAATTGTTGGGTGGAGGGTGTGGGAACAATGAGTTGATGGAGATTGAGCCCAGGAGGGTTACGGGAGCAAAGGATGTATTGTAAGGATAGCTCCCATCTGTGTAATTCAGAAAAGCTGATGGTAGGTGGAAGGATCCAGATGGCCAGAGCTATGAAGCGGCCATTGAAATCAAGCATTTTGTGTCCCACTGCATGGTTAACTTTGTTCTTGGCTACAGTTCTATGGTGGTTGGTTGTTACATCAATTTAAAAGCTCTGCAGTGATTTTTGCAGTCGGTATATGACTTGGTTCAAATGGCTCTGAGCACTATGGGACTTAACAGCTGCTTTTACAGATAGCCCTTGTGTGATAAGGTAGGACAAGCCTTTGAGTGGAGTAGAGAAGGAAGTGCTGGGTGAGTGCACTGGGCAGATCTTGCACCTGGGTCTCCCACAAGGCAGTTATCCTCATGGCAGGGATTGAGAATGGCAAAGGGATAACTAGAATATTGTGTAGGTTGGGTGGGCAACAGAATACCACTTTAGGAGTAGTGGGAAACCTCTTGGGTAGGACACCCTTCATTTGTAGACATGATGATAGATAATCAAAGCCCAGGCGAAGGATATGGTTCAATTGTTCCAGTCCAGGGTTGTATTGGGTGACAAGGACGGCACTCTTTTCTAGCTGATTCATCCAGACATTCTGCTGTAGTTGTGTTATCTTGGCAGAGTTCAAAGGAAAAGGGGGTGACTTCTGGACCAAAAATGAAGTCTAGTCACCACCCTCCCCACAGTAAGGGAAACCATTGGGCAGGAAGGCCAGTCCTAAAAAGAATGATGTCAAAACCTCTAACCATAGTGCTTCAGTAACATCTGATGGGAAGACTGTCCAATGGATGTAGTGGTATGTTTGGATGATCTACCAGAACCTTCTACCCCTACCAGCACCTTCTACCCCTCTTTCCAACATTCTGAACTACCCTCCTAGGGTACAGCACTTGGTGATGAATTTAAACATTTGTAGGACACATGTAGAGGAATTAAAACTGCTGGTACAAGAAAAGCCTGTGTGCACTGCATTCAGAAGATGCACTTCAAGGTCACTGATAGCCCTCTGTTGCTAGGATTTAACCTTCAGAGGAAGGATGACATAATTGCTGACCAAGTGAAGGGTGGTGTAACTGTGTTCATCAACAAAACAGACCACTACTTGTCCGTCACTGCAGTAGCAGTGCCATCTTGCCTTACATTATGCTTTCTGTACATCCTACCACAGGAACCCCTTGATGGTACAGCAGTTCATGATTTCATGTGAGAACTCCTCCATCCATTTCTGTTGCTTAGTGACATCAATGCACACCATGTCCTCTGGGGCTCTTCTACTGTCTGTCACAGAGGTTGGGTAGTTGAGGGGCTGTAGTATCGGAGGATATCTGTGTACTTAATACTGGGGAAATGACATTCTTCTGCATAGCTACTGGCTCATTCTCTGATACAGCTTCCTCTGTGGCCTCCTGCCCTCACAGATACCATTACAAGCGCAGTGGCCAATAATTTGCTTTCAAGTGACCACTTTCCCATCTGGCTTCACCTACCTGTAACAACAGTGCCTGCACAGAGACTACATATGTGAGAAACGCATGATGTACAGCTGCCTGGCTGTATTCCAACACTGTGGCAGCACCCAGGAGTGGATGGACAACATCATGAGTGGATGTACCATGCTGCTGACTCCTTCATTCCTAGATCTTGTAGCCAACCTAGAAGGAAGAAGAATGTTGTTAAGCAATTAGGGACAGGCATGTTGTGTTATGTCTGTTTAGGAACAGACCAAGTGGAGACAATCTCGCAGCCTTTTGGCAAGTGAGGGCTAAAGCTAGATGAATCATCAAGTAGTCAAAACGGAGTGTGAGGAGAGAATTTTTAACAACCAGTAACTTTTTCACACCAGCATCGAAGGTATGGGAGTCACTTCGAAAGATATCAGAGAATAAAGTTTCAGGTCCAGTGTCTGCCATATTAAACAATGGTGTCCTCTAAACAGCACCTGAGGAAATCATGCATACAGTGGTGAAATGCTTTTGTATTTTGATCTCCACCTAATCTTCTATAAAGTATGGGCTGAGGGCTATCATCCTAAACTGCAGCGGGAGGCGATTCTGATACCACTTCTCAAACCACGTACAGACAAATTATCTCCAGGTAAACTGGGTACATAAATAATAAAGGGTGGAGCCCCTCCACGCCCACATTGATGTGGTGACCATCTGAAGAGATCTACTGTCACCTAGATATTTGTTAATTAATAATTGAGGACTTCACAAGAAATGAAGAAATGAAAATTGCACTACAGACTTGAGATTGAACTTCTTAAATAGAAAAACACACAAGCAATTTAAGGAATATACTTTTAGGGAAATATAGGAAAAGCCAAATACATAACTTGTCGCTCTGGAGGTATGTAACAGTCTGTAGCCAGCACCTGATTTAAGAATCATATATTGTCGGACATTACCAAGGAAAAAAATCAGTTGGAAGGACACAGTTACAATGAAGTGTGTTTCTACAGAGGAATATCTTACAGTTACTCTCAGATTTTTGGCTACAATTCACCCCCTCAAAGATTTAAAATCTGCCACAGGAGCTTCTACATTGTCACTGTCTAACATACTCCTCGAGACATGCAAGGCAGTCTATGATGCACTATGACCAGAAGTCATGAAGGTAGGTATTAGTTATTGTATTAATATTTTTTATTTAAGAAATTGCTCGGAAGAAAATACACAGGTATCTGCATAATTTTTTTTTTTTTTTTTTTTTATTTTTTTTTATTTTTTTTTTGCACTGTCACTGCTTAAAAATGAGAAAAAAGACTTTCCACTATTACTTTACTATTCTGTGGTCATATAATTATAAAATCGGTCATAAAATGTGTTAAGAGAAGTAATGCCTTGATCTGGAATTTGTGTGTGAAACCTTGCAGATGTAGAAGGAGACGAAGCATGGGGTAGTATTGGTATCAACCTGACCTTATACACTTTATTGCCATACAAATCAGTCTTGTAGACATAGTTTGCAGCAAATCTTGGCAGCTTTTGATCAACAGTAAATAAAAGCATGTCAAAGTACCATGAAGTTGTTACCTAAATGTAATGGAGAGACCATCCACTATGCTTTACTGTCTCAAACTACTTCTGCTCCTTTCTAAATGAGCCCCACATTTATTTATTTTTTTCTAGTAAAGCCACTATTCAATTTGAGGAAAACTGGTTTGCAAAACGCACCAACTTCTCAAAAGCTTCAGCCTCTTGTTTGTATAATGTTTGCATGTTATTGAAAAGGGTGTTTATGTAAGAAAAATTGATCATTGTGTTTCACATAATTTGCTGTCAAATGTACAGTTAGGCTTTTAGAAGTGGTTTAACAACTTAAAATGCTATACACTCTTTTCTCTGTGAGGTACTGAATGGATTAAACAAAATGTTTCGAATATTATGCAGCTATTTTAATTTAACTAAGGCAGATGATAGCATTGATCACAAAAAACTGCTCCAGGAGGTGAACCATTGTGGAATATGGCGAGCAGCTCACAATTGATTTGCATCTTACTTTAAGAACAGACAGCAAAAGGTCATTCTCCACAGTACTACAAATGGCTGTGATGGTGGGTCTGAGTGGGATGTGGTTAAATTGAGAGTGCCCCAGGGATCAGTGCTAGGGCCACTCCTGTTCCTTATTTACGAGGGCTGTTTTTTAAGTGAGGGCCGTTCGCGCATATAGTCCCGTAGTTCGCGCGGACGTCGCAACAAGCCACCAAGCGACTAGCCGGCATCCTTCCCGTTCACACTGATGTAAGTTGCAGCTCTGTAGCTGACGTGTACGCACCACTGTGCTACTTTATAATGTTCACGATTATTGAATCGCCCGCCGCGTGTGAGATACGGTCAGTGATACGTTTTTTGACCGCGAAAAGCCTATCAGCTGCAGAAATTCATCGTCAGTTAACAGAAGTTTATGGCTGAGTGAAGGTAAAGTGCGTCAATGGGTTAGAGAGTTTAAAAATGGCCGTCAAAACGTCCATGACGAAGAACGCTCAGGCCAGCCCTCTGTGATCACTGATGATTTGGTGGCTGCAGTCGAAACAAAGATTCGTGAGGACAGAAGATTCACAATGTCCACTCTTTCTTTGGAATTTCCACAAGTTTCAAGATCGGTTTTGTACAAAATTGTGTCTGAAAACCTAAACTTTAAGAAACTATGTTCTCGGTGGGCACCCAGACTCCTCACAGAGGACCACAAAGGGAAGAGATTTGCCACTTCATTGGACTTTTTGATTCGTTACGAGAAAGAAGGGGATGACATGTTGAGTCAAATTGTCACTGGACATGAAACATGGGTACCCCATATCACTCCCGAAAGCAAGCAACAATCGATGGAATGGCGACACACAACCTCACCCGTCAAGGTCAAAGCCAAACAGGTGCGGTCAAAGCGCAAGATTATGGCAACTGTGTTCTGGGACCGGCGCGGTGTTTTGCTAGTGGACTTTATGCCACGAGGAACGACAATCAACTCAGATGCCTACTGTGCAACTCTAAAGAAGCTCCGCAGAGCAAATCAAAACAAAAGGCGCGGCATGCTGACAAAAGGAGTTTTGCTCCTGCACGATAATGCTAGGCCTCACACCTCTCAAAAGACTCGGGATTTGATTGATTCTTCTGGCTGGGAAGTTTCGGACCATGCACCATACAGCCCCGACCTTGCTCCTAGCGATTTTCACCTTTTCCAGTACCTGAAACACCATCTTGGCGGGCAGCGCTTCAATGACGACGATGAAGTGAAAGCGGCCGTGAACTCTTGGTTGTCGGAGCAGGCGGCCGAATTCTTTGAAGAGGGAATTAAAAACTTAGTTGTACGGTATGACAAGTGCTTAAATAAACAAGGCAACTATGTAGAAAAATAAGTAAAACTGTGTAGAATCAGAAAATAAAAGTTTTTTTACAAAAGTATTTGTGTCTTTTTTTAAAAATAAAAACGGCCCTTACTTAAAAAACAACCCTCGTATATAAATGATATGCCTTATAGTATTTCAAGTGATTCTGAAGTATTTCTGTTCGCTCATGACACTAGCTTGGTAGTAAAGGATGTTGTGTGCAACTCTGGCACTTTTAAATAGTGCAGATCAAGATATGAGTTCGGGCTTGTAGAAAATAAACTAACGCCAAATCATAGTAAGACTCTGGTCTTGCAGTTTCTAACACACAATACAGCACAACCTGATGTTCCAATTACACAGAATGGCCAATTGATTACTGAGAGTGAACAGTTCACATTTCTATGGGTTCAGATAGATAGTAAACTGTCATGGAAAGCCCAGGTTCAGGATTTTGTCCAAAGATATAATGCTGCTATATTTTCTATTAGAACAGTATCTGAAGTAAGTGATAGTTCGACATGAAAGGTAGTCTACTTTGCTTATTTTCAGTCGCTTGTAATGTACGGTATTGTTTTTTGGGGTAACATTTCTTATTCTCAAAGCGTGTTTTTGGCTCAGAAATGGCTGGTTCAGACAAGTTGTGCAAGTTCTTGAAAGTCTTATCAACCTCTGTTCATCAGTCTGCTCCTGACACTGACTTCTCAATATATGTATTCTTTAACGTCGTTTCTTGTTAAGAATATCAGCTTATTTCCAAGAATTAGCAACTTTCAATCAGTTAATTCTAGGCAGAAATCCAATCTGCATTTGGATCACACCTACTTGACTCTTGTGCAAAAAGGCATGCAGTATTCTGCTGCATTCATTTTTGGTAAGCTACCACATGAATTCAAAATCTTAGCAGTAATCCACTGCTTTCAAATCTAAACTGAAGAGTTTTCTCATGGGTCACTCCTTCCGTTCAGTGTAGGAGTTCTTTGAAAAATTAAGCTACTACCTGTGTTATATTGTTGATTGCATTTAAATAAACGTGTAGCTTGTCATCTTTTTATGATTCATAAATATTTTATTGTATCTACAATTATTGTTCTGTTGTAATTTCTTGTGCTGACATGTTCAATTAGCGTGGATATTTGCTCCTCAATTTGGTCCTACAGAAACGGATGTGTAAAATAAAATAAAATATTTTATTTTCCACAAGCAGTGTTGCTCTTTGTACATCTTTAGAAATGTTGTAAAAAAGTCCTTGATCTAGCAATGGGAAACCACCTTGATTGTGTTGCATACTGTAGGTTACTGAGAGAGAGTACATAACATTCCCATGGCATATACACTACCGTTTTTGGAAATTGCAACACCCAGAGAGAAATGCATGAATTCAATTAATTTAATACCACAGGTTAGGTACATGACAAGTAACAAACGATTACCTTTTTAAATCTGTACATGTCCTTTGAGCCCTACTATTTAGTATGTCGTGTGGCTACCATGCACTGTAATTAGAGCTACTACACCTGTCACATTGAATCAATAAGGTTCTGAATATGTTCCTGAGAGAGTTCCCTCCATGTGGTTTGTATCCCAGCCCACAGATCCGTGACACCAGTTACTGGAGGACCATGACACACCAGGTGCCAACCAACCATATTCCAGACATGTTCGATGGGCGACATGTCTGGCGAACGTGCAGATCAGGGAAGCAATGGTACCCGTTGCTCTTCAAAGAAGGCCTGTACATTCCTCGCAATATGTGGCCAGGTATTGTCCTGTTGAAATGTGGCCTGTGGACATGCCTAAAGTAGGGGAGTACCTCAGGCTCCACAACCTCCATTAGGTACCGGTTGCTGTTCAAAGCTCCCGCAATACGTACGAGGCGAGATCGGTTGTTGTAACCAATGATGCCCCAAACCATCACCCCTGATGTTTGTCCACTACGCCATTCCACAATGCTCCCCTCCAGGTTGCAATCACCACAGTACCACTGGAGACGGATGCGGCCATCACTGTCACACAAGTTGAAACGGACTCGTCTGAAAAGATTACATGTTGCCACTCAGCTCTCCAGTGATGGTGTTCACATGCCCATTGCAGTTGGTGGAGCTTGTGGTTTCTGGACAATGGAAGCCGACATAATGACATGTGTGCAACCAGTCCAACCTGCAGCAGACCGCAATGAACCGTCAATGCAGACAAGTTCACACTTGTTGCAGTGCTCCAGCAACAATCCAACACTGTGGATGACGCTGTACGGTCCCTGATGGCCGTGCGGACAAGGTGATGGTCATCGGTCCTGTTCCGTGGTCCAGTTCCCACTTGTCGCTGCGTATCGCCTTCCTCTATCCACTGCTTCCACACACGCATCACTGTTGTAGCAGCACACCCTGTGTGAGCCGAATTGTCACGGTATTACAACCCCATTTCCGGGAACTGATCATTCTGCCCTGTTCGAACTCGCTCACCTGCCGATATGGCTCCCTTTCATGTCAACAAGGCATACCGGCTCTCACTGTATTGTTTCCACATTGTGTGACAGCTCTGCACAGACTGCACTATGCGCAACACTGACCCTGTCAGACCGAAACGAGAGGGCTCTGCTCAGCCTACGTGTACCCCATCTCGCTGCAAAACGTATCACGTATTGCTTGCACACTCGTCGCCACTTCCACCAAGTGTGGCGCTATTCGGGTAATTCCTTCTCAGTTTTGCACTTTTCGCAAATGGCAGTGTAGTAGGTAACTGACAGCAGAATGCGCGAGGGAGTGTACAACAGCAAGCAGGACAATGGCACGCACCAGGCGCGTACAGTGCGGGGAGCTTTGAATGAGGTTTCACCTGCAGCATGCTATGCAAACCATTTTGACCATAGGGATGTGTCCTGGCGGCAAGCATTTTGGGAGGCGTGTGTGCACCACAACCAGTTAGTATTTCTCGAGCGAGTGGGAAGCCATCTCCCTTGAAGAAATTATCACAGTGGTACAGGGGCAGAAATCTGGCGGTCTAGTCATTCTCAATTTAAAAATAGGTCGACCGGAAGGAAGATATGATGTGTAATAGCAATGAAGCCTAATACTGATGTTAAGTAAACATTTTTATCATGTCATTCCATTCTGACAAAGGTGGTACACAAACATGCCTTCCACATTTCTTAGCACTAGTGATTCACTATTACTTCATCTCCTGAGACACTATCTTTTACAGTTTACATGATGTTTCCAATCATATTGTAATCTGGGTCACTATTTTCATAATACTCTCTAATGATGTGTAAGAGACATGCTGTTTTGATAATAAGACACACCTG
Source organism: Schistocerca piceifrons (assembly GCF_021461385.2). Lineage (NCBI taxonomy): Eukaryota > Metazoa > Arthropoda > Insecta > Orthoptera > Acrididae > Schistocerca > Schistocerca piceifrons. The sequence continues at coordinate 122,792,040 of NC_060143.1, read as the reverse complement.
TTGTACATTTGCCTCTTAAGGTTTTCCTAATATGTGCCACTTTGCACATGAAATTCCAAATCCACATTCAATGCACTTTTGAGCATGATAAAGAAATACCTTTGTTTATCATTCAGAGTTCTTACCGGTAACGGACGCATTAAATTTGCCTTCAGTGGGTATGCCTGCTATAAAAACACATGGTAAAAGACTTTTGGTTTGAGGCATTATTTCTAGTGGTGGTGTATCGAGATTTCCACTTCCCATTACCTTATGTAGAACTTACTGATGGAAAGTTCCTGCATCACTTTGCTTCCCACTTGCACCGATTTCTATCGCTATAAATTTTCCCTGTTCTCAGCGGCAATAGCTTGTAAAACTCAGACAAATAATCTGCTTATCGTGACTGGCCTGGATAAATGAGTTCACAGTGTTTACTTTCAAGTGCCCCAGTGCAGTGGCGAAACCACCATAGTCTGTAATAATCATATGCAATTTTCTTCATTTGTTCTGTGTGCTAGTCCTATAGTAAGATATCCGTAACCAGAAAAAACGTCACAAAATATATTTTTGTTTGTTTTTATTTTTTCTTTTCTTTCAGAGGAGTTACTGAAAAGATGATGGAAGCATCTGAAAGATCGCTACAAAAATGGACTAATGAAACAAACAATCTGTGGGTCTGGGTCAATAGCCGGTTCAACCGGCACATCGCCATGACAGTGCTTTCCATTAATGTTGCTCCTGAAGGATGAACTGATACTAGCCAAGACAACACGCAATTTAAATTCAGAAATAGATACACAGAAAGTTCCTGCTCAGACTTCACAGTAACATCTGAACATGAAGAGGATGATGGTCTGTCTCAACCCACGAAAAGAAAGTGAAATGCTAATGCTTTGCAAGAAGGCATGCTGGCATTGGAAAACGGAAACATTTGATGATGGAAAAAAGATCAGGGGCAAATGGAGCGAATTAGAAATTAAAACAAGATGAATATTAAATGTTTCTCATGACTATATTGCCTACTATGAAGAAGTTGTTCTCTGGCAATATAGTTGAATGGAAATTGGTGTACATTACTCTCAAGCGTCTATCGATCTTTTTCTAAATGTAATCAACTATAGACACACACATTCTCGTGTATTAGTTGAAAGGTGGCTACACTGAGTCACAGTGCCAGAGATTGCGCCAAAGAGTATTATTCCGCCGCCTCCACTGGAGCAGTAGTTGTTGAGAGAATGTCGAGGGCAGTTGTAGTTCAGAGGTTGCCATGGGAAGTGCTTGTTGAGAGGATGTCGAGAGCAGTATTAGTTGAGAGCATGTCTTGTGCAGTTATTGTTCTGTTTGGCGAGAGAGTAGATGCTGTTCGGTTGGTGTAATGTATAGATGGAAGATGTTGCAATGATCACAGTGTATTTTTCGTCAATATATATGGAGGTAAGAAAATTTTTTTTATTTCAAATTTCCTAAATAACAATGCCTCTTGGTCACAGGTTCAGTCAACAAAGCATCTGGCTCGTGTTCATGTATTAGACTTGTAATTCTGGTTTCTAGGTGCAATTATAGTATTTCTGTTTTTTTTTAATTACTTCATTGTAAATGGTGTTTAAAATTTCTTGTCGTGTTGAGGAAGAACCGTGCCAGATACGTGTACGTTGAATCACACTTCCACACACAGAACAGTTACACTTGTGCTTTGTTGTTTTGTAGCTTTTATAGTTGCTGGGGACTTAATTAATCAATTGTGGTAACAGAAATTTCCTTTCATTCTTTATTGTTATTTTATGCAGTCAGATTGCGTACTAATACTACTCAGGGCCAACCGGTTATGAGACTTCGTAACCGGACTCACAGCTACTAAAATTATTGCATTTTCATCATTTTTATAACTAAGCCCCCATGCACGTGGCGACTGCTGCTTCGGATCGTCCCTTGGAATTCTTTTGATAGTAAAAATAGCAGACAGTAGCATTGTTGTAGTAATTTGTAGTTTAGTAATTGTAGTCTATATTGCATGTGTAGATTTGGTAATTGAACATTTGTAGTTGTCTTGTCATTCTTCTAATGGTATTTTTGCAGAATTTAATTTTTGATGTCTCGTTTACGGGTTTGGCAATTTTGTGCAATTATGAAGATTTCAATTGTTCGTTAATCGTGTTTGTCGGGAAGCATTTCGTGTGAATGGTATTGTTGGTGATAAAGTGTTATATTGTGTGTAATTTTCGTATAGTGACGAGTTTTGTATGTTTTGTAAATGATTACGCGATCGATGAAAAAAGCAAAAATGATGGATAGTTAAAATGACGAAATTGTTAACATGGCGAACTCGCCAACTCAGGAGAACAGTAAGATGAATAATGAAGTAGAAAACAATTTAATAAGCCAGGAAAATAGTCCGGAACCAGTTCAAAATTTTTCACAATCAAAAAATTTTCAGAATACGAGATTAACGACAGAAGATTCTGAAACAGTATCGAACACAGATAGCTTTACAGCTATGATGAAGGAAGTTAGTTTTACAGGAAATGTTAGGGGCGAAAAGAATTTTGAACCAGTTAATATGGAGCAGTTGATGGGTGCTATATTAAATTTGGGATCACAGATGGGAACAATCGAAACACGGTTAGACTCACTGGGATCACAGTTAGGATCTGAATTAAAAACAGTGGCAACACGGTTAGAAACTGATATGGGAATAATGGAAACACGGTTAGACTCACTGGGATCACAGTGAGGATCTGAATTAAAAACAGTGGCAACATGATTAGAAACTGATATGGGAACAATGGAAAGACGGTTAGACTCACGAATAGGGACATGTTTTAAAAACATGAAAGATGGATTAAAGAAAGAAAGTAGAGAAGAAGTACAACCGATTTTGAATGCTCTCAATAAGGAAGAAACATTTGAAAGAATCGAGGAATCCGTACCAAATGACAGAATAAATAACCTAACACAACAGTATGAACAGTTAACTACTAAATGTGTCAATACTGAAACCCAAGTCGTGGCACTTACGGAAGATGTAAATAAACAGAAAGAACAAATAGGTGACTTATCGGAAAGAGTTGAGGAGATTTCAGATAAATTGACAAATCTTAGTTTAAATGGGGACAGAGATTCAGATGATACAGCTCCATTGCCATTTGCAGAAACAGAAGAGTAGCAGAATATAAATAAACATGTTGAAAATCAGGGAAAATTTAATGAACATGTTAACAGGGAATTTGAGGCATTACGAAAGCAAGTTAAACAAATTGAAAGCGAAATCGTAGAAAAAGACAGTAGAAGAAATTTGGAATCACACATAGCAGCGGGTTTTGAAGAAAATAATTTATTTCATTTACGAGATGCAACAAGAGAGCGCCAGACACGCGAACTTGACAGTAATCGACATTCGGACTGGGACAGACGCGTAAGGTCTTTGTCGCCATGAGGCGAAAACTTTGACTATAAATACTTTTTAACTGTTCGGAAATTTAAGATCTTCTGCAATTCTAATAATGACATACATCCATGTTCATGGTTAGATCAATTTATGTACGCACTTCCACCAAATTGGTCACTAAGTCACAAACTGGAATTTATGTGTGGCTATTTAAGTCCTCAGGGGATTCACTACACTAAGTGAATATGTGCCGTAGCATGCACAGGGCCCCGAGCTGTAGTGGTGCTATTTCCCTTTTAGTTTTCTCCACTGCTGCCTACTCTTTTACTATTCTTTGTATCTATCAAAACAACTCTTCAACTATCAATCTATCTAGAAAAGGAGTCAGTAAAGAATGACCGGATATGACTATTTTACCCAAAAGTGATTTCGGAAATTACCGTTTGGACTTACTGTATCTTCAGCAACATTCATTCGTAATTTAAACGAAATTTTACTTGTTTATCTTCGTGACAATATTGCTTCATATGTTGACGATTTTCTTATTGCTAAACGTTCTTGGAGTGAGCATAACAAAATTTTGGATTCATTATTACGTATTTTTACAAGAGTTGGCATTACAGTGAACTTGGAAAAATCTGAATTTGGTCGTTCTCAGGTGAAATTTCTTGATCATAATATTTCTACAGAAGGTATTCACCCTGATCCAGAGAAACTAGACGCTATTCGTAATTATGCTGTTCCTACTACAAAACGTGATGTTCGTAGTTTCCTTGGTGTCTGTAATTTTCTTAGACGCTTTGTTAGATTGGACGATTTGGCCACACCTCGTTTATGTGAACTATCTGGAAAGAATTCTAATTGGTGTTGGGATGAGGAAGCTCAATCGGAATTTGAACAACTTCGTGATGCTTTAGTTGCTGCTCCACTTCTTTCGCATCCGGATTTATCTAAAGATTTTTGTTTGGCGACGGACTCATCATACATAGGCCTACGTGCACACTTATTTCAAGAAGTAGAAGAAAACGGCGTTGTAGTACAGAAAACTATTGCATGTGGAAGCCGTGTTCTCTCTAAATCAGAAAAGAATTATTCGATTACGGAACTTGAAGCTTTGGCTGTTGTATGGGCTTTCACAAAATTTCGCATCTTTTTGTATGGCAGACATACTAAGGTTTACACCGATCATCAAGCTCTGGAATTTCTTATGTCAACAAAAATTAACACATGGAAGATTGTCTCGATGGGCGCTGTATCTACAGGAATTTGATTTTAGTATTGTTTACATCCAGGGTTCTTCAAATATTATTGCTTTATCACATGCACCTATGGGTTTAAAACAAAGTGCTGAGGAGGACTAGAAAGAAAACCATTATTGTTTGATGTACATTCAAGGTGTTGCGTTTGAAAATTTTATTTCGTCTTCGCTCCAGGACATCGCTAAAGAGCAAAACAAGGATCCAATCTGGAAGGACATTAAGGAGAAGTGGAGGAGAAAGGAAAGCATAGTGATTAGACAGTACTATTTACTTCGCAATGATATTCTTTTTAAAAGAAAATCGGTTGACAACTGTTTGGTCAGTTTGCATTCCTGATGAGTGGGTTAATAAATTGATTTGGTATACACATTTCAGTTATGCACACTTTGGTCCCAGAAAATGCTTTCATAAATTACGAGAAAATTGCTACTTCAGTAATATGGGAAAAACGTATTCGATATGCTCTTGCCAAAAGCAAATTATGTCAAAAGGCTAAGCTGCCAACTATTGCTCACATAGCACCGTTGTTTCCTATCATTCCAGCGAAATTAAAGGAGATGGCTGCAGTCGAGTTGTTCGGTCCAGTGGTTCGTTCTACTAATGGTTTTACGTACATTTTGGTAGCAGTGGAATTGACATCAAAATATGTGTGTTTTACACCTTTACGTAAAGCAACAGCTCGTTCAGTATCTAATGCTTTCATCAAACATTTTCTTAAAGAAGTGGGTCATGTTGATAAAGTTATATCAGATAATGGATCACAGTTTCGCTCTAAAATTTGGCTTCGTACTCTACGGCGTCGTAAGATTAAACCAATTTTCATTTCATTTTTTCACCCTCAATCTAACGCTTCAGAGAGATGGATGAAGGAAATCAATAAACTGTGTCGTCTTTATTGTCATCAGAATCACAGAACGTGGGATCAGTATCTTCAAATTTCCAAAACATTTTGAATGAACTCCCTAATGATTCAACTTCTTTACCGCCTATATTGATATTAAAAAATAAAGCACCGACAAATGGCATTTCTGAAATAGTTCCTCTTCCGCCTACACGGAAACTGCGGCATTCTGAAGTTGTCAACCTGGCTCTACAAAATATTGCATCTGCGGCTGCTAGAAGAGAGAAATCGGCTAAACGTCCTGGTCGTTTAAAAAACCTTGTCAGTTGGTCAAAAGGTGTTAATTAAGTCTCATCGTTTGTCTTACAAAGGAAAAGGCTTGTGTCGCAAATTTTTTCTGCTTTATAACGATCCATGTAGAGTTCGCAAAATTATCCATGATAACACTGTCGAAGTAGAAATTCTTAAATCACGGCGCTTTAAGGGAATACATCATATATCGAACGTTAAAATTTTTGTGGAATGACATACTTTTGAGAAACTAACAGTTACGTGTAAACACGCAGAGAATATAAGGATACTGCGCCGTGTTCTGGCGGCGGCACATACTCAAAGCAACAGTCAAGTCTGCGCGCCGCACAAGGCAGTCGTTGACCGCAAACAATTACTTCTTACGTCACGCGTACCTACAGCTGATTGTACGCTCAGTGCGAATGCACTGACAGCCATAAACAAATACACAGTGTAATTTCTCTGTTTAAATTCAGTATAAAGCTATAGTGACTTGGTAAATTATGTTATTAACGTTCAGTTTTTTTTCAGGATACAATTGTATAAAATATTTAAGAACTTCAGCTAAATTCTTTGTGTGTCCAATGTTAAGAGGACTTGCTATCGAGAAAATTTCAGGAAGAATGTAATTTCGAAGAAGAAAGTAATTAACTAAAAAGGTAACTATTAATTGAGTTTATTTTTCAGGTAACATATTTCTACTTAGGTATGTACTTTATACGTAATTTGCTGCTCGCGATTACGTGATTTATACTTTGTGTTAACTAATTTTGACAGTGATTGATTAATGAACAGGGTTGTTACTTATGTATATTATGCATCGCTTGGCTGCTCTGCTTTTTCACTGATGTCATATTTTTTTCATTATGTGCCTGCTGTGCTTATTTATTTAAATTATAATTGTCACCTGATTAGTTATGCTGATATGGTTATGTATGTAAGTTATACTTTGTGATTCATCTGCTTGCGCCTTCATGTTTACTTATTAAGATTATATGTGAACATTTATTTGCTTATGCTGATATGATGCTAATGACCTGTTTATTATGTAAGATATAAACTTGCTGCTTTGCGTATGGATTGCATATTTCCACATTTTTGTTTTGTTGTCATAACTACTCTTTAATTTGGTATATAGAAATGCTGATATAGTGTGTACGAACATGGAGTTTAGGTCACACTATGGTATTAATTATAGATTGTTCGCTTGGCAGAGCCTCATTGTAGGGATTGTACTACATCCACTTGTTGACATTCTCTTCTGTACTGGTACATTTACTCGCTATTGCATGTTTTGCTTACACTCAGTGCTTTATATTTTAAGATAAGAAAATGAACTGCTATAATTCTACGAACAACATTGGTACGAGATACTTCATTGAAGTCACATGAGCTGGAGGTTTTATGGAAGCTGTATAAATTTATGTTAATAGAAAGGATGCTAACGACTTGAAATACCAACACTAGGTTTAGACCATTGACAGTAATTACACTGCATTCTTCGTGAGCAATTGAAATAGTAAGTAACACTTGACACAAGAAATACTCCACATGTTTGCTTCTGTTTTGCCATGATTCTTGAAGTGGTGTACACACTGTGAAATATTACGATCATTCACACTCCGTACTCGTACTTACTTACCGAAAGTTATTCAAACTAAAGGCTGTTAGAGGTCATGTATATATTTCTTTTATTTAATGATGGACAAGGTAACCAAAATGTATTTTATAATTCATAATGAGTAGAAGATTAGGGTCAGGTGGATTACACAGAGGTTGTGTGTGGACATTGTGTCTTCGGATTGTATGGGATGATGAACTGAAGTTGGCACTAGGATTTTATCTGTACTTGTTCGAGGAGACTGACTAGAGGAAAGAGTTGTTATGGAAGTGAAATGATATTGGTGATAAGGTTTATATGTAACGACGTATTGAAGAGGTATTATTAAGGTACTGAGATTATGTGAAGTTGATGATTATTGGAGTTTTGGTGGACAAGTAGCTAACACATTTAACAACTTTTTCACAGGTGCTGCTGAAAATATGTTACAATCAAACTTTAAGAGCATCCAGGTAAATGAATATAAAATAAGTACATGTAGAGGATCAATGTACATCAGTTCTGTTTCACAAGATGAAGTAGCTAAAGCAATAAAAGGACTAAAAAATTCCAAATCGGCAGGTATTGATGGTATACCTGCAACAATGTTAAAGAAGAGCGCATCAAACCTAATTGAAGTACTCACACATTTATGCGACTGCTCACTTCAGGCAGGCACTTTCCCTGATGTGTTAAAAACATCAAAAGTTATTCCTGTATATAAAAAAGGGGATAAAGACAATGTAAATAACTACAGACCCATCACAATTTCCTCCTGCATCTCTAAAGTACTGGAAAAAGTTATGTATGAGAAACTTATGAAATTTATAAATAAAAACAGCATCCTATGTAATGAACAACATGGATTCAGAAATAAGAGGTCAACGACAACTGCTGTCTATGAGTGCATCAATTCCATCCTAAACCTGATGGACAAAAAACAGGAAACAATAGGAGTCTTTATTGACTTGTCAAAAGCTTTTGACATGGTGGACCATAAAATTCTGCTATCAAAGCTAGAAAGATATGGTATTCGAGGTCTGTCCAACAAGTGGATCAGTTCCTTCCTGACAAATCGTATGCAGGCAGTGTGCGTCAAGCACACAAATATTGAAATAAAAACTGTATCTAATCACTTATCTGACTATAAACAAATAAAATGTGGTGTACCCCAAGGATCCGTATTGGGACCCCTTCTGTTTCTTCTGTACATAAATGATCTAAGCTTAAATATTGATGCACACAAATCAACCATATTTGCAGATGACACCACGATTCTACTAAAAGGAGACGACGATGAACAGTTACAGCAGACAGTAAACACGGTCACGAAACAACTTAGCAGCTGGGCACAGAGTAATCAGCTTGTAATAAACAGTAAGAAAACCGTTGCTCTAAAATTCCACAATGTTCCTAACAAGGACATGTTTATCCCATCAGTCTCTATCAATGACGAACCAGTTGGTAACAATACTGAAACCAAATTCTTAGGACTTTGGCTGCAGAGTAACATCAGATGGAATAAGCATATTGAATGTCTCAATGCAGAACTGAGCAAAACATGTTATCTTCTTTGTTCATTAAAATCATGCTGTAGTGAGAAAACAGTATTGAATGCATATCATGCGTACTTTCATTCTCGTCTTAGATATGGGGTCACCTTTTGGGGAAACTCTAAAATAGCTAATAGCACTTTTAAACTACAAAAAAGGGCCATTAGAATCTTGTTTGGGTGCAAGCCTAGAGACTCTTGTAAATCCCTGTTTAAGAAATCTGGTATTCCCCCATTATCGTGTGTATACATTATGGAAACCCTTTTGTTCTTTAAATTAAATGTAATAGGCAAGGACCAGAGGCTACAAAAAAACTGTGATATACATGAGCACTTTACCAGACAAAACAGGAACTTACATATGACTCAAATCAGCACAGCACTGTGCCAAAAAGGTACTTTTCACATGGGAGTTAAGCTTAATAACAAACTTCCTGAAAACATAAAAGCTATCACTGAGGTCAATACATTTGGAAAATCTCTAAAGTCATATTTACAGCATCACTGCTTTTATTCCGTTGAAGAATATTTAAATTTATGAAATGTGTTATATAAATACTTGTGTGTAAAGTGTATTATTGTAAGCTTAAATATGTATGCCTTGAAATGACTTTCAGCCTGTATATTTATAACTTGACTTGTCCAATGTCTTATGCATAAGCTGCTATGTAGACAACAGGACCAATAAAATACAATCTACAACAAAGAGGTAAGGTAAATGATATTGATGATAAGGTTTATATGTATCGATGTAAGAGGTATTAGGGAAGTATTAAGATTATGTGATGCTGATAATTATTGGAGTTTTGGTGGATAAGAGGTAAAGTAAGTGAGGAGCATATTTTTTTATTGGTTTATATGGAACAAGGAGGATAAAGATGGCAGACTAGAACACTCAAGTGGAAGGAAGATTGTCTACACACACGCACTTTGTTAAATCAATAAGCAGTATATACTTTGTTTTGGAGAGAGGAAGTATTTGCATATCTTGGCACACTGACAGTTGTTCAGCAACTGTATATTTTGATTTGGCTTGGCAAACATTGGTCTTGACATGATGACTATGATGTTGACTAACTATTATTGACTGTTGTACACTGTTGCCAATACTACTTGATACACATGTTGAACATCAAATTTTGACAGAATTGCATTAACACAGTTAACACTACTCAATTACACAGTAGTACTTAAATGTGGATGAAAGATGAGTGAGTGTGTTTTGTGTGTTTTCCTTTCCTAATCCCAAATAATTGGTACCAACCTATCTCCTAAATATTATTTTACTTGTTTGTTATGGCTTGCACTGACACCCATAAATGTTATAGGGTTACTGATATTTGTGTATTTGTAATAGTTAATATGACAATTATCTGATATCAATTGTGTGTTAATTATAATTTTTATGTTTAGTGTAAGAGCATTGATAATAATTTTGTAAAAGCAATTGTGTGTGCATTCAAACTGTTTTTTGCACTTACACGCATTAACATTGGTGGGTGCCATTTGGAAATGTTTAATTTCTGCTAATGAACTCTGATGAACTGTTTAATTATTGATAGTGAATATTATGGACTGTTACCTGCACTTGTTCAACATTGATGGGTGCCACTTGGAAATGTTTAATTTCTGCTGATGAACTCTGATGAACTGTCTAATTGGTGATAGTGAATATTATGGACTGTTACCTGCACCTGCTTGCCATTGTTGGGTGCCACTGATGGAACTGCTTCTACTGAAATGATGTCACTTATTGCTGTCTGCACCTGTTCAACATTGCTGGGTGCAACTGTTGGAACTGCTTCTACTGAAATGATGTCACTTATTGGTGTCTGCACCTGCTCAACATATCTGGGTGCCACTGATGGAACTGCTTCTACTGAAGTGATGTCACTTGTTGCTGTCTGCACCTCCTCAACATTGCTGGGTGCCACTGTTGGAACTGCTTCTGCTGAAATGATGTTACTTGTTGCTGTCTGCACCTGTTCAACATTGCTGGGTGCCACTGTTGGAACTGCTTCTACTGAAATGGTGTCACTTGTTGGTGTCTGCACCTGCTCAACATTGCTGGGTGCCACTGTTGTAACTGCTTCTACTGAAATGATATCACTTGTTGGTGTCTGCATCTGTTCAACATTACTGGGTGCCACTGATGGAACTGCTTCTACTGAGATGATGTCACTTGTTGGTGTCTGCACCTGCTCGCCATTGCTAGGTGCCACTGTTGGAGCTGTTTAAATACTACTGATGAATTGTTATGAGACTGCTATTTGCACCTGTTGACCATTGCTGGCTGCTACTGTTGGAACTGTTAACTACTCTGAGGAGTGCTACTTGTTTATTGAACTATTGAAAAGATTTTGTGTGAATATTTGCATTAGCTGATTTTTTGTGTATTTACTGTTTATAAAATGTTATGAGACTCTTACCTGCACCGATTCGTTATTGTTGGTGCCACTGATTGAATAATACTTGTGTAAACTATTATGTAAAATCACATGTATGCAAGCATTTGTATTCCTCACTGTATTTTATACATTAGTTTATTGAAGGGTCAGTGCAAAGCCAAAATTTATTTAGTTATGTGATATTTACTTATTAATATCATCTTTTATTTTTATCTGTATTTTTTTAACGAATTTGGTGGGATTTTCACCACCAATACTGGCAAAAATACCATCAAATTCTAGCCCGTGGAGGAGGGGCATATGAAGGGTGGCTACACTGAGTCATAGCGCCAGAGATTGCGCCAAAGAGTATTATTCCGCCGCCTCCACTGGCGCAGTAGTTGTTGAGAGAATGTCGAGGGCAGTTGTAGTTCAGAGGTTGCCGTGGGAATTGCTTGTTGAGAGGATGTCGAGAGCAGTACTAGTTGAGAGCATGTCTTGTGCAGTTATTGTTCTGTTTGGTGAGAGAGTAGATGCTGTTCGGTTGGTGTAATGTATAGATGGAAGACGTTGCAATGATCACAGTGTATTTTTCGTCAATATATATGGAGGTAACAAAATGTTTTTATTTCAAATTTCCTAAATAACAATGCCTCTTGGTCACAGGTTCAGTCAACAAAGCATCTGGCTCGTGTTCATGTATTAGACTTATAATTCTGGTTTCTATGTGCAATTATAATATTTCTGTTTTTTTTAATGACTTCATTGTAAATGGTGTTTAAAATTTCTTGTCGTATTGAGGAAGAACCGTGCCAGATACGTGTACGTTGAATCACACTTCCACACACAGAACAGTTACACTTGTTCTTTGTTGTTTTGTAGCTTTTATATTTGCTGGGGACTTAATTAATCAATTGTGTTAACGGAAATTTCCTTTCATTCTTTATTGTTATTTTATGCAGTCAGATTGCTTACTAATACTACTCAGGGCCAACCGGTTACGAGACTTCGTAACCGGACTCACAGCTACTAAAATTATTGCATTTTCATCATTTTTATAATTAAGCCCCCAAGCATAGTCCAGGCAGTTTAGGTAAAATCGGGGAAAAATTTATTAAGTTTTGAAACTTTGGGAAAACACTCTTAGGGGATAAAGAACTGTTGTTGTTGTTGTGGTCTTCAGTCCTGAGACTGGTTTGATGCAGCTCTCCATGCTACTCTATCCTGTGCAAGCTTTTTCATCTCCCAGTACCTACTGCAACCTACATCCTTCTGAATCTGCTTAGTGTATTCATCTCTTGGTCTCCCTCTACGATTTTTACCCTCCACGCTGCCCTCCAATACTAAATTGGTGATCCCTTGATGCCTCAGAACATGTCCTACCAACCGATCCCTTCTTCTGGTCAAGTTGTGCCACAAACTTCTCTTCTCCCCAATCCTATTCAATACTTCCTCATTAGTTATGTGATCTACCCATCTAATCTTCAGCATTCTTCTGTAGCACCACATTTCGAAAGCTTCTATTCTCTTCTTTTCCAAACTATTTATCGTCCATGTTTCACTTCCATACATGGCTACACTCCATACAAATACTTTCAGAAATGACTTCCTGACACTTAAATCTATACTGGATGTTAACAAATTTCTCTTCTTCAGAAACGCTTTCCTTGCCATTGCCAGCCTACATTTTATATCCTCTCTACTTCGACCATCATCAGTTATTTTGCTCCCCAAATAGCAAAACTCCTTTACTACTTTAAGTGCCTCATTTCCTAATCTAATCTAATTCCCTATAAAACAGAAAAGTTCTCTCCCCTATCGAGGGGAGCTTCCCCCTCCCCCACCCCTTAATGTAATTTTAATTTCCTTTTTCCAGACTTTACGAAAACTGGTTCATTTAAAAAAGTTATTTATATGATAGAAAATATTGGTGGTGAAATTCTACTCAGAAAAGGTCAAATGCATGTTTAATCAAGGTAATTACTTTATGAGTGCCAAAATTTGTAGGTAAAAAAAGTGAAATGTGTTTCTAAACAGACTTTTATTTATATGGAACAATTTTGCTTTATAGTCTTTTACTTCAGATTTATGCAACTTAAATTATTGGAATGAAAATCATTTTTCATGAAAATTAAGAATTACTATAAAACTAATCAACAATTACTTTTGTTGTAGTATACACAAATCAAAAAAAGTTTTGTGTCACCTCGGTTCCGAGAGTTCCAGAACCTGTACAGAAAATTGGAATAGAGATCAACATAAACATCATTTCTGCCCTTTTTATTGCTCTTGAAAACCACACATTGCTTGTTGTATCATATTACAGCGAGAGGTGGTGGTCCTGATTACTGTACACACCTGTACCTCTAATACCCAATAGTACTTCCTCTTGCATTGATGCAGCCTGTATTCGTCGTAGCATACTATCCACAAGTTCATCAAGGCACTGTTGGTTCAGATTGTCCCACTCCTCAACAGCGATTCGCCGTAGATCCCTCAGAGTGGTTGGTGGGTCACGTCATCCATAAACAGCCCTTTTCAATCAATCCCAGGCGTGTTCAATAGGGTTCCTGTCTGGAAAACATGGTGGCCACTCTAGTCGAGCAATGTCGTTATCCTGAAAGAAGCCATTCACAAGATGTGCATGATGGGGGTGCGAATTGTCGTCCGTGAAGACAAATGCCTCGCCAATATGCTGCTGATATGGTTGCACTATTGGTTGGAGGAGGCATTCACATATTGTACAGCCATTACTGCACCTTCCATGACCACCAGCTTCTATGTTGGTCCCACATAATGCCACCCCAAAACAGCAGGGAACTTTCACCTTGCTGCACTCGCTGGACAGTGTGTCTAAGGCATTCAGCCTGACTGGCTTGCCTCCAAACACATCTCTGAGGATTGTCTTGTTGAAGGCATATGCGACACTCATTGATGAAGAGAACGTGATGCCAATCCTGAGCAGTCCAGTCAGCATGTTGTTGGGGACCATCTGTATAGCACTGCACGGTGTTGTGGTTGCAAAGATGGACCTCGCCATGGACGTTGGGAGTGAAGTTGCACATCATGCAGTCTGTATCGCACAGTTTGAGCCGTAATACGACATCCTGTGGCTGCAGGAAAAGCATTATTCAAGATGGTGGCGTTGCTGTCAGGGTTCCTCCGAGCCATAATCCGTAGGTAGTGGTCATCCACAGCAATAGTAGCCCTTGGCAGCCTAAGCGAGGCATGTCAGTTCCTGTTTCTCTGTATCTCCTCCATGTTTGAACAACATCCTTTTGGTTCACTCCGAGATGCCTGGACATTCACTTGTTGAGAGCCCTTCCTGGCACAAAGTAACAATGCAGACGCAATCGAACCGCAGTATTGACCATCTAGGCATGATTGAACTACAGACAACACAAGCCGTGTACCTTCTTCCTGGTGGAATAACTGGAAGTGATCAGCTGTCAGCCCCCTTCCATCTAATAGGCGCTGCTCATGCATTGTTGTTTACATCTTTGGGCAGGTTTAGTGACATCTCTGAACAGTCAAAGGGACTGTGTCTGTGGTACAATATCCACAGTTCTGGAAACTGAGGTGATGGAAAACTTTTTTTGATGTGTGTATTTACAATCATGGGGACAGCATGTAGACAATGAAGATACTACAATATCTATCAAACAAAAAAATTCTTGTAAATATCTTCTTTTATATAAAACCATCATCCAAATATTCTGTCAAATGACTGTAAGGGAAATTAGTGCAGCTTTGCTCATGACAGTTTTTGCACATTGTTGTGCAGTGTAGGTCAGCTTTCACACATCCGCAGTTTCTTCTGCAGCTGCATGAAATCAGTAGCAGTATTTACTTTGGAGCAGGTGGTCATTTCATGTGAATCGAGGAGATTCCCTCCAGCCCCAGTTTCTGGGATCCAAGTTGTTCCCCAGCCATAGCTGGAACTGTAGGTAAACTCAGTAAGAGTGGAGGCGTCCTGCATCAGTAGTGGGCGGAAAGTGAGAGAGTATGACAATTGTTTGCCTGACCCACAAGTACATTAAAACATTGAATGGCATTTAAGTTATCATCAGGACTCTACCGTCTTTGTGGAGAGAGAGGGAGAGAGAGTATAAATTCTGCTCCTGCTTTACCAGTGGTATCAGGAGAGGAAGCAGAATCGTTGAATATCTGTGGAATATTATGAAGATGAGGAGACCGGTAGAATAGTAGGAAAGCTTCTAGCTTTCCTTTCCCAGACAAAGGTGAAGTGCTGTCGCAACCACTTACTGCATGAAGAAACAATATTGAATTCTTGCGTTCATGAACGAGTGAGAAGTTATGTATACTTTTAGAACTGTTAACACCTTGTTCTGATGCTACCTTTATCTTCCTTCATCAGAATTATGTCTGTGACATCTGGAGCAAGAACGATAAGTAGCACAATAAGATCTACATCTTGACCCACAATAATCACTTACTGGTAAAATTTTGAGGCATTTATTGCTTTTACAACAACTTCAGCATCTGCATCGTCATCCGCAATCCTGGTTTCAATACTAAAACTGCCTAGTTTTTGCACAAGCAGTGTAGTAAACATTTCCTTAATGCTGAGGTTACTAAGAAAGGCAGACTGTACTTCAATGCATAACGTCTCGTCATTAAAGAAATTTTCTCGTGAAGTCCGCTTCATCGTTCGCCTTTGGTGTTCAATATTTTTTATGTTCAGAGAGCTTTCTGAATATCCGTCAAATACAACAAAAACATCATCTTTATAATGTCTCTGAATATAGGCTATTAAGATTTTATAAATGTCTCCAAAAGTTCCATCCTTGGGCCACATGACATTGTGTATTACGAAATCCTCGATCTATAACAATGAACTTTGATTCATTATTGTCAGTATTCCTTTCAGGTACTTGATTGAAAAGATTGTACAGCGACGACTTTTTTGTTTTCCTCATCAATTCACTACTATCAAACAGACATTGATACACTCAATAATTCGTACCTGAAGCAATCCATTAAATCATCAGGTGAATGAAACGTGCACAGTATTCTCTGAAATAATTGAGTTGTATCTACTTCAGTTATATTTTTTCAAGCTTAATAGTTGACATGCACATTGTCGTAACCACGCTGGATCGCTTAAGCTTCAGAGAACCAAATTTTGGCAAGACAGTAACTATTGTTCGAAGAGATTCTTCACCAACAGACACAGCTTTGTAGCAGTTTACTTCCTGAGAAGCTACTAATCCAGATCTGAATAAATACAATTGATCCTTATAAGTAAATGGAATGTGTTGCTGCAGCCATAGCTGAAATCTTCTGCTAATTTTCTTGTCAATTTGTATCCTTTCACTTCTCAGTTTAACATGTTGGTCATTCGAAATTGCAGAACTGTTCCATAGTTCCACGTATGCGATGGGCCATTGGTATACCACAAATCCGTCGGTTCAACACGCTATCGGTGAAACCTCTGCCGTGTCAAACACCTCCAACACTCTTCAGATTCTTCATAACCGTTTGATCTATCGTCACGTCAGTCCACACTCCACACCAATACTTATCAGAGCGTCGAATAATGAAGAAGCTGTCCTTGGTGAATTTATCGAACTCCGCGGGTTTCATGGTTTCTTTCATTTTTTCTATGTCCTGGAGGTACAAATGACACGCCTTAGAATAAGGAAAGTGTCCAGTTGCATGGAATATTGGGAACATAGCTCTCACACTTTCTATATGGAACTCCCAATTCCCCATACGCTCTACCTGGATGATATGAAATGCCAAGATGACAAGCTGAATGTATTGTATACATAACTGGGATGTTTTCCCTCTTTGCTTAACATCATCCATTGTGTTGACAAATTTATTTTTCAGCTTTTCAATCACTTGATCTTATTCCAAATCGCTGAAAGATGCACCGTTTCCACTCATTTCAGAAATACAGTCTTTAATATATTGCTTCTCCTCCTCCATGACTCCCATTTCCTTCGGTATTATGATGCAAAGAGCACACGTGACTGCAGAGTGAGCTTAATTGCCTTCGTATATGCAAGACCAGAAAGTATATGAGGAATGGAAGCTGCAGCATATACAGTCTCCAAAAGCTGAGAGAGTCCACTGTCTCTCATTAAGATTCCTATTGCTCCTAGAAAAGACGTTATCAAGTGAAAGCCTCCTAATAGAATAACTACATTAGTGAATAGCTCATTCCCTCCATTAGCCTCCACAGCAACTATATCTTTAACTTTTATGTAGAGTGGTTGATCAAACGTCACGATACATGTTTGCTGTGTGGTCTTCTTACGCTCAGTGATAGCGTAAGTTAAAGCAGTTTAAAAAGTGCTGTGGACGGGTTGTTAATGAATGGAAGCACTGATACATTTGATTGCATATAAGGTTCTTCAATTGTGATTTTCTCCATAAAACTTTGCCATGCAGGAACAGAAAGCTGTAAAAACTTTCCCATCATCCATGTAAAATCGTGATTGGTAGGCAGTGTTGCTTTAGTGAATGATTGTTCTGAGTAGACATTTTGCAGAACGATTTCTTCAATCCCATCTCTATTCTGCCTTCGGAATGTTAGCAGACTTGTTTTTTGGTCATTTGCTGTTTCAGTAGAGCTCGGTATGGCAGAGAGTTTCGTTACTTTCTGATGTTGTATCGCTTTCCCTGGAGTCACACATCTGCATGTACCTTTGCCTGTCATTGTTGCAATATTGAAATCAGCGTTATCGAAAAGGAACTGTGAGAACGAATCATTTGAAATATTTGGTTTCCAGACTGAATGGCATAAGCCTCAAATAAAGCCACAATGCTATATGAAGAGCAGAAACCCATATGCGAGACAATTTCAACAATGTTTTTGATCCCACTTTACGAAATAAGTACACTGCAAGAGCAAGTTTCAGTGGGGAGATAAATGAACGAGGCTTCGTAGCTGACATAATCGCATAGGATACTGATGAACATTTTTTTAAAGGGGACTGTTCCCTGCCTTTCTTTTTTTGACGAAACCAAACCCTTCACAAATTCGTGTAAAGAGTCAGGAACCATAACTTCAGCATTCTCTGTCAAGTTATTGATACCTGGATAATCGGCAGTACTGTAAGGAGACATTCTTATATCTTCACAGATGATAGCTGCTGCTTCTACTATTCTCTTTCTCTTCTCATCTTTTTCATTAACAGCTCGTTCATTGTACCAGTGATTGAAAAGTTTGTGGCCCCTGCCACGAAAACATACATCTAGGGGATTTTTTGGTATTGTGGCAAACGAGACCCCATCACCAAAGAGTTCAATCCGTTTATTTTTCAGAGTTTCTATAGTCATTGGCTCTCCTTCTGGGAGACATTCATTAACTTTCTGAAGTGAAAATTGACATTCCTCTGAACACTCTATAAATTTGCATAATCCTTAACCAAACTTGATATCTTTCTGAGCAGAGGAGGGGTTCGACACTAATTTAACATAGCAGTCTTCATGACAGTAGGCTTCTGTAGCCACTAAAGACAAAACACTGTTGATGCGTTCGGCAATCTTTCTACCAAATTCGTCAGTGTGTTTCTCTGATTTCTCAAGCAGCGTATGTTTCACAGTTAAAGAGTGAACTTCAAACACTCCACGGCATTTGTGGAGTGGTTTTCTTTGTTTTGCCTCTATGTCACACAATTTAAAAGGAAGAGGATCTCAATCTTTTATCATCTGCTTGTCCAACATTCTGAGTAATTAGTTTTCTTATATTACACTCGTTAAGATATTCATGTTGACATACCTTATGCACTTCAATCAGTCCAGTGTTCTGTAGAAGGGTATGGGCCCCATCCTTCCATTCCGTGCTGATGCGTATCAGAGTTTCCAAGCCCTTTGTCACTACTGATGTCTCTCCTTCCAAAAAAGATTTCCCACAAACAAAACAGGTAATAGGGTTCAGCATTATTGTTTTCTCAGTCCAGGCAAAAGAAGCGAGACTAAGAAGAAGCACTAGATAACACCACAAACTGATAATACTGTCACAAAAACAGAACTCTCTGGCACTACTTTGACAGTTGACAAGATTAACTCAACTGAGTTGGACACTGGGTGGGAACAAACGGCAGTGACAATAGTGATACGGGAACGCTGAGTAAATGAGGAGGGTAACTTGACATTTTTATTGTTGACACGTACTCCTGATTTCAACAATACTGGTCGCAAACGAAATATCATCAAGTAAAATAATCAGGCTAAGAAATACTTCGATACACTTAATTACGCTTTTCATTTCAAACTTTGCTAAGCAAGAAAAACTGCAAACTATTACGTTAACAGAATTCTATTCCAATTCTTATACCTCAAATAGGAACCATTTGTGCTAATGAAAAGATGCACAAGATCTTTTTCATGTACAATTTTGCGAGGAATATCCTTCCTAATAAGAGCTCTGTTCGAAAAATAAGCCTATTTGCGTATAAATTTAAAATATACAAATTGACTGTTGGAGGGGTGAAAGAGGGACGCGTCCCCCCTACAAAGGGGGACTTTTCTGTTTCTTGTTACTATACCCCATATGAGTATTTTCCCGTAGCTTCAAAATTTTATAAATTTTTCCCACATTTGCTGATTTTCTTACTAATGTGGCTAGGGTATTCAGGGAATTTATCAGTTTCTGATCATAAACTCTCAAACAATGTATTAAACTCTCCTAACTATTCAGTGTTATTGAAAATGTAAAATCTGAAAGAGGTGCAGAAATGGGATCAGACCATTATCTTGTGCTGGCAACTATTCGTGAAATGATGAATACAAAAAGGCAGAGAGGCAGACACAGATCTACTGAAAGAAGACTATGTTGCGGACAGAAATGCAACACAAATTCGATGCAAGTATACTGCCCTCGAAGAAGAGGGAGATGATGTAGACAGGCTATGGTCCAAGCTCTAGATCGAAGTCAGACACACAGCAGATGAAGTGCTGAAACCATTGGAGAGAGGAAGGAGGATGATTTGACGATATGTGTAGACATGCAGTCAACAAGAGAAAAGAGGCTAAAATGTTACAGCTGGCAAACAAACAAGATGAAAGATTAAGACTGGGATACATGGAGACAGCCAGAGAAACAAGAAAAGTCCTCTGAAGAGAAAAGCAAGAGTATATAGACAGTGAGATAACACTGACAGAAAAGGGTCAAATACTAGGCGATAAAAGTGACCATTATAGGAAATTCAGATTCATCAAGAAAGGACATAACGTGAGTATTGACTGAGGAGAGGCCAAGCGAGGCAGTTGGGAACAAATGAAACAAACACTGCGAAGGAATGGAAAAACTGTTTCGAAATTCTCCTGAACGGGCCGAAAGCACCAACAGCATTGCCACAGCAGCATCAGAAGATGAATTCCATGGAGAAGATAGAGTAACAATACCAACAGCAAATAATGAACTGCCAAGCCTGGAAGATCGACGCCATAAAAATACTGAAGAGAGGAATGGCATCAAGAATAGATGGAATACCTACAGAGATGGTGACAGACGTAAGAGATATGCTACAAGAGAGAGTACTATACCATCTAATCAGTTCAATTTAGAGGAAAGAAAGGATTCCAGAAGAATGGAATCAGTCTATCATCTGGTCAGTTCTAAAGAAAAGAAACCCAAGGAGCTGCAGTGGCTATAGAAGAATTACCTTATTATGCACAACTTTTAAGATCCTGAGCATATTGTTGATACAGTACTTGAGTTCCAACAAACAAGGATTAGAAACGAAAAATCAACTTTAGACCAACTACATATAAAAAGACAAATGCTATCAAACAGCTGGAAATTTCACAGAGATGTTAACTGCCTTTTTGTGGACTTCCAAAAAGCATATGATGATGCGAACAGGCAAACAATGTGGTAAGAATTGGAAAGCACGCAGGTTACAAGAAAACTAATAAAAATAACACAAGCATGTATACAAGCGACAACAAGCATGGTGAAAGTGAATAGAAAGATGTCAGAGAAATTCAGGGTGAAGACTGGAATGCAACAGGAAGACTGGCTCTCCCACCCAAAAGTTTAATCTGGTTCTGGAAAAATCACTGTAAAATGTAACAAGCCTGGAGACAGAAATACAGCTAGGTAGAAGAATCAACACTCTGTCTTATGCAATGATGTAGTTTTAATAGCACAGAATGAGCAAGATCTGGTTCTGATGGCAAGAATGTTAATTGAGGAAACAATGAGAGCAGACCTGAAGATGAATATGGATAAGACCGAGTACCTTGTTGAGAGCCAAGAGAATGATCTTTAAAAGGATAAAAGACGTCAGATCTTGGGCTGTTACTCAGTGAAAGGAATGAGATGGACTAGGAAAAAATGGCAAGAATCCAGACGGAAAACAGGTCAAGGTTTGCACTTGGAGCGGCAATGAGGCCAGATCACCAGGCAACTGTTGGAAGAAGACATCACAGGCAACAGACCGAGGGGAAGACCATGGCTGAGATATATTGATGGGATCAGAAAAGAAATAAGTAAGACTGGACTAGTTGGAGAAGACCACATGGACTGAGGAAGATGGAAGAGGCCGACGGTGGTTTGTGTGGCCAATCTAGTAGGTAAGTAAACAATTCTCTCTGTTTCACTAGAATATTTGGACCTTTATTTCCACTGAATAAATCGACTTTCAGAAGTGTGTCAAACTGATTATCAATGCGTCTGACTCCATTGTTTATCTGACCTCTGCAGGAAGGGCGCTGCTGAACAAAGATGGCTCGCATTATGACATCATCCAGCTTTCTGCCCTCTCACCACACCGC